>NC_044908.1:43690401-43999483 GCF_001633185.2 Quercus lobata
TGAAATTTTATATCTTGAAATGTTCCACCATAGAATGAACAAAGTTTACTATTCAAACTTTTCCATGTATAATTACATGTTACTTTGACTTTGAGAATGGAGAATTTAAATTGTTCCATTTATACATCCCACCATATGGTGTCATGAAAACTTTAGTGGTATCTATATGTCTGTGCATCATAATTTCATAAATTGAGCCATTATTTTAGTGCTCAATACGAACTAAATTATGCTTCCTTTGTTTTATACACACATACGTATTTGTCTTACATAGTCACTTGAAGGGATATTGTGCTAAAGACTATGTCATGGACACATCAACATATACCATCCTCAAAATTAAGTAAATAATTCAAACATTTGTGGTTAATATTATTTATGCTTGACAATATAGCTCTAAATATAACACTTTGTGTAGTAAGAGCACATTATAGTACAACAACTAGACTAGCTACTGTACATAAATTCTTTAAGCTCATAGGATTAAGAATGAGAACTCGTTAAGAAAGCTTGCCAAGAAGAAGATCAAAGTTTTGTCTCTCAATACTTTAAAGAAGCATATAGCCAGTAGCTTTAGTATTCATATATCATAGTATACTTCTTTATGATTAACATTTAGTTCACTTTGTCAAAAGATATCTATTATAGTTCAACATGCAATTTGCCTATTTGGATATTGTCATTCCTAACAAAATGCAGCAAGCATTATTGAGGTGACTCATTTTGAGTACACAATTAAAGCTAAGATTAAGTCCCAAGAAAGAAATATACGGGTTTAAACCATGACAAATCATTCCTTTGGTTATCATCAAACAAATGACTGCAACCTTCATGTTTGAATGGGGGTAAACCCTTTGGTCGTCTTCAGATACCAAGGACAACAACGATAAAAGAACTTAGGATGACCTTCGTCCTTTGAGAAATGAAATATAGCCTTGGAGCAACCTCGACGAATTACAACAATGTGGCCTAGTTCTCATCCCTTCAAATGAATGAAGCAAGAGAGATCTAGGCCTTCAACATGAAATATCATGTTAAGCTTAACAAAAAAGATCTCAAAGGAGGAGAACTCATCAAGGAGACTCCAATAGTAAAAAGATTGATGTATGTGTCAAAATAATGTCATGATCTAAGGTCTCTTATTCAGAGCTCTATAAGTAATAGTTCAATGACGAAGAGTTCATCAAGAAGACTACAACAATGAAAAGATCGAGGTATGTACAAAATAGTATCGAGATTTAAGGTCTTCTATTGAGGTAACTCATTTCATTCTCTCTTTTTAATTATCCATGCGAGAGATTATTTCATTAAAGCCATATAAATATCAAACTTGCATAATTATTACAAATGTGTATGTAGAACATGCTGAAAATATAGCTATAAAATTTTTACAACTATCACGATCAATATGACTGTATTATTAGTAGCATATGTTTCATCGTCATGAATCTGAGAAGTGTTTTTTAAGTTTCCTAAACTTAAAATGCTAGATGATCGTGTTCATAATATGCTCATGAATTTAAGTCTCAATAAATTTCCGCTATCTTCATCAACTCACCAAAATCTTCTTAAATTGCTTTAAAAATCATATACGGTGCAAGCACCTAACAAAGACCAGTTTAAAGAAGCATATAGTCAAATAGCTTCAATTTTTATACTTCTCTATGATTCATATAGAATGCACTTCGTCTTTTATGGCTTGCAATTGCACATTTGTACATTGCCATGCAGCTAGCACTATTGAAGTGACTTAAGCATACAATTAAAGACGAAGGAAGAGGAAATTGCTATTACAAATAGCAATGACCATAGTGATCAAAGCACGCCAAAAAAAAAAAAAAAAAAAAAAAAAAAAAACGAGAATTGTACTTTTCACGTTTGAACAGGGGCAAAAACGTGACCTAGTTTTTACACCTTCAAAAAAAAAATTTTGAAGTAAAAAAGATCTAGGCCTTAGACATGAAGTATCATGTCGAGATTAAAAAAAAAAAATCTTGAAAAGAGAAGAGCTCGTCATCCTAAAAAGGGAAGAGCTTGTCAAGAAGATCCCAACAATAAAAAGATCGAGGTATGTGACAAAGTAATATCGTCATTTAATGTAACACATTTATCTCTGTCTCTTTTATATTCGTCTATAAAAATTTACACCTAGTAAGGTTTCATGCAAAAATGTATGCATTACTAGACATAACACAAAAAAGGTAAAACTCTAGGATTACAAGGTCCACCTAGGCTATTGGTAACTTATTATTTATATATGAATTGTTCTAAAATTCTTGTTTAACCAAGTCTTGGCAAGTGCATGTGCTACTTAATGCAGATATCAACATGGCCTCAAGAAGGTCCAAAACGACATAGCACCAAGGAATCTTTCCAACAACAAGTGACAAGATTCCTTAAATGGATGTAAGTTACCAAAAAAATAGCTAAGTGATAAGATTCCGTCAAGACGGATGTAAATCACTGATGAAGCCTAAGTGACAAGATTCCTTAAATAGATGTAAGTCACCAAAAAATGGCTAAGTGATAAGATTCCGCCAATACAGATGTAAATCATTGACGAAGCTTAAGGGACAAGATTCCTTAAATGGATGTAAGTCACCAAAAAAAAAAAGGGGACAAGATTCCGCTAGATCAATTTAAATTGCTGACGAAGTCTAAATGACAAAAGCTTCGTAACTGGATGTAAGTCACCTAAAAGTGACTAAGTGACTAAATACCCTTAGATGAGTGTAAGCAGACAAGGATTCTCACACAAACGCAAGTCACACACAAATCGAAAATATCAAACGTGACAACCAAAGAATGAATGAAAGAAGAAGCATCGAAGTGATCAAAAGTGGTCGTCCAAAGAAATTAGCTTGCTCTTTAGCAGTGATAAAAAGTGGTCATCCAAAGAAATTCGCTTGCTCTTCAGCAGTGATAAAAAATGATCGTCCAAAGAAATTAGCTCACTTTCAAGATCAAGCTATGATCTCTTAAACGTCCAAAAAGACCTTCAAAAGGCAGATACTAAGAAGTCGTCACAAAAATACTACCAATCTTGAAGAAGAAAGTAGTTGAAGATAAAGAAGTCCGAATCTAAACAAGTCAAGAACATTCCCTAAGCCTGACTAGTATAAAGCAAAATCAGACTTGGGAATGGGGGGCAACTAATGAGTCCATAAAAACCATTAAGGTCGTCCATCTTAATGGACGATCATTGTCTCATAAGTAGGCTATCAAAGATAGATGAGTAACAGCCCAACACATTTAATAACGACCATCAAAGGTCTTAAACTCTCTCATCAAGACAAAGAACGTTACAATTAAGGTAATAATCACCCTCATTTATGTCCAACAGCTACCTAAGTCACCTATAAAAGGGACAATCTGTTCATTTTCTAAGGTATGTCAAAAAACCACTACAAAATGCTATTTATAGTAGAAAAGATATGGGCTGATACTTGCTTAAGCATCGGAGGCTCCCCCACCGGGCATAATCCGGTGGTCTCTTCAATCAATTCTCTTTATCTTGCAGGTCCCACAAGATCATCTAAAGCTCCGGATTGGATGAGTGATCCAACTGACGATTTTGGCATCATCAACTTCTATGGATGATATCCAAAGTTTAAATCATCCCCAGCCTTTGTTGTCCCTATTAAACTACAATATATAAATAAATCATAGTTAGGTAGCCGTTGCGAAACGACTTGAGTGAATGGGCAAGATACACTTTGGTGCGGTTTCTTGTTGAATAACTCTATTTCTTAAGAGTTTCGTAATTAGGTAGGTAACTATTTCATAGGAGTTGTAATAGGAATCAATTAAGAGAAATGACATGATTAAAAAAAAAAAAAAAGAGAGAAATGACTATAGGAGGTGAAAAATTAATTATGCCAATTACAATATGCCACGTCAAAAATTAGTGATAAATTTCAAATTTATGTGTCATTAAATTAATTAAATCAAATGATAACATGTGTCATCTAAGATTATATGGCATTAGCAATTTAATATTTGTCACATGTTGTTTGGCCCACAAAATAAAAATAAATTTCTTATTTGTAATTGATGGATAATTATCTTTATTAAAATAAATAAATAAAATAGAGATAATTATCTACAAGTAACAAATTATAGTAGGACTCTTTGTTAATTATCATCTTTATCAAAATAGAATATTTATTACAATAGATAAATAGAGATAATTATCTATAAGCAAAATTTGTGCCAATTAGAGTCTACAACTTATCTTCAAGGAGATCAATCCAAAGTGAGACTTATCCTCTAAAACCACTATAAATAAAGGACACCCCCTCTCATTTTTGGATAGAAGTTTTCAAGACACCAAAGCTCGGGGGAAATTCTGCCTCAAGAACGAATAAAGAACATTCAAAGAAACTCACTTGAATCATTCTTCCAAAACTTGAAGCTCTATTGGAATCAAGCTCAAGAGCCTCCATAAACTTCAAAAAGTTCTAAATCATTGAAGTTCAACCGATCAAGTCTTTAAAGCCCCCGAAGAATTTCAACCCAAAATCCTTTAAATTCAAAGAATCTTTGAAGAACTTAAAGAACAACAATTCCAACCAGAGTGAAGAAGATTTCGTGTTTGAATCAAGATTACAAAGAATATAGAATCAGAGGATCACTCTTTTATAAAATGGTCGAAAACATAGAATTGTATTCACTATTCAATTAATATAAATTATATTTGTGAAGCACTTTTCAATTGTTTGATTCTTAAAGTTGAGAAATTTTGTGTTTACAATGACATGTTCATAATATCTTCACAACAAATTATAAGTGGCAGGTTGTTATTGGTTGTTAATAGTGGCAAAAATGTAATTTCAATGGTAGGTTCAAATTAAAAATATTAACAATTTACTACCTAAGATTTATTATGAAAGTATTGTAGAAATGTTGTGGAAGTATTAGTACTTCTCATCAAATAATAATCCTATTTCTTATTGGACTATACTACTAATATTAGTTTTTTACTTATCAATGACAACTTATTAAAACGATAATTGTAAATATTTTGTGAATCTAAACTTATTTTCCTAAATTATATGTCATATAGTAAAAGAAATTGAATCAAAATGAGCCATATATACTTATCTTTCACTCACTCAAGCCTGTTTGGTTAGAGGGTTTGAATAACAATTTTCAGTATTTAAACACTGAAAACT
Organism: Quercus lobata; assembly: GCF_001633185.2. Lineage (NCBI taxonomy): Eukaryota > Viridiplantae > Streptophyta > Magnoliopsida > Fagales > Fagaceae > Quercus > Quercus lobata. Next base: position 43,695,576 of record NC_044908.1, read on the forward strand.
GTGGCAAAAAAAAAAAAAAAAAAAAACAACGTGTTTGGTATGGGTGTTTTTTTACAGAAGTGTTTGAGTTACATTGCTCATTTTAGGGTGTTAAAACACTGAAGTTAGAAAACTCCTCTTATCAATTTTCAGTTTTCAAACAACATTACTCAATGACACTTTGTAAATATGTTGAAAACTATGGGACCCACTTGGTTAGATAACACATAAACTGTCTTTTCTCTTTTCAAATAAAAGAAATATTAAATTGTGCCATGCTTGTCAGCTTAAAAAAAAAAAAAAAAAAAACGTACGTACGAATACCAAACACATAATTATATTTTTTCACACACTAAAACATATTATTTGAAACATAATACCAAATATATTTTTTGCTTTATAAATACTGTAAACATATTTTTACCACAATTTTTAAATTAATTACAATTTTCACATTATTTTAATAACAACAATACTAAAAATCTCTAACAAACCGGCCCCTCAGTCTCTGAACTGAAAATGTGTTTCAATGACGCGGTTGTCCCTATGTGTAATTAGGAATATCTAGGAAACTCTTCTAAAGCTGAATCACTTTCGCATCATTTCGAAGCACAACTTGGATGTGTCTTATATATATCCACTTGCAAACAGCATTTGCAGTACTTCTGCATTTTTCATGGCTAAGCTAAAATCACATGATGTACAACACACATCTCGTCCAAAAAGATAAAAGAAAGAAATAGAATACAATAATGAATAAATGAAGTCTTCAAATCAGAAGGACAAGAACTATCCCATCGGAGAGACTGTTCCAATACCTAATCACATTGCTGGGGCATAAACAGATGGACATGATGAACCACTCAGGACATGCCACGCACCTTGTTCTAGCACTCTAAACAGCCATGATCATTTCTGAAACTCTTTTCTTCTCCACCCACTTTGGAATTCCAACACCTGTGACTTCTTCAAAGGGAGAGAGAGAGAGATTAGTTTTGTATTGGGGTCGTTGTGGTCATGATTAACATACGTGATGGTTCATGCAAAAAACAGTGTGGTTTTGACGTAGAGAGGAATTTTTGGCAGACTTCCTTTGATATATCTAAATCGCTCAATCAAATCTGACTATAGTACAAACACTGTTCGCACCAGTGTGCACGTAAATAATCTGCACCACTCAAATCCAAGTTGACCCCGTCAGTAACTACTCCTGCCTCATAGATTTCCAAATGATCAGGGGAGAGGAACAGTGGTTTTTATTTGTAGTACTCAATTTCTAAACAATATCTCATAGTCTTGGAACATCAATTACTTTCCCTTTTGGGTTTTGTCATCTGATTCGTGCAACCAAGATGCGGTTTCAATGGTTGCAACTTGCAACTAGAAATGAGATCAAACAGCGCCTAGTTTGCATGAAAGAGTTATTATTTCCTTGTGATTTATGAACCCTAAGTGTCCGGGAATGTAAAAAAGTTCTTATTTTATATTTTCAAAACATACTTTATTTATTATACCATTTTATTTTATAACTTATCTAATATTTCAGTTTTTATTTTTATTTGCAATTCATTAAAATAATATAATCCAATCAATTCTCTCTTTCTCCTTTTTTTTTTTTTTTTTTTTTTTCTCTCTCTTCCTTTCTGTCTCTCTAATTTTTCAACTCTGCTACTGTCTACCAAAATCACCCCCAAAAAAAAAAAAAAAATTACAACAAACCCAAATAACCCAAAACCACCAAACCCGCCGTCGCTGCACCACCACAACAAATGCAACGCCACCAACAATCACTGTGAAATTGAAACTCAGCTACCACTGAAATACCAAAATCAATCACAAAACCAACCACCGATCCACACCCTCGAAACACAAACCAACCCCAACCGATTCAAGCCACACCTCCACCACTAAGAAATCCAAAAATTCCAAACGAAATCCAAAATTAAACCAACAACCCTTGAATCTTTAGTTTGGGGATAGAGCAATATAGTGAGGAGTAAATAAAAGGTAGAGGGAAAGAAAGTGATTGGAGTGGCATGGGCAATGGAGCTTCTGCAGTTGGGAGAGAGAGGGAGGAGCGTGATAGAAGAGAATGAGTGAGAAGAGGAGAGTGTAGTTTGTACTGTGTAGAGTGAATCTATTAAAATAATATTATTATTTTTACAACCAAGTGAACAATAGGTTTTATATATACAAACCCACTGTGATTTGCAAAATTTTTTAAGAACCCATACTCAGATGTTGGGCAGTTTTTGAAGATTTGGATGCAAAATAACAATTGGGGGTGTTTACACCCCCACTGCTAGTGCTCTAATAAACCCTATCTCAACTATTTTCATATTGTAGACGGTTCAGATGAATTCTTGTACACGTCTAATGTATAGTATATGAGACAAATTTAGGTGACAGTATCACTATACACTTGTGACATGACAATTTGGATGCATCAAGCATGATTTTTCTTCTATTTTTAAAGTGTTAGGCTTTTAACTGATCCTAGCAAGGAATAGCTAGAACCCAGCCATGGCAGCAGAGAGCTCAGAAAATAGCCTATAACAGTTGGCATCACTTTCTTTTTTGCTAAAAGTTGGCATCACTTATCTTCTAGCTAGCTAAAGTGTAACATAGCTAGCCATATCTAAGAACATTAATTAGAGCATTCATATTTGGTTTATAAAGTTTGGCAGAATTTTACTATAAAATAATTTTTTTACTTTAACCATCCACTTTAATAATAGACCTTACATTAGGCAAAAAAAAAAAAAACCTTAGAACACCTTTTATTTTGTAATACTGCTCATCAAAATAATTATACACACACACACATATATATATATATATATATATTCTGCTGGGATTCTGCTTGGTGAAAGAGGCCACTCAACTTACTCCAAACATCTCAAATGAAAGCTACAGAGAAGAAAACATTAATACCCAAAATCGATTACTTGTTCTTATTCATGAAATGTCTATTAGGTCGATGGCAATAGATATGAAAAGAACAGTTCATCAAAAGAAACTCAACTTACTCCAAACATCTCAAATGAAAGCTACAGAGAAGAAAACATTAATACCCAAAATCGATTACTTGTTCTTATTCATGAAATGTCTATTAGGTCGATGGCAATAGATATGAAAAGAACAGTTCATCAAAAGAAAAAAAAAAATATATATATATATATATATATATATGAAAAGAACAGAAAACCAAAGGGATACACCCTTGCACATGTATTTTACTTTTTATTGAGTCGTTAATTTATATTATTTAACTGAAGATCAAATCATTATCTTGTCATCTTCTTCCTCTTATTTTCTTAGCAACCAAGCATAGTACAAACTTTGAAGGAAAGCAATTCAACAAACACACAAGGAATTAAACAAAGAAATCATTAAAAAATGGTATATATTCAAAATAAGGCAATAAGAATACCAAGAAAATTATATTCACTTTTTTACCTCTATTTTTACATTCATTTTCATGTTTTAATTGTGAATCTTTTTTTTTTTAGTACCTTTTAAAATGTGTACATTTTCACATCAATTGGGTATATTGTGCAAAATAACGAATATAAACGAATGTAAGATAATATTTTTCCCTTAATCATTTATCTTAGTTCAGTTGAATTTTCCAACTATCCAAAAAAACGATAAAAAATAGTTGGTCCGGTCCTTTTTATGTTTTCTTTTCTTTTATTTCTTGAGCAACCAAATAGAGGCAATGAACGTTAATGAAGAAGCCAATCAACCACCCACGGTCAGATCGACCATTTGAACACCACGCTAAAGATGCCTAGACGCCATCCAACAACCTAAGCTTAGCGTTGTCAACTCCTTGCTAACCCGTTAATATGTCCAGACACGATGGCTACTTGTGAGAGTGAATGAGAAACAGAGAAAAGACTTGAGAGGAAATACGGAGAGTGCAAAGGAAGTAACATTAAAGTAAATTTTTTAACAATGATGCACAACTAAGTATGAAGCTTTTTGTGTGAAATTAGCTACGGTTCTAGCTATTTTGGTTATAAAACCAATTTAGATAGCTCAATGTGATTGTTATTGGAATCAGGTGAGATAAATGAAAATTTTAAGAAGGGGAAAAATGGCCTAACCCAAAAACACCCTACATTAGGCTAGCTAAATGATCTGAACCTACAATCAAGTGAAGTACTATAACTTAATAACTTTTTTTTTACTCTCTCTCTCTCCACACATCATCAGTTCATCACTAATCTTTGGCCCCCAAAGAGCATTCACATTAGCTTAAAGGTTGATGTAGTTGTCTATGAATAATAATAAATATTATTATTATTATTATTTCTTCCTTCAATACAATAAGAGAACAAATAACAAAATACTTGAAAATAAAATTTAAATTATACATAAAGTCTTAAATTTACACGTTCCATATTCCTTAATGATATCATCACCATAAACAAACAAAATAAAATATAAATGTCCTGAACCATAAATTTTTCTAGGTACAATATATCATCATTATAAATATTAAATGGCGTAAATGCTAAATGTTGATTAAGAAGTACTTGTGGTTATGGAAATGCTTAAGAGATCGTGTGCCTTTACAGATTGGGTACTAGTTGACCCAACTTGACTCGGCATTTTAATAGGTCAGGTATAAGTTGACCTGTTTTTCCTATTAATTGTGTTAGGGTCAAGTCAGATTAACTAGTTTGGGTTCAATTTTACCAAATCTAATCGCTCCATACTGAGTCAGAACCTTGCACATGCCTGCTAAAACTATGTATCAATCAATTCAGTTTTGATGGATGGTATTTGATTTTGAAGAAACAAAAGAAAAAAAAAATTATTAAAATAGAAATAAATAGAGAATTTAATGGAGGCGTATGTGAAAAGTGTGCAACATGAAATATAAATAAATAATTCAAACTAAAGTTTAACTAAAAAACTTAGGAAGATTAATGTGAATGTTCAATATTTCAACGAGTTTGATTTGTGTCAATTACTCTAATATATCAAATGTGACACAAACATAACACATGACAAAAACAAACAACCAATATCACTCTTATGTCTCATCAAATATACTAAAATATTGGGAACAAGTTTTAAACAATAATTACAAGGCTTACAAGATTATATATTGATGAGGAATATTTCTACGAGGCCAAAAAAGAGATCAACTTAAGATAGTCGTCCAACTAAACCCCAATCGTTCAACAGGGATTAGTCATTCGACACCAATAACTCAACCAACAAGGTCAATTAAATGAACAACTAATAAGCATCCTAGTCATCCGACAACCCAAGTAGATGGACGACCTCGAACATAGTCTCGCAAATATACAAGCTTGTGTATGTGGAAAGTCTAACACATGATAGTCGTCATGGTGCCAACATGCCTTCCATTCCAGCCTTGTGTGACCTCCTCTCCATAATCTCCATATGGAAAGAGCTTGCACACCACTCCTAAAGATCCTCATACATATTCGTATCTACTAAGTAGAAAATTAAACCTGAATATCTTGGGGCTTTAACTCCATTCACTTTCTATATGGGAAGTACCTAAATTCATGGGAACTTAACTTTTGGAGGATCTTTGGCCAACACCATATTGGTGTACTCTGTAAGCTCTTCATTTATCAAGTACCTCCTAGCACTACGTTTGTTAGGGTCATATTTTCTATGTATTGGCTAATCCTTTGACAAAACACACTTTATTTGTAATTAGGTAGATCTAAGTTAGGTTTAATGTATCAAGAAGTGTACTGTTCCAACATAACAAGTGGTATTATTAAAGACATGAAAATTGATCAAAGAAACAAGTGAAGAAAAACTGTTTCATTAAAGTTTGATGCTAAGCTCGACACTAGCTGCTATTGAGGTTTAATGAGAAAGCTCGACACAAGCTCAACATAAGCTCAATTTATCGAGACTTACAAATTCAAAATTCTCAGAGCTAAATTAGGTTTAATGTATCAAGAAATGTATTGTTCAAACATAACAAGTTGTATTATTAAAGACATGAAAATTAATCCAAGAAACAAGCGAAGAAAAGTTGTTTCATTAATGCTTGATGCTAAGCTCGACACTAGCTGCTATTGAGGTTTAATGAGAAAGCTTGACACAAGCTCGACATAAGCTCAATTTATCGAGACTTACAAATTCAAAATTCTCAGATCTAAATTTCGACCCATGATAACTTGAATGATTAGGGTTTCTCTTTCTACAACCTTAGTCATATATAAAGCTTATTTTAAAAGTCATCAAGTATAGAAACAAAGACTCAGAACACATATACTCTGTGAGAAGCTACTGCATTTGTGTGCTTTAGGGTTTTGTAACCAAGTACTTCCTGATCTTCAATGTTTGTGAAGTAAAGAACTTTGCAGCCAACAACAATTAATCAAGTTGCTGGAGTTAGTCATGTACCAGGATCTCTACAAAGGAGTTAGTCATAGATTTGAGATTTGTGCAAAGTGAAGAAGTCTACTACAAGATCAAGTCCAATTGAGTATTAGAGCGAATGTTCAACTGTAGGTTGGTATTTTGGGATAAGTTAGGGTAGTGGTAAGATTCCTCATACTTGTAATCGCTTGATTATTGATTAGTGGATTCTTAAGAATAATGACCTAAATTTCCCTTGGTAGAGTTTTTGCCTTACAAGAGGCCTTTTTTTTTTTTTTTTTTTTTTTTTTTGTCAACAAATTACCGTGTCATTTAATTTTCACTGCATATTAGTTTATTTAGTGATTTATTGATGCCTCACTGATTTGCAAATAATTTAATCTAATTAATCAATTTGGGTAATTGAATTAATTAACAGGTGTCAATCTATAACCCAACAACGTGTTTGGACGATTGGTATGTGTTTAGACAGTCAGCTCAGTGACAATTCATTCCACTATCATGTATGGATCAAACTAGAAGGTTGTTTGTTGTCAATTTTTATAGAACTAAAGGATCAATACTAACTATTAGTGAAATTAATGTTGAATGATGCTTGAACTAGCCAGAGATTTCAGATGGTGAGTAGTGACAAAAAGGATAGAAATAGGGTGAGTTTGGTTCAACTTTTTGAAACTGGGTTTTTTTAAAAAGTAGGGTTTTCAAAAAGTGCAATATGAAACTAGGTTTTTTTGAAAAACTAAGTGTTTGAAAAAAGCTGTTAAAAAGTATTTTTTGAAAAAATTGAGTGTTTGGCTAGTACGTATAAAAGTGGTGATTTGAGTGGTAAATTACCAAAAAGAACAATGTATATATAAGGGAGTTTATTTTATTCTTATATCAACTACTTCATAATACTTACTCGGAAAAAAAAAAAAAAAAACCTACTTAATAATAATAATAATAATAAATATATTATTGTCATAATTATTTGTTATTACTATTACTATTGTTGGTATTATTTTAATAATGTTAGGTTTTTTAGCATCAATTATTTGTTATTCTAAAAATTTTGAACCAAGTATATTATCTTTCTTACTTTAATAATATCAATATCACTATTTTAATAATGGTTTTGTCTTATTGAATATGGTGTTATTTGTTCTGGCATGATAGTCTGAAGGAGTTTCAAAAGGTAAAGTTAAGTTTTTAGTAAAACAAGTGGGTAATTTAGTAATTGAACCAACAATTCCTAAAAGTTGAAGTGACTTTTTTACAAAAGTTAGCGGAAAATCTTTTAACTTTTGGAGGTTTTGTACTTTTTAAAAAAACAACTTTTTTACTAAAGTAGCTTTTTAATATCCACTAAACACCTAGCATTTTGAATTTTGAAAAAAAAAAAAAATTTTTACCATCTGAGAGTGCAAACAAACGGGCATTTAGTCGTGTCCCCCACACTTTTTGCCACGAAATTGTCAATTCCCAATTTGTTAAAATACTAGTATATATGGTGGAAAGTTGATACGATCCATCATACCCTACTGGGTGAAAGAGCCGGCTGATGAGGCTTGACCAACACATACAATCTCCCCTAAAAAGACACGTCGATCGAGGGTATGCGGTATGGCCACTGCCTTCATCAGTCACTTCATTTATTAATTTATTTACGTTACTTTCCTCAATTCATCAGTCACTTCATACTGAACTTCACATAAGTTTCTCAAAAAAAAAAAAAAAAAAAATTCACAAATAATGTCTATCGTCTTTTTCATGCAAGATGCATGTTTTATTTTAAGATAATCTTATATGATCGAGAAACAATGTAATTAATTACTCATAAATTGTAATTTGGAATGAGCACCACTTGTTTCATATATATGTGCGTCTGATATAATTTTTTTAAATTTATTTTTAACTATATAAAGACAGTTCTTTATACTTAAAAAAGAAGTTTTACAAAATTGTATATGAATAAAATAAATAAAACGTAAAATGTAAAAATTCTTGGAAACTCATAATTTGAATGTCTGATATCAATTTATTTGTTGTTATTTTTATTTATTTTTATTGAAGTTAATTAAAATATATTTGTATTTGAAAATATAAGGTTTTAAATAATTGTACATAACTAAAATAAACGAAAAGCAAGATGTAAAAGCTCAAGGCAACACACATAGAAAGTGTTACTATTAATTTTATTACAATATATGTGCATTTGATAACTTAATGTGATTTAAGTTACTTTCAATCGATTCTCAAAAAAAAAAAAAAAAAAAAAAAAAAGAGTTACTTTCAATAATAACATAATACATTAAAACTTTTAATTATTTTTTGTCTCGTATTGAAAAAGTAGACACTCCATTAAAGATTTATACAATAAAATAAAAACAAAATCCCTAATATCTCTCTAAATATCTATGTTGCCAAATCTTTGAGCAAACAGTTGGTTGGGATCTCTCTCTTCCCCCCCCCAAAAAGAGAAACAAAAAAGAAGTTAGCAGCTTGACCTTAATTGAGTGGTTGTAATAGAAACGCATAAGTCGAGCCAGTAAGAAGTCTTCAAAATTAAGCAAGTACAACCCAAAAGCTGGCGGAATTTATGAGAATGATATCACCTCACTTAAACGTGAGTTAGCATTAATTGCATATATATATATATCAGGCATGAACATATGAAAATAAGGTGTTAATTTGAGAGCTTTGTAGTTTAAGTGATATTGGAAAAATGATATTATTTGAAACTGATCGAGAAGTTTAAAATTTAAATACTCCTTCCATACTGTAACCATATATATATATAATAAAAAAAAAAAATTAGGTGTTTAAATTTTAATCACAACATTCATGAGTCACTTTCTATCTTTATAGCTTCTAGTCTTATAACTTTTAGTACCGTTATTTCAGAAAATCATAATTGAAATTCCGTCGTCTCTTATTCTTGTAATTATCAAATTATAAGAAAAGTTTACACATTTCCAACAAAAAAAAGGTGTCACTCATCTATCCACATGTGCGCACATACTCACAAGAGTGAGTGTATGTGTATGTGTATATATATTAATGGTCTCAAAATTAGTAAAATTCATTTAAGTAAATGTATACTCTCCAAATCTCAATTGAAATTGTTATAAGATATATAATCTTTATAAGAAAATCCAATTTGTGGTATATTCATTTAATTATAATTACAATCCTACAAGTAGTGAGTTCTATATACCTGTTGCTTATATCAATTAGATATTCATAAACTTAAGCTCCGTTTGGATAAGGGTGTTTGCGTCTGCGTTTGGAGTAAAGTCACGTTTTTGGCTTTTTTTTATTTATTTTAACCAGCGTGTTATGCACTGTTCATTGGCCATGAATAATTTAGGCCAATGAATAGTGCTAAATAGTAATAAACCAAAAAAAAAAAAAAATGATTGTTTTTAATTTTCAACAAAATAAACTATATCCAAACACCTACTTAATTGAATATAAGCAATGAGTTGGAAATACTATATACCTAGAAAACTTTTAACAAAAGACTTAAAAAAATGACAGCCATTTTAGAGGTAGGGACACATTTTTATTTTTCAAATTCTCAATTGGATATTGTACACATTTATGGTCGCAAATTTTTTTTTAAAAAAAAAAAAAAATCATTTAAGTTTATATATACTCGTGGTCTCCAGATTTCAATTGAAACTGTTATAAGATATATAATTTTTATCAGAAAATCCAATTTTGGGTATATGCTTTTAACTAGAATCGTAATACTATTGGTAATGAGTTGTATATACCTTTTTTATTTTTATGGGAATTGTAAAAACATAGTTATCTTAAATTTTATGGCTAGTCTTAGCTCAAGTTAATTTGTTGAAATATAATAAGTACATTTGTTATTGTACACATTGGGTCACAAAGTAGCTAGTTTATATCTTAGTTGTGTTTACAATACTATTTTATACTACCATATGTACATATTTGTGGTCTCCAAATTTCAATTGAAACTATTATAACTTTATAAGATATTAAGATATATAATTTTTATCAGAAAATCCAATTTTGCGTATATTCATTTAACTAGAACCATAATCATATTGGTAATGAGTTGTATATACCTGTTTGTTATATCAATAAGATATTCATAAAATTATATAAAAACTACATAGGTATCCTAAAAATTAAAGTAAAAACTACTTCTTGTTCTTTCCCTTATTGTAAAAAGGATATTTGATTAAGGACAATTTAAATATACCGGATATTTTGGTTAGTCTTAGCTCAAGTTTTTGAAATTTAATTATAGTATACATTGGGTTACAAAGTACTTAATTTATATCTTAGTTGTATTGACAACTCCATTTTACACTACCAAAGGAAATTAATATATAAAAAATACTTAAATCATCAAATTTTATACTTAGCTCTAAATGAGAAATTCATAATTTCATCATTTATAAATTGACTTATCACTTCTATAACATAAAGTAGATTCATTCTCCCACAGTTGTAATTTCGAATTATTGAAAAAAGAAAAGAAAGTATTTAATTATTTATAGCTAAATTTATAATATCTAGTAGAATTTAAAAAAGAACATATTCCATTTGTATTGCTTTGATAGGAACATAAAACATTGGTCCACAAATTATCATATTATCCAAGACCCCTTACACAGAGTCAAAAGTCCTAAATTCAACCCTATTAAAGATCGGAGAGACAACAGAGACATGAAACAAACACAAGTGCACAGGAACCATAGCAAGCTAGCTAGCCCATCTCTTCAGCTTCCACACTTCTAAATCTGCAACCCGAGAAAGATACATTAAATACCAAGTTGGTAAACAAAAAGCTTTTACAGTTCACACACAAAAAAAGTAAACTAAAACACAAGCTCAAAAGCTTCAACATTATCATAAAGTCATGCTTCTACTACTATAATTTTTCTTGTTGACCCCCAATAGCATTCTCTACCAATCAAGCACTTATAGTTATGAGACATCGCCAATTAAAAGCTCAAAGTGCGCACCAGATAATAGAATGCACCGTGCTGGAGTGGCTGAAGGGTGATACCCCACTCGTTGGTGAGAACAGGCTGGCCAGAAAAGTGAATAAGCACTGCTTCATCACCAAAAGCCTCACGCACGTTGAAGGGCCCTGCAGCCACCTCGAATGCCACATCGTTGATGAAAACCGTTGATTTCTCCGGGCCAACCGCGCCTACTGCACCCGATTCCCCAACACCTGCCAGCATAGAATCATTTCCTTACATTTGTGTACAGGTTGACCTTCAACAAAATTTACAATATTTTTCGTAATTATTGAAATAACAAATTGTAATCAGCGTATAATAAAAACGATGTTAATAATGATTCTCACGAGAATAACGTTGCACTAATCATAGTTTGCCAACTCAACAAATGATGGAAAAAATTGTAAAACTTATTGTGTAATTAGCATTGTTGATATCTTAATCTTATGAGAGTTTAAACCGTCGCAGTAGTCAAACAAGACAGACTGGAGGGACTAATGCCAAGCCATGCACACGTCCATCTAGACAGAGATCGCAAATCCCGGACCCAAAAGACCAAATGATCCTCGGATATTTCCTAATATGACAAACATGTCCATCCAAGCCAGTCCGTACCAGAAAGAGAAGTCTCATACATCAATCACGTCCATGAAAATGTTAGTGAACCTAATCAGATATGCCTGTTTATCTTGGAAACAATGACAAGGACAAAAATATACATATATATTCCAAGATACCTAGCTTATCCCTACATGCACAATAGACCATTTTCCAGTAAAGAGGAGTGGGAATTGTGTGTCAATGGTTTATCATGCATATCCTGACAAATTTGAAATGTTAACTTTTTACCTTGATTTTGATTGATGAAGGATGGAACAGAACTACCAGTAGTAGTTGTAGAGGGAGAGGCAGTAGTTGGATGAGTGGTCAAAGTGTAATTCAGCTGTGGATTGATCTTCATGACTTTCTCTTCTTGATCTTTCTTTGAACCCCCTTCGTTCATCATTTCACTCAGCAATAGACTAGTGCAAGGCCCAACTGTGTGTTCAGGTACTTGAACCACATCTGATAGCTCAGAAAAGCAAAACCCTTGTGTGAAGCTAGATGTTCCTTCACTAATATGGTGCACTGATCCTCCGGGCTGTTGGACTGGGAAGAAGAAAGGTTCAGGCAAAACCTCACTGTGGGATTGAAAATAGGTCTGGTTCACTGAGGCAGTTGGTGAATTAGAAACATCAGTAACATTTGGAAAGCCCATGGAGTAGGTCTTGTAAAGTGGTGCTTTGGGAGACGATTTTTCCGAAGAAGATGATGAGGATGATGGTGCAGTAGTAGAAGTTGGAGCATGAGATGTAATTGGAAGGTTGTTTTGGGCTTGTTGGGACTGGTTTTTTGAGTTTTGGAGGTGGCGGAGCTTGTGCTTGCTTCTTGATTTTCGGTTCTGGAACCAGTAAAAGACATTGGCATCACCTACTTGACCATACTCTTGCAATTGAGCTCTGATCTTTCTTATCTCATCCCTTGGAGGGTTCACCATGCCAGAGTTGAAAATTGCTTCAAGTATCCGAATTTGCTCAGGTTTTGGATTCCATCTTGGTTTTGGCTCCGGACTGCGTTCTTCACATCCAGGAACTGTTGGGGAAAATGCACGCACACAAACGCACAAATTAATACCTTTCTTGGAGATCTTGAAAAACCCATTAGATCAATCTCTCTTTCTAGTCTTGGGGTTATATAATTTTGCATATCAACAATAAGATAACAACTAATTTATAAGTATATAATGACTAGTACACAATTGGTTAAGTGTTTGGGTTTGAGGGGTGGGCTAGAGGCCCTAGCCTTTGAGATTCAAAGTAGAAAAGGGTTCAAGAATCTAAAATCAAATAGTAAAAAGGGTTGAACTTTAAATGATGATAGTGAAAATTGTGTAATTACCTGAATTGTATGGGGTTCTGTGGCATCCATTTGACATGAGAGATGAGTTGATGTCGTGCTGCCATTGGTGTTGGGCGTTGCAGGGCTTGGATTTGAACATGCTAGGCCAGTGTCTGTTAGATGAAGCCATGATGGATGATGGGCAAAGTCTAATCTGATATCTAAGCAGCCAGCCAACCAAAAGAAAAACAACAAGAACTACCAGCCCTTTTGTTGCTCTTGTTTTTGGAACTGAGTAATCAAGGCAATTAGCTTCTTCTCTTATAGCCTCCTCACCTACCACAGCGTACACTATATTTTAATTAATATCAATTAAAAACAAATAAACAGTCATTCCCATCTCCCAAAGAAAACAAATTAAAAAAAAAAGGAAGATTTAAAATATAAAAATAGACCAAACCCACAACAGGAATCGCCTGTGAAAAGATATACTAGAAAGGAAAGGGAAATAAATAAAAAGGAAAGTAAGATAAGAGAGAGTGCCATCTCCTCCATCCCTTCCTTACACTTTTGCATTAAAGCCGGAATACTTGTTTACTACTCAAAGTACATGCCAATTCCCCCGGACGAGAAGCAAAGGAAACATTGAAAGGAATACATGCTGGGGGCTTTAGTAGAATCTTATTAAGAGATGACAGAGAAGCTCTTAATGTCAAAGGTTTTTATAGCTATAGAAAAGTGGTGAGGGGTGGTTCTGTTCTGATCAGTTTTGTCTCTTTCTTTTTCTTTTTTCCAAATTTCTATGGAGAGGATTCTCTTGGTCACTTGGGTTGCTCACAAGCTATATTAATGGGAGTGTGAAGGCAGAGTAGAAGTAAGTGTTGGATTATTCTAATGGAAGAGGTTGTTGTAGGAATAAATAGGGGGTGGGGGGGTGTTTGAAAGTCGAGAAGGGCACGTAGTAGAGTTCAATTGAAAAGCGGTGGTGGTGGGATAGTAATTGCAAGTTTAGGTTATTTTGGGCAAAGTAAGTTGGGCTTTGGATTGACTCGAGGGTCATTATTTATTAGTATTATTAAGAATGTATATATATCTTGGAGTATTTAGGTTCTTTCAAATTTTCAAAAGGAAATGGGAAATTGGGAATGAATGGTGTACAGGATCTAATTAGGTACATGAATTGTATAGTTAGACCATAAATAATTGTCAGGACAGTCGCAAAACTTGCACGCAACTCTTAAATATTTGTAGCAGTCAAAAAAGGATGGTGAAGAAAAAAGGAGTGGTAATACTAACAGTGCCATGGTACGTTGAGAGAATGGGAGATAATTTTAATAAGATTTGAACTATATCTTTGTTATAGAAGCCAATAGATGAGAATGTGCAGGTTTCCTCGTCAAATAGGATACACAGTAAATTAAGTGGGGACTTCATTCTGTAATTTGAATCAGCAGAACTCTTGGTGCACTTCTTGTCTGTTGATATATGCCTTTAAATATATATATATATATTTGTTTTGTTTTGAAAATAACCTAATAGTTGTACTAGAAAGCAATTAAATTAAAATTTCCTTATAAATGGTAAGTGATAATTTATTATGATATGAGAGGGCATTGATCTTATCTTCTCGTTTGTATTTTGCAAATTCACATCTTTGACTTTTCTATAATCTTTTATCAGTTACAACTTACAAGTTTTATAATATAATATTCATTTATATAAACACAGTAAATATAACATTCAACGGATTTTTGTGAGTTATTAATATCAAAATCAAATTTGTTTAAATTTGGTATGAGAGTCATTTTCAACACTCGTGGGTCATGCCTTCAAACTCCTGCACTTCATTCTTCTCAAAAAAAAAAAAAAAAAAAATCCCTCCCCTTCGTCTTTCTATCAATGCACCCACATCTTTCTTTATCGTTGTTTTCAAATTTCATCCTCCTTTTTAATTGCAATCTTCCTTTATCATTTAGTTGCAGAGTTGGAATGCTTTTATATTTATTTTTGGTTTTTCAGGATATAAGGAAAATATATCGATAAAATTTGAAATCCATCAAATAATACATACATATAACAAGAGTCTTGTAACTATTTAAATTATCCCTTGATATTTCCAAGACATTCAAGGCTTAAATCTCCATTCCCCGTTGTAACTGTTTACATAATGTTTATAAAAATAGTTCCTAAACCAATGCCCTTTGAGCATTTATTAACATTTCCCTTTAGACTATATATATATATATATATATATATATATAAACATACTAGATACATATATAATTTATACATGTAGTGTAGTACTTTATGGGATTTCCTTTTTAGTTTTGGGCTTGAAATTGTTTTTTTTTTTTGAGAGAAAGTTTCAACTTATGGCAGCAGCTCCTGATGATTGTTCCTTATAATTTAAGTAAGACACTAATTAGTTTTTGGCATAGATAGGAAATGAAATCCAAATCTCTTATTCAATGGTAAGAAACTTTATCAATTGAATTAACTGGAACCTACATTTTCTGTTCAAGTGTAGTGGAAGAAATGTGAGGTATTTTATTTTAATAGGCTTGTTGGCCTTCTTTTGTTTGGAAGAGAGAGAGTTTAGGTTTTTGGCTTCGTAATGTTATAATGGGTCTTTTAATTTGGAAAATTTTTTAGTGTAGTGAAGCTCATGTGATAGAGGCTCAAAATTCTTTTAAGTGAGAGAAGTGTTAGGTAAGGCCCAACTCGCATGGTGTTGTTTAGAAGCCCATTTTTATTTTTTACTGTTTAGGTGAGTGAAGTCTAGTGAGGTTAGGACATGTGACATGTGAAAAAATTGCTTCTCAATTCTTGGTTTTAAATCTAAAAAATGCTTTCAAATCATTTAACATTGACTTTATATGCAATTTGTATGAATGTCTATTTGGCATCATCTTAAATGGTTTTCTGTTGATTATCTTTTGCTGAAAGTGGGCTAAACTATATATATGAGAAAAAGAAAATGACATTTTGAGAATCTTACATAAAAACAAAACAAGCTAAAATATTAACAAAACAACTTGTGGCAAGAAGTTGATAAAAATTTCAAGAAAATAAAAGAAAATGTATATTTGATTAATAACACTCATCTTGTACTAACACTTCCAATTTAGGATTGTAAACGAGTCAAGATTTGTTAAGTAGTGAATGTTTAAGCTTGCTCGACAACGAAAGTAAAATGTTTAAGTTTGGCTTGAGCTCAAACCAAGCCTATAAATGATATTTGAGCTCAAACTTGTAAAAAGTATAAAAGCATGAGCTCATGGCTCAGTTCGATTCATTAATCTAGTCGAGCTTGACCTCAATATCAAGCTTAAACTCGAGCTCAAAATCAAGCTTTTGAGCTTGAGATTCAACACAAGTACATTACCAAGCTTATTTGGTTTGAACAAATGGGCCCAACTCCCAATTACTTAAAGCTGCTTGAGTAAGATACGTGTTTGATTATCAAATTTATTACCAAGCCCATAAATGAGCCTAGGTTCAACTTGTTTTGTATCAAGCCTTAATGTTTATGATGTTGTTCATGAACAAGTTGTTTTTGTTTGGGTTTGGCTCGTTTATTTAACAAGCCTAAAATGAAGGTTCAAGCTTAGCTTGTTTATAAACAAACAAACTTGAATGAGTTTTTTATCAAGCTAAGTCTTAGTTGTTTATGAACAGTTTGATTTATTTATTGCCATACTCCAATTTCTACAGTAAGAGTAGAATGAGTGTATTTTTGGTAATGAAACTCATTAGTTATAGCATATTATATTTGTGTATACATTTGCTATAAGTTTGTCTTGACTAGTAA
Organism: Quercus lobata; assembly: GCF_001633185.2. NCBI lineage: Eukaryota > Viridiplantae > Streptophyta > Magnoliopsida > Fagales > Fagaceae > Quercus > Quercus lobata. The sequence goes on from NC_044908.1 coordinate 43,712,619, forward strand.
TTTGGTGTGTTAATAGTATAGTTTAGTCCCATAAAAATTATTTTTTAGCGTCACTGCTATTAAGCTAAGACATATATTCAGGTGATTAAAATTAAAAACAAAAATCTAGAGTTCAAAGCATCATTAGTCTTGTTAGACATGCACCATAAGAAATCTGGGTTTAGGCGGCATTTTTAAAACGTTGCTATAGACACAAATTGTCTATTGCGACCTTTTTTTTTTGCGATGTTCAAAAATGTTGCTATAGCATTGTTGCTATAGGTCTATTGCAATGTTTTTTAAAACGCTGCCATACATAACTCTTTAATAGCATTCAAAAACCTTTAGCGATGTTTTCAAAAATGCCACTAAATAGTATGCCATTTTCATTTTTATTTAGAAAAATACATTTAGCGACATTCCTAAAACACCGCAAAAAATAATCTTATAGTAATGTTTTAAAAATGAAATGTCGCTAAAGCATTTGTCATCTAACTTTTTAGCGATGTCTTATAAATGCCGCTAAAACCTACTCATATATATATATATATATATTCATTCTAGTCATTAAAAATACTATAAAAACCTGCTCATAAATTCCACAATAACTAACACAAGCTTGTAATAGATCAAATAAACCTATTGTAGACACTCAATTTTGCACCCATGATTTAATCAAGGAGAATAATTTGAATGACCATTCATGCACCCCAAAAATCATGATTGCATTACATGCATCAATTTGTTCTTGCATTACTTGCATCAATTTGTTTTTGCATTACATGCATTAATTCATTCATTTCATATTATGAAAATGATCTTGAGGTTCTAACGGTAACGACAGTATGCTCGATTTCCAAATCGGACTGTTGGATCGAAAGATATTGCATGATCAAGTTTGCAAGGTCAACTTGCATTATGTCTAGGAGAGGTCAACCACGCATGATTAATTTAAATTAATTCTGATTGGTTAAACAATTAAGATTAATTAAACAATTTTGTGATTGATTGATAATTAGTGTTAAAATAGGATTGCATGCATAGGAATAAAAGGGAGGATTGGATAACAATAAAATTGTGGAGAATCTGAACTTTATCAAGATTTATTTTAGGGTATATATCTACAAGATAATTGTTCTTAAATAGCCAGAATTATATAGAAAAGAGGCAAAAAATCATAAACGGAGGATGAAAATGCATCTAGGTACAAGGACCGACCAAAAAACCCTAAGAGAGAAGTCCAAACAGCACCCAAACATGAAAGAGTGTTCGAAGTCCAAAGGGCAATTTGGCACCTTTGGAGTGCTGAACGACACTCTAAAAGGGCTGAATTTTCTCCTTGTAGGCTTTGGCCCAACGGCTTTCGTGTGATGATAAGACACACCCTTTTCGATCTTTTTGCAAAAGGATGCATCCAGATTCAAACCCTAATCGTCCATGCCTATTTTTTAGCATCTTCTGGCCTCTATAAATAGAGACTAAACCTTATAATTCAGCACCTTTTTTTTTTCCGCTCTAAAAGGCACACATTTTGAAGCTCTCAAATTGCTGATATTTGTTGAACCTCTCTGAGATTTGCTGCTTAAATTAGGGTTTTTAGGTTTCAAAGATAACTGAATAAGTTTCTTTGAACCCTAAAACATCCTCTCAAGAACAAGGAGTGCTCATGCAAGAGGTTGTTTTCAATTGCCCTCTCTTTTTTATGCTATCTTTTTATGGTGATGAATGTTTTATCCATAGCATGAATTGTTAATTGTTATTTTGTTTAAAGCATGATTATTTTTTTATGTGATTATTATAATCTCTTTCTTGAATGTCAATAATCGGCATGTGAGCAATTCTTTTTTCTTAAAATAAAACAGATCTACATATTTATTAGGTGTAGATCTGGATTTTTCTTGAAATAAAATAGATCTACATCATTATTAGATGTAGATCTGATTTTTCCTCAATACAAAAACAGATCTGCATCTTTCTTAGATGTAGATTTGAATTTTTCTCAAATAAAAACGGATTTGCATCTTTATGAGATGTAGATCTGAATTTTTCTCAATTAAAAACTAATTTGTATCTTTCTTAGATACAGATATGATTTTTCTTTAATACATGCAGATTTGAAATAAAGAAAAAGATTAAACATGATTGTGTTTGCGTTTGTTTTCTTTAATTCATGTTGCATAAATTTAGATTATGAGTGAAACTCTCTTCTTAAAAAATATTTTTCATTTTTTTTTTAACATATACAAACCAGATCTGATTTTTCTATTATCAAAGATACAATTGTTTATGTCAAAACAAATTTGATCTTTTATAAATCCAAAAACCATTTTTTTAGTTCTTAAAAAAAAGATTTGATACTTTTTTCAAATCAAAAGACTTTATTTTATGTAATAAAAACATATCTAAATTTTTATCTTTAAAAACCACTTTCTTCTACATACTACAAAATAGATCTGGTATTTTGACAAATCAAAATCAATTTTTTTTACCAATCAAAACAAATCTGAATTTTTTTAAAACAGAAGAAGAGTCTTCATTCATAAATAAATTTGTGTGATTTAATTTTAGTGTCACATATTCAACATATCATTTATGACATGCATAAAAAGGTACATTAGTCAAAAGAGTCTAGAAGACTGGACTTTGTCTGGGCGGAATGGGTGTCTAACACATTCCCATTCTGTAACCTGTTAGGACATATGTGGTTCACATGTTAAGAACATATGTCATGATTTTATGTAATTGATTAATCTTTTAACAAAATGCACTTTACTTGTAATTGGGTAGTTCTAGGATGTGTTCAAATACTTCAAGAAACAAGATTTCAAGATCAAGTGTTGAAGTCATCAAGTCTGTCCAAGAAACAAGCTGAGAAGTGCAAATTCATTAAATCTTGACAGCTGCATCTATCGAGATTTAAGGAAGCTGTTTAGCCTGTGGCTCGACACCTGCTCAACAGCTTATCTGTCGAGATTTAAGAAATTCAGAATTCTGTTATGATTTATTGGAATCCGTGATTATGTTTTTAGGTCTTCTTTTCTCCTAACCCTAAATATATGAAATGATTATTTTAAGGGCCGTCAAGTAGTTCACAAGTTGCACAAGTATTGAGCAAACTCTGTTCAAGCAAATTGTGACCGGAGACGAAGTTCTTGCCCTAGTTCATCTCTTTCTCTTGAAGAAGTTGCTGTGTATGTGCACCGTAGGGTTTTGTAACCAAGTATCTTCTTGATCTTCATCATGTGAATGAACTGAAGAACTTTACAGCTAACAACCTTTCTTAGTTAGTGATTGAAGTCGCGTACTGGGATCCGCGCAATTAGTTAGTCACGTACTTGGGAGCCGTGCATCGAAAGGGGGAAACTGTCACTACAGAACAAGTCCAATTGGGTATTGAGGTAAGAGTTCAACTGTAAGTTGGTAAGGTACTTGAGATTTCTTTACTTGTAACTACTTGTTGTGATAATAGTGGAGTTTCGGGAATGGTGACCTGAAAATCACTTGGTGGGGTTTTTGCCGTTAGGTTTTCCCCATTCGTAAACAAATCACCGTGTCATTTATTTCTGCTGCATAATTAGTTTATTGGTGATTTGTTTGTGCTACCACGCCTTTGCATGTTAATTTGATTAATTAATAACTTGGCTAATTAATCAATTATTTTAATCACAAGGAGTCAATTCAGTTTTTGGCCTATCATAACCTAGCCTTTGGATTTAGGTCTTTGGTTAAGAAGATCTAGCCTTGTCTTTATTTGTTTTGGGTAGAATGTAACTAGGACAAAAAGCCATGTATTTTGGTAGATTGTAATTCGGACCCAAAGCTATGTAACTTTTCAATTTTTCAATTATGTAATTTTTGTTCAATCAATGAAGAGAACAATTCAGTTATGTATTTGTATATATTTATTTTTTCTTATTTTTTGTATAAAAAAAAAAAAAAAAGTGGCGACTCCATACCACTTACCCAAAAAGAGAGTGCCCTAAAAGGTACCCGAATCTCTTTTTTTGAGGGACGCTTCTGTCGAGGTCTCTCACACCTATTTATCATCAATATTCCACAATAACAAATGGCCAAACTAACACATATTAACCATAGATTCAAATAGATATATATTTAGTACCAATACATAACATATGTCTAAAGTATCATCTTGAATTTAACAAAACACTTGTCTACCTACACATTAAAAACAATCACCCAAACTATGACAATATTATAAATGAAGTGTCACTTAAATGTGGTTGCTCAAAACAACTATGTAATAGTCTATGGAGCCCCTTAAAACATTGCAATTACCCCAAGAAGTTAGTTTCTTGATAGGATGAAGCTTGTGATCTTTGAGGAGTTGGAGAATGTTGATTCAAACCGAAACTACATTGAATACAAATTAAGATTAGTTATAATTTTATAAAGAAATCATTTTGAATAACAAAATAATACTAGCAATAATTAAAAATATGTAAACACTAAATACAATCATAAAACATTAAAATTTAATACCCTCAACAATAATCATCCAAAATTACACCATACAATCAACAATTCCAATATCACCGTGGACTACATAAAAGTAGAGAGCGGAAGTTAAAGATAATTGAGATTCAATCATATTTTTGTTTCTAAAAAAGAAATTAGAAAAACTAAAAAATGACAAACTTCTTTGATCCTCTTACTAGTAAGGACACTTAAATCCATCGAGAAGTCTTAGGAGAGCCCATTCAATTGGGTTGCAACCATTTTTCAAACTCAAAGAAGTAGATTAGGAACACTTTAAAAATTACATACTCCTTGGTTGCTCTAGCTAATGACATGACAATTAGTTCCAGTTGCCCCATCTTGATGCTCAACTGCACTAGCTATCTTAAGAAAGCATTCTACATGCCACTATAGGACATTCTTTTCTTTTTGATTTGCTAGACCACAATAGAGTTTCTTTTCATAAATCCATCTCCATACAAGAGATTTCACTTAATTGATAAGAACACAAAAAATAAAATGATAAAATGGGTCTTCTTTTTTAATCAATAACAGGTAAAGATTAAAAATACTAGAACATGTATTGATTCTAAACAACAAACATCCACCAAAATCAGAATTTTATCAATAAAAAATTCAATAGCAAACAAATGGAAGCTTAAAGCCTAAAAGATAATAGAAACTCCTAACATTAGTGTAAGCCACCTTATAACACCATGCATGCTACCCACTTGCTTCAATTCAACAATCCACCACAAAATAATTATCAACATCACAATATAAAAGCTTACAAATATTGGGAAAAAAAATAAAATAATCAAACAAATATAACTCAATAATATCCATCCAAATTTTCCTTGTTTAATAAATACCCTCAATATCAATTGAAACCGCCTTATAACACCATACAAGCTACCTGCTTGCTCCAACTCAACAACCCACCACAAAATTAGTCATTAACATCACAATATAAAATGCTAACAAGCATTGAAAAAAAAAGTAATAAACAAATATAACTAAACAATATTCATTCAAAATTTCAAAAATAAATAAACAATCTCAATATCAATTTAAACCACCTTCTAACATCATGCAAGCCATTGTTTACTCCAACTTAACTATCCACCGCAACACAATCAACATCACAAGTACAAAATTTTATAAGTATTTAAGTCAAAATTACATGCTATGCTCAAGCCAAGCACGCACATTTTCAAAAAAAATCCAAACTTACCACAATAAATGAGTGTTTAACCTGCAAAATAAGAGTCTAATATTTATAAGAATGTTATCAATGCACTTACTAGCTATATCATCATTATTATCAATAGCATATACTAATCCATATTCTCTTTTCACACTCAAAATAAATATTCAAAATATAAGAAATTATTAAATTAAATTTTTGGTTTATAACGGAGTTTTTACCCTTTTTTCTAGTGTTTTATAAAACATCTTCAGAAACCTCTCAATACATAGACACACACATGACACATCCAACAGCCTCATTCAACATACTCATAACAATCCTTAAAGTTATAATGCTCAATAGCTTCACCAAAAAAAAAAAACAAAAACAAAAACAAAACAAAACAAAACAAAAAAAACAAAAAAAAAAAAACAAAAATATACAGCACCTAACCAAGTGTTAGAATCAGAGAAGTCACTACAAACCACTTGTCACCATCATCCAAACGGGACAAAACCAACTATAAAAAACTTCAATTAATTAAATTGAACAAATGCCTCTAAATTCAAATAAAAATTCATTACAATTCACTAATTAAAATAAACCCATATTTAATCTTACAAAAATAAAAGTCTCAAAACCCATATCATTTCAACAAATCCAAACCCAAATTTTACAAAAATCAAAACTAAATATTTAATAAAGAACTTACATGTTACACCACAAAATCCAAACCAAAATTTCACAAAAATCAAAACAAAAAATTAAATAAAGAACCTAAATGTTAAGTCTCCAAATCCAAAACCAAAATTTTCACAAAAATGAAAACTATACATCAAATAGATAACTTACCCCAAGCAAGAATGAGTGAGGAGAGGAGATGAAGGAGGAAAGAGGAGGGAGAGGAAGGAGTGGCAATGTCGGCGGTGGTGGCAGTGGGTGGTCGGTTGGGTATGGAGAGAGAGAGAGAGAGAGAGAGAGAGAGAGAGAGAGGAAAGAAAGAGGAAGCCGAATCAAAAGCAAAGGCAAGGGTGACCGACAGTGGCAAAGACTAGCGGCGGTGGCAGTGGATGGTGGTTGGAGAGAGAGAGAGAGAAGAGGCATGAGGAGAGAAACAAAAAAGAAAGAAAGAAAACCCTAAGTGAAGGACTAAGAGATGAGGTGTGGGAAATGAAATTTTTGGGAAATTACATGTGGGAAGAATGAAAAAAATTGGGGAAGCTTGTCCTATTGCAGTGGTTTAGATGTTTCACTAAAGGTGTTGTTACTATTTTAGTATATTGCGATGTTTTTAAAAACATTGCTATAAAGTTTTGTTTAAGAACTATTGTGATGGGTTATAAAAATGTCGCTATAGGAGAGAAAAACACCTTTGAAACTATAACAATTGCGGCGCTTTAAGAAAATGCTACTATTGTTTTGGGCTATTGCGACGTTCTTTTGTTTATGATCTTACTTGGATTAGATGACATTGTTTCTAAACATACTTCCTTAGGTAATGACATAATTAAGGAGACTATGAAGACCAATGTGATTATTGAAGAGAAAGTGTCTTAATTAAGAAGACTATTTAAGATCAATGTAATTATTGAAGATAAATTAGACAATAGCTATCAAAGGAAAGTAAATGATGAAGTACTAATTGAGTTTCAAACTTCCAAGTATTAGAAGGCTAAGGTTGTGTTTGATTTATGCAAAACCATCACTCAATTCTTGAAATCTGTGGGTCCCACCTTAAGTTAGTTCTAATGGGTTAGTTGTTGTTGTTGTTGTTTTTTTTTTTTTTTTTTTTTTTTTTTTTTTTTTTTTTTTTTCCAATTTTTATAACTCATAACCAAAAAATATTGAGTGAAAGTTGTTGAAACTAAGAACTCATTTTAGAAGTTTTCGAATTATAAAAATTGACTTCAGTGGCAAACTAGTAAAACAAATAAAGGTGTTAGGACCCACACTTATGACCTCTCTAGCTCGTATCATCCACTAGGTTTACTGCGAGACTGATCACTGAACAAGTAAGGTAGAGGATTGGGTTTGTGGGTTGAGATTGATGGTTTGTGTGTTGTGTGTTGTTTATGGTGGCATTAGGTTTATGGGTTGAGATCAGTGTTTTGTGGGTGGTTTATGGTGGCATTCAAATCAATTGTTGTTGGGTTTTCTGAGTTCCTGTAGTTATTGGTTTTTGCATCAAACAATGGTTGAATTTGTGTAGTAGCTGGGTTGATTGGTGGTGGTAGGCGGTGGGGTGCTTAGGTCGATTGGAGAGAGTGGGTGGTGGTTGTTGGATTTTGTAGCTCGATTGTTCTATATAGTGGTGATTTGGTTTGGCTTCTTTGGTTTGTCAGAGGATTTCTCTCAACTGTGGTTTGTGGGTTGGGTTTTTGTAAGGAGATCAGCAAAACGGTTGTTTCAAGTAGGTTAAGAAGTCAGGGGCAAATAGTTGTTCTACTAGTGGGTTCCAGCAACTGAGATAAATGTTGAAATTTCTAACCCTTAGAGTGAGTAAAGAATGCCAAACATGGTGTGGAATGAGTTAAGAGAAAATAGAGAATCAAAACTGAGAAGTGAGAATGAGTTATAAGTTAAGAAAATTGAGATATGAATTTTGAGATATAAGTGGTGCTAAAACCAAACAGAGCCTAATAAGTAATTCAAAGTTACACTAAAGCATGATGTTGAAAGGTTGATCAGTGCCAATGTGAATAGGTTGATGAATACATTAAACGATTGGTGATAGATGTTTGAAGATAACAACTAAGAACTTGAATTACATTCAAAGGAATTTGAATATAATTAAGGTTAACAAAGTAACAAACTACAAGTAAACCTATATACTTAATTGATTGAATACTTCACAAAACTCTAGGAACTAAGAAAAAACTACAAAAGAAATATAATAGCAAGATAATAATTCTCTATACAATAATTATTTTAGTGGAGAGGTGTTTTTTTTTTATGTTTTTCTCCTTAAAAATGAGTCATTTATTTATATTTGAGGCCTCTAATGGTTATTGAGACAATTACTCTTTCCCTATGGTCCACTCTTCTTAGGCATTAGTGCCCTAATGCAACTTATCATGCTTCTATGTGTTGCTTGTAACATCCTTATTGCCACTTGTCTTTGATATGTGCACCATTACAAATTTTAGTAAATGCTGCATGTCTTGTGTATTGCACAATTTTCTTCATGGTTACCACTTTACAAGTGTTGCATCATTATTCTGCTACTTGTCACAATAATGACAAATCAGGAAATATTTTTATAACCAGCAAGTCTTGCTTTATTATTTATGAAATATTCACTAAGGTCCCTATTTGCTACTCATCTTGCAACGAATCTTTTTTTTTTTTTTTTTTTTACCACCAAATAAAATCACATCCAAGAGAGCTTTGTAAACATATTGTCACCATTGTGGATGACTAAATTTATAGTTTGAAATAAATCAAACAAGTATAATAGTTTCACAAATGTGAATTTGTATTGATCAATGTGTGGTAAAATTCTATAAAATTACAAAAGAGCAATCCTTTGATTTGATCTCCTTGAAATATTTGTTAATTGGAAATGTGGTAATGTGATTTTGATTTGAACACCAAATATCCTTCAATTTGGCTGAATGATGGATCGAAAACCCTTAAAACATAATTATAATGAATATCTGGCTATGAGCTTGTTAGAAACTCTTTGTTCTTTGTGTTCTTCATATGTTCTTCATATTCTTTGTGTGTTCTTCATCTTTAAAGGTTTGTGGTGGAAGATTTTCAGGACTTTGGAGGCTTGAATCCGTAGAGCTTCACCAATTCGTAGTTTCTTGAAGTTCCTGGAGGCTTTTGAGCTTGATTTCAATGAACTTTGAGATCTAGGGAGATGATTTGGATAATTTCTCTTCGAATGTTCTTCGTATTCGAAGGTTGAAGTTCTTGAAGTTCCTGGAGGCTTTAGGGCTTGATTCCAGCAGAGCTTCTGTACTTCTAAATCTTCTTTGATGTTGCTTGTGGCATGGATGCCTTGGTGTCTTCCAAGATGCCTTGGTGTGTCCCAAGATGTCTTAGGAAGGCCTCTATTTATAGGAATTTAGGGGTAGGTGAGTGACACGTGGCGGAGTTTGATTGGTGACACATGTCATAGCTTGATAAGAAGAGCTTTAAGACTTTTCTTCCAAGACACATGACATCATTTGATTGGCTGAAATGTCTTAATTTTCAAGATGACACATGTTAGCAATCAATTGGATTGCTTATGTCATTACTTACACGTGTCAATGTGTGGCCTATGCCATTGCTTACATGCATCAATGTGTGATTGGATTTTGCATGCTTTTTATGCTTTTATTTCAATGACACTTGGAAATTCTCTGTTGGTTTCTGAATAATGATAGCAAAACCTAGTAGCGGTACATTATGCTTTGTGTAATTGGTTGTACTTTGTGGACTTGGTAATATGATGTGTCAGCTTGTGATAGGTTGGAAAATTTCCCTCTTTATAGCTAAGTTTGGTAGTCCCTAAACTTCTTGTAAAACTGGTTAAGGAGCAACTTGGAAGTGAATGTGCTTAATCATCTTTTAATGTTGCGATATCATCCAAGATGGGAAAATTCTCCAAGCTCGTAAGGCGATGTGTCTGAATTAGCTTCACTCCTTGATTTGATTTTAGAAAAAAAGATTATCTCTCTGAAACCTTGCATCCATATATGCCTCATATAATGCTTCTCTGATTGTGGATAATTGGTTGTTCTCATCATCGCAAGAGTGCCATGAATAACAACCTTTACGAACAGACTGGCCTAAACAGTTTTTTATCACAAAGGCACCTCAATTCCAATTAGCTTCGTGTGAATGCTTTTTTGTGTCAACTATTATTATAGCTTGCCAATTCTAATTTTGACATGAAATATGGTTTTCAGCACTTACTGCGGTTGTTGAACCATTTTGGATACATTTACCTAAATTTGTGATCCATTTTGTCAAGAGTTTTTTTGTGTTTGAAATGGCTTGTTGAACATCAGCAGATTTATTTTCAAAGATAACTTTATTTCTGTTTGTCCAAATGACCCAAAGAGTGGCATTAATATCTTTAAGAACTTTATCTTCCAGTCCATTACCTGTTCTACATTTTTCTAGAGTTGTTATCAACCATTGTTGAATAGATGAAATTGCATCAAATCAAAGGGTCTGAGACGAGACAAACCATAAAGCTCTAGCAAAAGGACATTTGAGAAAAAGATGATCCAACTTTTCATCTTCTTGATCACACGTTACACATTTGAGACTGACCATTATTTGTCTTCTAATTAGCTCCATTCTAGTAGATAACCCGTTGTGTAAAAGTTTCCATAAGAACATACAGATTTTATATGGAATTTTTAGTTTCCAAAGATTTTTCCAACCCATTCCATTCATGCCATGATTAGTTATCCCATCTTGCTCCATGGTAATTAATTTGTATCCCTCGTCAACCTTGTATTTCCCTTTCTTTGAATGAGACCATAAAATTTTATCTGGAACTCCAAACTTTGAATGTGGGGTATTTATAATCTCTCGGGCAACTCTTAAGTCATACATATATGCAATAAGTTCAGCTTTCCTAGTACCTGTTTCAAGATCCATAAGATCTTGAACTATGCCTTTGTCAAGTCGGTATCCCAACAATGTTGTTTCATTATGAGGTTTATACTATAGCAGATCCTTTAATTTAATATTATCTCCCATTCCTACTTGCCATTTAGCTCCTGAAAGTTGTGTTTATTTTGTTTTCCATATTCCTTTCCATATTTTGGATGCAGTAGCTAGATATCTTTCCATACCCCATAAGTTAGGAACTTTTGGAAAATACTTTCCTTTAAGAGTAGTGGCTAGTAGTGATTGAGGATTTTGAGCTATTCTCCAATATTGTTTGGCTAGGAGGGTTTGATTGAATTGTTCTATCTTCTGTGGACACAACGGGGAGTTGCCGCCTAGTTTTACAATGGCCTAGGAACCATGAATATAGTATCATTTCGAGGAAGGACCTTTAACCTTACTACCAGAGTATGGGTTCAGAGTTTAGATATGGTTTTGGGAAGGTGTTAGGCACCCAAAACCGCCCAACCTTAGGGTTGACTTTCACTCATTGTGTCTTATGTCTTAATCTCATTAAAGGCACATTTAATGTTGCATTCTATACTCACACACACACTAGCATATATCTAACAATCAACATGGCATCAATCATCTTAAAACCTAATCGCTCATCTATCATGGCATATCACAACCCAAGCATACATCTATCTCATCTCATCCAAGGTAGTAAGCATATCACAATATAGTAGCATCAAGAACGCATTAACATCAAGCATATCCCAAACATCCAAGCATAGTAACATGGGATTAACTGAGTATATTCATCATGTTCATAAACCATATCATGCTCATCATCCCAATCAAATGCATGTTCATGTAATTATGCATAACTTACCTCACTGACCTCATAGCACCACAGCATCTATGCATCAATATATGTTCATGTTTATATGCATATTCATTTGATTTATCCAATATATAAACCCTAATTATCAATCTATCAATCCATGCATGTGAAACATGTTATTCTACTAACCCTAGACCTAAACATGTGAAAACTAGACTCAACAAGACTTAAACAAAGGATTAAAACTAAGCAAAACAATCAAATTTGCAAGAACCCTAAATCTGCATTTTTGGGCACAAGTATGTATATGCATATATGAGTACGCATACGCATACATAAGTAGGCGCACACATACATAAGTATGTGCACGCACACACGCCCAGAAACACAAAGCAACAAAACAACAATCAAACCAAACCTAACATGCTTTTAATATAAAACTAAACAACCTAAACTAACATTAAAACATATTCATCAATATATCAAATCATTCAACTCTCCAATAAAAACATGATGAGACACAACAAAACAAAATTAAACAAAGCAAAACATATTTCTAAGCATGTATAACAAATAAATCAAATAAAAACAACAAGAACACAAGTTGTAAAAAACCAAATTAAGGAAGAGCCATGAAGAGAGACTCACCTTGCTTATGGAAAACACAACTTGATTGATATTTGACCGGCCCCTCAGTGCCCACACAACAAGATTGAATGATAATCAAAGGAATCAAATATATCAATAGTTCATTGGTAATCACAACTCAAAATAAAAAAGATATTTTTGAAAAGATTGTTTGAAAAAGGTTTTGAAAGAGATTAGAAAATAGTTTGCTGCCTTTGAACCAACTAAAGAGAGGTTTTGATTTTGTCAAAAACGTGCTAAAGAGGCTGCCTTAGGATTTTCAAAAGAGAAAATAGGGTTTTAGAGAAGATGGAGGCCAAAAAATCTTTCTCTCTAGTTAGGGTTTTGATTTGAGACATAAGATGAGTATTTATAAGTTAAAATTAGAGTTTTAGGGGCTTTTTATAGTCTTTGGATGTTCTCAAGGGTTTATGGGCCAGGCCACATCAAAGCATGATGTTTTGGGCCTTTAAAATGAAGTTTTAAAACCAAGAAAATCGGACTGCCCAATTGACCCAACTTCAAATGATCATAACTTACTCACTATTAGTCCAATTTAGGCTAAATTTCTATTCAAATTGAATCCCAAGATGTCTAATTCCCAATTCAAAAATTCTTTTCAGATAAAAAATTATGGTCAAAACAGTGAGAAAAGATCATTTTTCAACATTGTTTTCAAAGCAATTTGAGCACTTTTGAGTTGTGATTATTTCTAAACTATAAAAATAACTTCAATTACCTTTTGTAGACATGTCAAGCTCATCATTGGGACCGGGGACTAAAATTGATTAACCGGGTACAAAATGAGGTGTCTACATCTTCCTAATACTTGCTCCTCTTTTTTCCTTAGGCTGTCAAATTTTATGCCATGCTATGGTATGTAATTTCCTTACTTCTGCAGTGTTTCCCCACCAAAAATCACTAATGATACTATCAATTTTATTGTATGTATCTATGGGTAATCTATGGATCTACATAGAATATATTGGCATAGCTTGCATGACCGATTTAATTAGAGTTAGCTTCCTAGCTGATGATAGGAGTTTACCTTTCTAAGTTTGAAGTCTACTCTATAACCGATCAATGATTTGGTTGCCAATTTCTCTCCTTGTTGTTCTTGGGTCCACCGGGATCCCTAAATATTTCCCAATCTTTGTTTTGAGGCTAAGTCTTTTTTTATAGATTCATCGCAGTTGGGACTAACTACTATGACTGATTTGGTGTCATTTATCTTTTGACCCGACATTTCATAAAAGCTTTGAAGAGTTTGGCTCAGATTGTGTATAGTTTGATTAGATATTTTGAAGAAGATGATAATGTCATTCGCAAACATGAGGTGTGAAATAGGCAGCTCTCCTTTATTTATCTCCACTCCCTTTAGCATGCCTTTATCTTCTAAATCTTGCAACATGCATGAAAGAATATTTGTGTAGACAATGAATGTGTATGGTGATAATGGGTCACCTTGTCTTATACCATAATCGTGTTTGAATTTTTCTGTAGGAGCTCCATTGACTAAAATGTTGTATGTCACTATGCTGACACATTGCATCACCAATTGAATCCATTATTGGCTAAAACCCATTTTTTGAAGTGTGGTTTCAATAAAATTCCAACTCAATTTATCATAGGCTTTGCTGAATTCCATCTTGCAACGAATCTAACTGGCCGTTCCAAAGTCGTGTTAGGTTGAAGAAGAAATTAATTAGATAAATAAAGATACAAGCTGGTATAAGTTTTCTAGCATTCTTGTATATAGCAACTTTATTTCTGTTGAAGTATTTCACTAAAAGAATAATATTTTTAATTTTATTCTCCATTCATTCTATAGTCAAATTTTGGACCATGAATGTTTACTCATTGATTTAGTTTTATTTAAAATTATAACCATATTAAACTCACATTTTTATAACAATTATCTATATTTACTTGACCTATATATCCCCATTATTTCATATTTAGTTGACCTATTTAACTTTTGCGTAACTCACCAATTTACTAAGATAATAAGTAGGTCCTTTTCTTTCACCTATTGGAGATACACTATTAATCAATGTCATCTATTCTTTATCTTTTTCACTCTCATTCTCTTCCCAAAAAAATAAAAAAATAGTATTGTTTTGTTTTTTCCCTATAACTATTCTATCTGAGTATGAAAGAGAGATCCATTTTAGAGCCTCCTATCTTATTTAGTAGCATAAGCTTAAAAGAGAACAATAAGGGTAGCTTGATTGTTGTATCTCGGAGACAACATACCTAAAAGTTGAACTTTTCCCTATCTTGTCGAGAAGTTGATCTTTTGTGAATATATATATATATATATATATATATATATATATATACATATATAATTTTTTAAATTATAAAATGAATTTATCTATTGATTTATCTTGATAGTACCAACAATTTCTATCTTCCGTATGATCAATGCAAACTAGCAATATTGTGGTTGGGAGTGATCGAGGAAATGCCCTAACTACGAGTGGAAATGGGGTGAGTTGGGAAGCTTTTGGATTGGGTCATAAATGAGTCAGGTGCATAATCACCCATTTATCGATTTATGACCCATATAAATATAAATTAAATATCTATTATCCACCCAACCCATTATAATTTGTAAGTGTGTGTGTATATATATACTTACAAATTACCAAAATATATTCAGTAGAAAGGAATTATTACCAAAACATTCACAGTTTTTTTGAACTTCTTTTATTTAGAAAACTAATATACATTTCCAAAAAAATAAGAAAAGCAAAAGGAAAATTCACCCACAATTTGGTCTCCAAGAAACGAAGAAAAACAAAAGAAAATTACAAAAATATTGACTTTTTTTTTTCTCGAGAAAACTAATATATCCACTATTTGATTATGAGAAAACTACACAAACAAAAGGAAAATTCACCCACTTTTTGTCTCTTCTTACTCAAAGTTCCAATTTAAGAGTGAAAATCACTCAAATAAGCAAAATTAATTTAGAGTAGGCTTAATTTGGTATGTTTTCTCAGATTTGACGGACAAAATGGGCTTCTGCCCTTTTCAGCCAAATTAATTAGCCTTTTGCCCTTCTTCCCAAACTAAATAGGGAAATACCCCTCTTTTGAAACTCGACTTTCTCAAAATCGAGTTAAAAAAAAAAAAAAAAAATCTGAAGCCCTATAGTGACGTTTTTAAGGACCTATAGTGACGTTTTAAGAACTTATAGTGACGTTTTGTAACTTGATATCCAAGAAATCGAGTTATAGGCAATTTTATTGCCTATAACTCGATTTCCTGGATATCAAGTTACAAAACGCCACTATAGGTCCTTAAAAACGTCACTATAAGTCCTTGAAAACGTCACTATAGGGCTTAACTCGATTTTGAAAAAGTCGAGTTTCAAAAGAGGGGCATTTCCCTATTTAGTTTGAGAAGAAGGGCAAAAAGCTAATTAATTTGGCTGAAAAGGGCAGAAGCCCATTTTGTCCCAGATTTGACTATGTTTCAAAATTTTCTCACCATTTCATACATTTTCCTTGAAACCAAACAAGCCAATAATAAATAAATAAATGAAATTCAAAACCTCTTGAAAAGATTGAGAAGACTTCGACCACGAAGCAATTACAATAAAATCTCAACCAATTGTTGAGTGATTTGTGCTCTTCTAGAGAATCTCTATCTCTTAACTACACTGAATTTTACTCTTTTTTTCCAACTGAATCGATAGGTAATTGAATTTTTTTTTTTTTTTGAGAAATTGAGAAATAGAACCCAAGGGCTAGGAGATTCTAAAAGTCTCTTGGACAGAAAAATGAGCGAGATATAGAAAGAGAGAAAGAGATATGTTTGTTAGTTAAGAAAATGTGAAGAAAATCCAAGAAAGTCAATGAGAAAAAAGAACAGAAAGTGTCTAGCAACTAGGTTGGTGGATGCGTTAAGTTAGGGTTTTATCTTTTCTTTTCTTTTCTTTTAATGTATCAAATTTTAAATTTTACATGGGATAGTGGATATGAAGTAGACTAACCCATTAATACTTATTTAATAATTGATGATGCAAAAAACTCAGCAATTGAGCTCTTCATCGCAGCGGATGGATGAAGCTGTGATTGGGGTCGTCTCTATAGGAGGAAAACCTGCAAAATGAACTAGGTGGAAGAGTAACACACTAGTGTGGCGTTAGCCAAACCGCCTCCGATACTTAAGTCAGTAAGGGAGAAGGATTTTAGAGAGAAACAGACTAGAGAGTGATTTTCGTAGAGTATTTATGTGTAATTCGGCGTACCTTGGGTTTCTGGTGCTTTGTCTTTTATAGTTGAATGCCTAATCAATGGGCAATCAATCACTGTATTTATGTTCAACGACTAGTGCGTTACAAAGTCTTTGTCTGAAGTTCACAGCTCATTTTGTGACTGTTGCTCTGTCTGTTACATTTCTTCATCAATGATCGTGATAAATGCGTAACGTCTTCTCTGGGTAAATGACGATCTTCACATAGTGACAACCATAAATTTCTGACTCATCAGCTGCCCCCTTGTTTGAATTGTTGTCTGTTAGATGAGATAAGAACAAATTCGTCTGACGCTTCATATTCCATGTACTACGCATTTATGACAGTTTTGATGTCTGAGCAATTGAATGACACGTGTGTGGCCAAGATGCGTTTGTTGTGCAAACATGTCTCAGTTTTCCCATGCCTGTTTTGGCCACTCGTTTCCCTCCTCTTTCTTTTCTTCTGTATTTTTTCCTTATTTAGGTTCTGTTCTAGGGTTTGTTTCTCCCCTGAGCTTCCTTTATCTGTCCTGCATTTCCTGGTAAGTTCTTCGTGCTTCTTCTCTTTTCTAGTTCTTCCATGGTAGATTATTCTACTGTTAGGGTAGATTGTCCTTCGGTAGCTTTCTTTTTTGCTCATTAGACTGCTTACTCGAGTCTGTAAAGGGTTAGTTTCTTTTTAGGGGAGGACTGTCCATACACTTCTTTCCTTTCTTCATTATTCCCTCTGGTTTCCCATTCTGTTGAGGTAGCCAGGTTGTTAAAGATGTATAAGGTAAGGTCAAGTGATTTGGAGACAGGGTTATCTTCATCTGATGATCGCGTGATCTCGGAGGCTACTTTTGTTTCCACCCCCTATAAAGCTTGGAATATCTTGTGTTCCCTTACGAGAAAGGACGTGTAGTAGATCAGGGATAGATTTCAGTTCACAGATTCGGTAAAAATTAGGATCCCAAGTGACGAAGAAAGGGCTTGTCAGTCGTATGCTGACGAGGTTTGTTTTTACGAGGCCAACTTTACTAGTGGTCTTCGTTTCCCCGTTCATCTCTTTGTTAGGGAACTTTTTTCTTTCTTGCATCTTGCTCTAGCACAGTTAGTGCCTAACTCCTAGCGGATCATCATCTCTCGCATGGTGGTTTGGATGTCCGCCAATGATGGTGATGTCATTAAAAGGGATGAATTCCTCCATTTTTATCGTTTGAGGAAATCGAAGGACCTCGGCTATTATGAGTTTAAGCCGTGGGATAGAACTTTTAGGTTAATCCTCAATTACCCATTGTCTCTTCGAAATTGGAAGCCAAATTTCTTTTTTGTCTTTGGAAGTGGTTGGGAGTTCATCCCTGGTGAGGACCTGGACGAAGCCCCCAAGTTTTTTCGTAGTTGGGGAGTTCCTGTCTTTCTTGTCTTTCAATTGCTTTTCCCTTCTTTCATGAGTGACAATGATAGATGACTTACTTGTGTTTCTGTTTGCAGTTTCCCAGTGTCCTTGTCTAAAGAAAAGGTATCATCATCGAGCTGAAAGAGTGACGGAGTACTTGGAGTCCATCAAAGATTTTGACGAGCTCGTTTCTTCTCAATCTCCATTTCTTCACTTTTTGGGTCTGGAACAGTCTACTAAGGTTTGGAAGAATTTGGAAGTTGTAAAGAAGAGTAAGCGCTTCTTTCTTTTTGTCTTCTTCTTTCTTCTCTCTTTTTTTTCTTTTTTTTTTTTTCTTTTTATATATATTTAGTAAGAAGAAACTAGCTGAGGCCCAAGAGAAGAAAGCCAAGGGTGGCACCGTTAGTGGTCTCTTGTCAAAGAAAAAGATGGGCGACGCCTCTAAGAAAGATCCTGTGATGACACTTCCTCCTACCCACTCGCTTGCCAAGCGCCCTGCCTCTCCCACCTTGTCATTGGAGGTGATTGCCTTTGGTGGAGAGGAGGTTAGGAAGAAGAAGAAGGTTGGTGGTAAGTCTTTTCTTCCCACCTTTTGGGATGATGCTGATGTGGCGGCTTTGAAGGCTCATGAGGTGCTCTTTATGGATGACCTAAGCCCTCTAATGGCGAAGTCATCCAGTTAGGTGATGTCGTCCCATATTCAGAAGCTTGTGCAGGTAAGTGTTGCAAGTTGTTTTTTACTTCTTCTTTCTCTTTGCTTTACTTCTGGTAAGGGAAAAAATCTTTTGTAGCCTTTGGGGGAGTCTCTGTTCATCTCGGGAAGGCTCTTGGACTTGGAAAAGAAGGTGGCCACGTCTGAGCCTTTGGTCAAGTATTTGTCCACTGAGAATGAGACACTTAAGAACAAGGTTGCTATTCTCACTGTTGAAGCTAAAAATGACAAGGAGTGCATGGCAACCTTAGAGAAAAGCCTATAGGTGGAAAAAGACTTCTACAAGCTAAAGGACAAGCAGATTGGTGACCTGGAGCTGAAACTGCAGACAGTTGGGGCCACGACGATATAGGACTACAAAGACCCTAAAAAGTATTTCAATGAGTTGTGCAAGTACTACGTGGAGGGCTTTGATCTTCTCGTGAAGTGGGTGGCAAAGCATCACCCTAGCTTGGACCTCTCTGGCTTGGCCGTGGATGACGTTAAGAAGGAACTTATGTCTGATCGTCCATCTGAGACTACAGTAGACAATGTGATGGAGGGAGCCATAGACATTGCTGAAGTAATGGACGAGGCCGCAATTACAACCCCTACAGACCCTGTCCCTGATGAATAGTAATCTTTATGTTTTTTCCTTTCCTTCTTTCTTTCCTTTTTTTAATTTTTTTTTTTTTATTGCAAGGTAAGAACAATACTTTTCTTTGGGCCCGTTGTTTTGGGCAATTAAACAATCACTTTGACAATGATAGGTAGGTTGGTTGCAGTAGCAACTCTTTTTGCATTTGGTTGTGTTGGACGACCTTTTATGATGATGTGCTAAAGTAACTTTTGATACTTAGCTCATGTTTGAATAGCTTTCTGTTTTTGGCTATGTTGGAACAATTATGTGTGAATGACGATTCTAATCATGTTTGAACACCTTAGCACTTAAGATGCGTTTTGACTAGCTTTTTATTGAGCCATGTCTGGATGACGAGCTTAGTACTCCTTAGCTGTGTTTGAACAGTTTTCATTAAGCCGTGAATGACAACCTTAGTTGCGTTTGAACAACTTAGTATATTGTAACTTTGTTTGGACAACTTTTATTGAGTCATATTTGGATGACAATCTTAGTTTTTTTTTTTTTTTTTTTTTTTTTAGCTGTGTTTGAATAGTTTTTATTGAGTTATGTTTAAATGATGATCTTAGTTGTGTCTGAACAACTTAGTATCTTTTAGCTGTGTTTGGACAACTGTATATTGAGTCATGTTTGAATGACGACCTTAGTTTTGTTTGAACAACTAAGTATTTTTTGGCTGTGTTTGGACAACTGTATATTGAGTCATGTTTGAATGACAATCTTAGTTGTGTTTGAACAACTTAGTAATTTTTGTTTTTTTTTTGCTGTGTTTGAACAGCTTTTATTGAGTCATATTTGAATGACGATCTTAGTTGTGTTTGAACAATTTAGTATTTTTTAGCTATGCTTGAACAGCTTTTTATTGAGTCATGTTTGAATGACAATGTTGCGCTATACTCATGACTTTAAGCCGTGGTATTGGAGCATCTTTATATTAACCATTTTTGATGTTTTGTCTATTTGTGCTTGAATGACGATCATATTGGTTGTGTTTAAACAACTTTGATTTAGTCGACTTTGGTGGCTGTCTGTGAACAGCTTTTGATTTAGTGTTTTAATGACGGAGGTCCTTGAGATGTCTCCCAAGGATGACTCCTAAGTGTTGCACATATTTTTTTGACAAATAACTCATGAATACTCATTGATAAATACGCATGGATAATGCTTTCATGTATTATTGATCTATGAACGACGAAAGTAATAACTGTTGTACATACTGATATGAAGATTAGGCAACTTGAAATGTAAAGCATTCTTTACTGGTAGTATTTCTTCAAGTGTTCTATGTTGCATGGTCAAGGCAATTCTTGACCGTCTAGAGACTTCAGGTACTAGTAGTCTTCTCTGGAATGACGGATTACTTCGTAAGGGCCTTCCCAGGCTGGTCCCAGTTTTCCTTGGGATGGGTCCTTTGTTGCTTATGATACCTTTCTAAGGACAAGGTCTCCTATATTGAACCATCTTACCTTGACCATTCTATTTGTAGTATCTGGCCATTGCTTCCTTGTGTTTGGCTATTCGCTTCACAACTTCTTCTCTGACTTCATCAATTAGGTCCAAGCTACTGTTAAGCTCCTACTGGTTCTTCTAGTTTTCATAAGTTTTGACTGGGAAGCTCATCAATCCCACTTCCACTAGTATGATGGCCTTAGTGCCAAATGTTAGCCTGAATGGTGTTTCTCTTGTTGGAACTCTTGTGGTCATCCTATATGCCCAAAGGACATTTTGTAGTTCTTCAGGCCACGCCCCCTTTGCCACCTCAAGCCTAGTTTTGATAATTTTAAGCAAGCTTCTGTTCGTCACTTCTGTCTGGCTGTTGGCCTGAAGAGTTGTGATTCTTTACTCTTAAGTGTTGGCAAAATTTTCGAAACTTGGGGTTGTCAAATTGTTTTCCATTGTCTAATATTATGACAAATGGGACTCCAAACCTGCAGATGATGTTTTTCCACACAAAACTTGTGACTTTAGCCCCTGTTATCGTCGTCACTAGCTCTGCTTCTACCCATTTTGTGAAGTAATCGATTGCCACGATCAAGAATCTGAGTTGTTTCTTCCCTAGAGGGAATGGGCCCATAATATCAATTCCCCATTGGGAGAAGGGCCATGGTGAGGATATGGGTGTCGTTGTCTTTCCTGGTCTCGTCCAGACATTTGTGAAGTATTGACACTTGTCGCATGCTCTGACGATGTTATATGCATCTTTCTGTAGGGTTGGCCAGTAATATCCTGCTCTAAACGCCTTTCCTGTTAAGAATCTTGCCCCAACGTAGTTTCTGCAGACTCCTTCCTGTATCTTGCGGAGCACATAGTCTGCTTCTTCTGAGTTGGCATATCTTAGATATGGGAGTGAGTATCCTCATTTGTACAGCACATTATCAATAATGACGAAGCGAGTTGCTCTGATCTGTATCTTCCTTGCTTCTACCTTATCTTCATGGAGCCATCCTTCTTTCAAGTAACGGATGATGGGAGTCATCCACTCTTCTTGTTCTTTTATCTTCAGAACGTGCTCACCTTTTGTGCTTGGTTGCCCCCTTATCTCTATACATAGTTCGGAAGTTACATTGTAGTCGTTTGACGAGGCCAATCTTGCTAGGAAGTCAGTTTCTGGGTTTTTGGTTCTTGGGATTTGCATAAAGTCTAGGCTATCAAAGTGCTGTGAGAGTCGTTGGATGATCTTCAAGTACGTCTACATCCATTCTTCTTTGGCTTCGTAATCTCCCTTCACTTGTCCAATTATTAGCTAAGAATCAACTTGGACAATAAGGTTCTTTGCTCCTAGAGCCTTCGCTAGACTTAGCCCTGTTAACAATGCTTCTTATTCTGCCTCATTATTTGTTGCTGGGAACTGCAATCTAACTGCATACTTCAATGTTTCTTTTTGTGGAGATATGAGCACTACTCTTGCTCCTCCTACTTTCTTCGTGGCAGACCCATTGTTTGAACCGTCCATGTTTCCATAGGAGGTTCTTCTTCCTTAAAAGGGTAAGTGAACTCTGCAATAAAATCTGCTAGCACTTGGGCTTTGTTGCTGCTCGGGGCCGATATTTGATGTCAAATTGGCCCAATTCAATCGTCAAATTGGCCTAATTCAATCGCACATTGAATGAGTCGTCCTATTACATCTATCTTGTTCATCGTCTTTCTTATGGGTTGGTCTATCATGACGACTACGGGGTATGCTTGGAAATAAGGACGAAGCTTTCTGGAAGCAACCAATACTACGAAAGCTATCTTTTCCATCCTTGGATAACTTACCTCTACTTTTTGGAATGCCTGACTGGTATAATAAACTGATTTCTGGACGTTCCTTTCTTCTCTGATCAGTGTCGAACTTACTGCAATATTAGATACTGCTAAGTAGAGGAACAACTTCTCTCCCATCATCAGGGGGCTTAATAGAGGTGGCTTCGTCAAGTACTCCTTTAACTTGGCAAGGGCTTCCTCGCATTCATCATTCCACTGAAAGGCTTTTTTTCAATACCTTGAAGAATGTCATGCACTTGTCTGTTGTCCTAGAGACAAATTTGTTTAAGGCTGCAACTTTTCCTGTCAAGGTCTGCACCTCCTTCATTGTTTTTGGTGATTTAACCTTGATTATTGCCTTTACTTTGTCTGGATTTGCCTCTATTCCTCATTGGGACACCATGAATCCCAAGAATTTTCCTGAAGCAATAGCAAAAAAAAACCTTTGCAGGGTTTAATTTCATATTGTACTTACATAATGCGCTGAAGGTTTCTTTGAGATCGTCCAAGTGGTTGATTTTGTCCTTACTTTTCACCTACATATCGTCTACGTACACCTCCACATTCCTTCCAATCTGGTGAGAGAACATGCTATTCACCAATCTTTGGTAGGTGGCTCCAGCATTCTTTAGTCCAAAGGACATAACTTTGTAACAATACAACCCTTGGTTGGTAACAAACGAGGTCTTCCTTGATCGTCTTCATCCATAAGAATCTAGTTATATCCAGAAAATGCGTCCATGAAACTTAAGAGGTTATGTCTAGCAGTTGAGTCTACCAGCTGATCAATCCTCGATAAGGGGAAGTTATCTTTTGGGCAGGCTTTGTTCAAATCTGTGAAATCGACGCACATTCTCCACTTGCCATTACTCTTCTTTACCATGACCACGTTTGCTAGCCAATCTGGATAGAAGACCTCTTTGATGAAATCGACTTCTAATAGCTTCTCTACTTCTTCAGTTACAGCTTTATAGTGCTCTGGTGCAAATATTCTCCGCTTCTGCTATACAGGCTTGCATTCTAGGTTGATGTTGAGACAATGCTGTATGATCTTCCTATCAATCCTGGGCATATATTCGTGTTTCCAGGTGAAAACATCTTGGTTTTCTCTTAAAAAGCAGATCATCTTCTCTTTTTCTGAAGTTGGGAATGTTGTTCCAATCTTCAATACCTTCATCGAATCTCTTAGGACGATCTCAACTTCTTGTGGTATTTTTGACGATTCGAGATTGGGTTCTGATTCATTGATCACCCATTTGTGGTTCTCCCTAGATGCTAGGGCAGCTTGGTAGCACTCCTTTGCCAGAACTTGGTCTCCTCTAATTTCTCCTACGTTATGGGCTGTTGGAAACTTCACCTTCAAGTAATATGTTGATGTTGCTGCTCTTAGTCTATTGAGTGCAAGTCTTCCCAAGATAATGTTGTATGTTAATGGACAATCGACTATAAGGAAATCAATTTCCTTAGTAATCTGTGTTGGATAAGTTCCTACAATTACGATTAGAGTGACGATGGCCCTAAAGACGATTCTATCCCCTATGAAGCTTACCAAATGCGAGGTGATAGGCCTAATCCTTTTCTTATCCAGCTTCATCTACTGAAACGCTGGCAAATAGATGATATCTGTTGAGCTTCCGTTATCAATGAGTACTTGGTGGACATTGAACTCTTCTACCTTAAGCATGATTACTAGTGGGTCGTCATGAGGTTGCCTATTACTGCAACCGTTTCTTTCTGAGAAGACAATATCAGGCTCGTCATTTTTTGGTATCTTCATTGGAGGAAGTCGCGAATGGACACTGTTTATTTCTTTCCAATGGGCTTTTTTCAGGGACTTCAGTATTTCGCCTGCTGTCAGTCCTCCCAATATTGTCTTTATCTCTCCTGCAGGAGGTTTGCTATCTCTTGCTCCTTGAGTTCTGTCCTAGTCGTCCTTCCGTTAGTATCTGTGGGGCTCCGTCTTTTTGACGTACTTCTGTAACTTCCCTTGTCGGATTAAAGTCTCCACCTGGTCTTTCAAATACCTACACTCATCGGTATGATGCCTGTGATCCTGGTGGAACCTACAGTACTTGCTCTTGTCTCTTCTTTCTACTGGAGTACTAATTGGCTTTGGCCATTGTAAGGAGGGATCATCTTTTATTTGCATAAGGACCTGCTCAATTGGCATTATTAGAGGAGTGTCGTTAGTGAACATGGGTTTCCTGTTTGGAAGTTCCTTTTTTTCCCTATGGTTTACCCAACACTTCGTGTCTCCTTCTTCTTATCGCGATTACTGCTTGTTCCTTCGTCTCTCTTCCTTTTTCCTTTCATTTCTTTTGCGAGCACTGCACTTCTGCATTCATGTACTTCTGAGCTTTACGGAGCAACTGCACTACTATTTTTGGTGGACTTTAGTGATTGAGAAGTAGAAATCTCCTAGTAGCAACCCTACTTGGAAGGTTGTTAAGATGACTTAATCTTCAACTTCATCTACTTACAGCAGCTCCTTATTGAATCGGGTGACATATTGTCTTAGTGATTCTCCTTTTACTTGTTGAATGTTAAGAAGATGGCCAGTTGGCTTTTTGTGTCTTTGCCCCCCAATAAAATGACGAACAAAACCCTTGCTAAGTTGTTCAAAATATGCAATAGTTCCTGGGGGTATCTTTTTGAACCATACCCTAGCTATTCCTTTCAATGTTGTTGGGAATGACCTACACATCACCTCATCTAGGGTCATCTGCAATAGCATCAGTGTCTTGAATGATTCGATGTGATCCAAGGGATCCTTGGAACCGTCATACGACTTCAACTGTGGGAGACGGAACTTTGGTGGGAGGGGACAATTCAATACTTCATTAGTGAATGATGAGTTCGTCCTTCAAATCATCCCATCCAGATACTCTCCGCCTTTCTCCTTTATAGCACTTTTTAGTTTGTCCATCTCCTTCCTCATGTTGCGAAGTTCATTCTCCACCCTGGTGGAATCTTCTCCTAAGGTCATGTCTCGCCTGTTGGCTTAAGAGTTTGACTCTTCTTCATTTTGGTTTTCACCTATTTGCTGACGTTCTGCGTTTTGGGATTCCATTGTCTTTCATAATTCTTCATTCTAGCGAGCTAGCTCTTCCACATTAGCCAAGAAGGCTTGGATTTGTTGTTGTTGCACAACATCTGGCTGAGGTGTGGCCTATGCTTCCATCTCGTACTTTAAGGAACTCTTTTGTCACTAGGAAAGATGACTTGAATGATTAGCGTTCCCACAAATGGTGCCAAACTGATGATGCAAAAAATTAACAGTTGAGCTCCTTGTCATAGCGGATGGACGAAGCTGTGATTCGAGTCATCTCTATTGGAGGAAAACTTGCAAAGTGAACTAGGTGGAAGAGTAACACACCGGTATGGCGTTAGCCAAACCGCTTTCGCTGCTTAAGTTAGAAAAGGAGAAGGATTTTAGAAAGAAATAGACTAGAGAGTGATTTTCGTAGAGTATTTGTGTGTAATTCGGCGTACCTTGGGTTTTTGGTGCTTTCTCTTTTATAATTGAATGTCTAATTAATGGGAAATGAATTACTGTATTTATGCTCAACGGCTAGTGTGTTACAGAATCTTTTTCTGAAGTTTACAGCTCATTCTGTGATTGTTGCTTCGTCCATTACGTTTCTTCATCAATGATCGTAATAAATGCGTAACGTCTTCTCTTGGTAAATGACGATCTTCGTGTAGTGACTACCATAAATTTCTGACTCATCAATAATTATATTGCCCAATAGGTTTTTACCCATTCAACCAAAATGTTTAATTAGATTAGATCAAGACTTATCCAGATTAAATAGGTCATAGATAGGTTAATAAATTTGGTAAAACTTACTCCTAACTCTAACAACGATATGCTTTAATACCACAGAAAACATCTGGTGCACAAAACCTGAGGAGGTCTCGGACATATTCCTTGTTTACTTTCAGCAATTATTTTCATCCTCAAACCCAAAAATTGCCAAGACAGATTTGGTTTCAATACCGAGGATAGTCACCGCTAAATGAATGAGAGCTTAACAAGGGATTTTCAAGCCTGGGAAGTTGAAGTGGCTCTGAAGCAAATGGCACCACTTAAAGCGCCAGGGCCGGATGGGATGCCGCCACTGTTTTATCAGAATTTTTGGGAGTTGGTTAAAGGTGATGTGATTCGTGATATACTGCATTTTTTAAATTTGGGTTCATTACAAAATTCCTTAAACCATACATTTATCACTTTGATCCCTAAAACAAAAAATCCAGAGAATGTCACGGAGTTCAGACCTATTAGTTTGTGTAACGTGCTTTACAAGATTTTTTCAAAAGTTCTTGCTAACAAGTTGAAGAGAATACTCCCCAATATTATCTCGGAACATCAAAGTTCTTTTCTAAAAGGGCGCTTGATTACAGATAATATCCTTGTTGCTTTTGAAATGCTGCATTACATGAAAAATCACAACTCTGGTAATTCGGGATTCATGGCTATTAAACTCGATATGAGTAAGGCATATGATCGAGTTGAATGGTCTTTTTTGAAGGCGGTAATGACACAGATGGAATTTAGTGATTGGTGGGTGGCCTTAATCATGGAGTGTATTACTTCAGTCACATACTCAATTTTGATCAATGGGGAACCTTTTGGAAATATCAAGCCAAGTCGTGGTATACGCCAAGGAGATCCATTATCTCCCTATCTATTCTTGCTATGCTCAGAAGGCTTGCACGGTATGATTCAGAAAGCAACGGAGAGAGGTGATATACAGGGTGTGTCTATTTGTCGCAATGGCCCAAAACTAACCCACTTATTTTTTGCAGACGATAGTCTTTTGTTTTGCAGGGCCACCATCCATGATTGTCAGAAGGTGATGGATATTCTTTCGTCCTATGAAAAAGTGTCGGGGCAAAAACTGAATAGAGACAAAACATCTCTCTTTTTTAGTAAATCTACCCCAAGTGATATGCAAAGGCGGATAATGGGAGCCCTTGGAGTAAATGAGCTAAAGCAATATGAAGAATATATGGGATTACTGGCTTTGGTAGGGAGAAATAAAAGAGCAAGCTTTGATCAATTGAAGCAAAAAGTATGGAAGAGATTACAAGGGTGGGAGGGTAAGCTATTCTCGCAAACCGGTAGGGAAGTACTCATTAAATCAGTTATCCAAGCCATACCCACCTATACGATTAGTTGCTTTAAACTCCCTATCACTTTGTGCCATGAGATTGAGTCCCTTATAAGAAAGTTTTGGTGAGGGCAAAGGGGAGAGAGGAGAGAAATCCATTGGGTTAGGTGGGAGGACATGTGCCAACACAAAGATCAAGAGGGGATGGGGTTTAAAGATCTTACAATGTTTAATGAGGCGATGCTTGCTAAACTAGCATGGAGATTACTCCACGATGACAACTCTTTGTTTTACCAAGTTTTCAAGGCTAGATTTTTTCCTAGGGGTTCCATTCTAGAAGCAAAGGATTCTTCCTCCGCTTCTTATGCATGGAAAAGTATACTTAAAGGTAGGGAAGTCATTACCAAAGGGGCTCTATGGAGAGTGGGAGATGGGAAGAAGATACGGATATAGGGGGATAACTAGTTGCCATAAAAAACTTTAGCCAAAATAACCACACCGATTTTGTTCGGACAGGAGAATTCAAATGTGGAGGTTCTAATAAATCCGATGACCCAGAGGTGGAGGACGGAGGTTATTGATCATGTGTTTACTGTGCAGGAAGCAGAGACCATAAAAAAACATCCCTTTGAGCTCCACACACTAAACGGATGTACTAATTTGTTCTTTCACTCCTTCTGGTAATTATTCTGTAAAATTGGGATACTGGTTCTTACATGAGAATGCTACACAACCCCAGAGAGCAGTCCAAGATTCAGGTTTTTGGAAGAGTTTATGGGGGCCTGGAGGTGCCTAGTAAGATAAAGAACTTTGTTTGGAGAGCAAGCAAAGAAGCTTTGCCTGTGAAGTCCAACCTTTGTCGTAGGAAGATTACACAAGACGGTCAATGTGAAGTGTGCAAAATAGGGGACGAAGACTGCTTACATGCTATTTTCTTTTGTTCTGATGTGTAGGTATTGTGGAATGCAGACCCACAATGGAGGTGGCTTGAGGAGATGAAGGGTAGAGGCATCAAGGATATATTCAAGCGAGCATTCGTGGAAAAGACTGATGTAGCTTTGATGGCATTCACGAGCTGGGCAGTGTGGAATAGACGAAACCAAATTCATCTCAAGGAAGTGGCATGCCCACTCGATCAGATTTATGCACTGTCAAAAGATAGGAAAAACGAGTTTCAACTCCTTCACCCAGTTGTTGGGACACCACAACATAGGAATCACACCAGATGGAAGCCACTAGACCAAGGGGTTTACAAAGTTAATTATGATGGCTCTATTTTTTCCCAGTAAGAGAAGGCTGGTGTTGGCGTCGTAATCAGGAATGCATAAGGAGCTGTAATGGCATCTATGTCGCAACAAGTGCCACTACTAGCAACAGTTGCACAAGTCGAAACATTAGCTGTGAGGAGAGCCACAAAATTCGCACTTGAACTTGGAATAACTAAAGCCATCTTCGAAGGAGATTTAGAAACCATATGCAGGGAGCTCAACGATCCTATTCTGTCTCGGGCCTTACATGGTCATCTACTTCAGGATGTCAAAAGTTTGTCCAATTCTTTTCAATTTGTTGGTTTTTCTCATGTACGTCGTCAAGGGAATACTGTCGCCCATGCTTTGGCAAGACGGGCTATGAGGGAGCAAGATCTAACTGTTTGGATGGAAGATATACCACCAGACATTCATCATGTTGTTCAGGCTGACTTAGCCACTCTTGAATAATAATATTAATATGGTTCATCCTCAAAAAAATAAAAATAAAAAATAAAAACAAATAACCTGGACGCTCGTGATGACGTATTCCAAAATTTTGAAGTCAGCAACAAAACCTGCTTTGCCATAATGAATGATGATGCAGCCCACGTCTTCATATAGGTCATATTTAAATTTCTTATACTAATAAAAAATATATTTATATAGCCGGGGGAACTGAAAATACAACTGAATAATAATTTTATAATAATAATGATACTGTGTGCCGTATCATTATTCTTATATAATAATAATTTTTTTTAGAGTTATTTATTCTTATATACTGTGTGCCGTATATGTTGAATTGCTTCTGAAGTCGTCTTCTTCTAGATATATAGAAAACATTTTTTCTTTTATTTAGTGAACTAAGTGCTCCCAATACATTTATGACTTACTATACCCACCTATACATCACACGTCTCATGGGATCCATATTAATTTATGAGTTGTACTAGTGCTACATAAAGTGACACAATTAATCAATAACCACGTAGGTGAGTTGTGGCATAAGTTGTGCCACTTTATGTGACACTTTCATAACTCTTAATTTATCTAGTAAAATTTTGTGAACTTCACTGTAGGTTGAAATTAACTCAATCGTTTATATATATTCTTGTTATTTATCTTCCTCTCCTAGACAATTGTGCTATAATACGAGGGTCTTTATATTAAGAAAGTTTTTAATATAAATTGAAAAAGTTGTCAAAACTGTTAATTACTTTTTCACTTTTTTATAAAAATATTTCTAAAATAGTTTATTAATATTTGCCCTTATGAGTAAACCGTTGTATACAATGGCAGTGAAAGTTTTTGGTTTAATTCTCATGGAAACTAAGGCAGAACTAGCAGTACAAAATCTTATTTTATTCATTTTTCGGGCCAAAATGGGTTTTTACCTCTTTTTCATAAACTTTCCCACAAAATACCCCATGTCTAAAACTAATTAGGGAAATGTCCCTGTTTTGAAACTCAATTTTCTAAAAATTGAGTTTCAAATTTAAAACTCGATTTTTGAAACATCGAGTTATAGCGAGTTATCTTCCTCAATTTTTTTTTTTTTTCGCTATAACTCAATTGTCCAAAAATAGAGTTTTAAATTGAAACTCGATTTTTAGAAAATCGAATTTCAAAAAATGGGTATTTCTCTAAATAGTTTCAGATATAAGACATTTTGCTAAAAAGTTTTGGTAAAAGGGACAAATGCCCATTTAGAACTTTCAACAATACTTTCATTGTCCTTGTCCCCAAATAGCCCAACTAGGTTCGGGCCAATTATCTTAGGCGTATAAAATCATTTCAAAGCTAATATTAATTGGTGAACATATATATCAAGATCTCTTCTGTACAAATTGATCTCACTATGCCAATCGGCCTCAGGACGTTGGATAGATAAGCATGAGGTGTTAGTTTAGGAGATACTTCACACCTTCAATGATTGTAAAGTGAAAAAGGGGATGATGGGGATTAAACAGGACCTACAAAAAGCATTTGACAGGATGAGTGTGCTCAGGAACTCTGGTTTTAATAATAGATCATAATCAAGGAGTGTGTAACTGAAACCACAATATCATCTTCAGTGATATATGCACTTGTAGTAAGCCACATAACCTAAAGAGAGAGATTATTTACCAAAAAAAATAAAAACGTAAAGAGAAAAAAAATTAAGAACATAAATATTTCACCAAGGGTCAGATTTAAAATAAATAGCTTATCACCTATTCACCACGTCATTGATTTTCTTCTTTCTTGTTAAACATAAAAATATTGAGAAAAAATAGAATATGAAAGCCCAACTCTAATATCATGCTAAAATATTAAATGATTAAGAAGAAAATAGAGAGAAGATGATAGAGAGATAGAGAGAGTAAGAAGACAAAAAGATTAATAAGGTTAGAGTCATATGGTTAGGTTTTCTCATCTCATGTGAATAATGAGTCTCACCATAAATTTAATTAACGAAACTAATTATAAATGAGACACTACACCATTATTGTACTCTGAAAATATGGTATATTACTAAACCACAACATAAACACTATTAGGTTCTAAAAGTTTAGAACAATTGACAAATCATGTGAACACAAACTTGTCTAAATATAGATCTTAAAGTTTATAGGTATTATTAGATAATGCTCAAAGTGATTCAAGTCAAGATTCAAGAACAAGTACACTGTAAAAAGAAGATTTCAGAATTTGTTTGGTTCAACTAATTGAAAGACAGGCTCAATCAATTGAGAGTCGTATATGCAGAATTTTAATTAAGCTCCAACAACAGTTCAAGCCCATTAAGGGTTAGGGTTTTAGATCTACTTCTCCTAGTATATAAAGAAAACTCTAAGCACGTTTTTATAAGACTTTTCAGAGAGAGAAGAGTGTGCCTTCTTTGTATTTAGGATTTTGTACCCAAAAAACTCTCTCATATCTTCTACCAGTGTTATTCCTTGAAGAATCTCAAAATCCGGTGTTGTAGAAGTTGTTACATACAAGATCAACGTCTAAGCAGATCCAAAACCTTTGAGTGGAGTCTCAAAGTCACAAGCAGGTGAGCTTGTGTTGGTGCAAAGTCCAAAGAAAGTAGCCTGTAAACTCGAAGCTATTATGAGGTCGTGCTAATAAGTTTTCTACTCGAGGTAACTATAGAATGTTATTGGTCTAAATTCTATTGTACAAACTTCAATTCTTTCTAGTGGATTTGCTTTTTACCTTGAGAATAGTTAGGTTAAATCCTCCTCAAATTTTTTACCGGTTTGGTTTTCCTAGGTCATCATATCGTTGTGTTATTTATTTTTACGCTGCTTT
Source organism: Quercus lobata (assembly GCF_001633185.2). Classification (NCBI taxonomy): domain Eukaryota; kingdom Viridiplantae; phylum Streptophyta; class Magnoliopsida; order Fagales; family Fagaceae; genus Quercus; species Quercus lobata. Next base: position 43,745,157 of record NC_044908.1, read on the forward strand.
ACATGATATGATTGTTTTGTTTTAACTTAGATCTAAATAATAAACTTAAGTATTCACTTAGTTAATTAATTAGGTTAAATAATTTAGTTTACAGGGATCTAAAACCTACCAAACACAACAAAAACCCTTACCGCTCCATGTAACAACTGACGAGTTGCAATCTTTTAATTAACCCGATTCCTAACATCTTCAATTTCTACGAAAATAACATGAATTTTGGCTATTTGCCCATGTGGACATCTTATGTATGTAATTGATATTATGAGCAGCCTAAAGTTTTAAACCTTCAGACAGTAACAGTATAAGGTATACTTAGAATGTGCGTAGAGCAACTGTATCGAAAGTGCTACACTTAAAATTTGGCTGCATGAAAACAAGCAAGAGTAATATTCAGGCACTCACGAATTCCAAACCCTTTTTTTTTTTGAGAAACAATTCCAAACCCTATTACACTTTCTCATTGAGTCTTCCCCCTCAACTCTGACATAATCAAAATGGGACTGTGGTCCTGTATATGGATCAGACAGACAATAAAGTGAGAGCAGAAGGTTCGGAATACCATCCTATCAAATCAACATCATTAGCCACTGAAGTAGACCTGTTGTTTGGCACTTTGGCTTTAATATATTACTCCTATATATGCAAACGTGCGTATGCTTGTTTATAATGGTGAAATCCAACATACCCCACAGTACCCACACTCTCGTTTTAAATCTTGGCACGACTTTGAGTATCTTTTGCTATCATGTACAATAAATATTTATTGTTTTCTTCCTATTTCTGTGTTATTTTCCTTTCCCTTCCCCTCACTTTTTCTTTTCTGTTCCCACCTATTTGTCTGAATGAGACTTGAAACGTAATAAATCAATAACACTTGGGATGGGCATGTTATAACTCTGCTCTTGGTTTTTTTATTTTTTTTGCATTTTTTCTTAGGTAGAAAAAGTATAGATGTTATAAATTTGTACATAAACATATAAACTAAATAAGCTCCTCCAGAATGCTAAACTAATGTTGTGGATGCATCATTATTAGACCTAATTACACGGTTTATAAAAAATTTAATTTAAAACAAACATGTTAACATTTTAAAACTAGTTTAGATAATACAATAATTTTATGTCACATATTTATAACAAAAAAAATGAAAATAAAAAGTGAGATAATACAAAAATATGCATAATTGAAATAAAGAAGCTAATTACTTCTTTTAATTTTATTTTTTTATGCAAAATATATACTTAATTAAAATTTTAAATCAAAATAGAAAAAATATAGAAATTGTGAAAAAAAAATAAAGAAAAACCTGTCTTTTTTTTTATAAAGAAAATAATTTTAAAGGTATAAAAATTTAAATATATATTTTGACTATAGTCCCAATCTCAACCGAATCTTGATCTCTAAACAAGGTCAATGGCACAATAAAACCAATCAAGAACAAAATGGGAAAAAGGGTCGCGTAATAATGCCACATGCAGGTTTGGCAATCATACAATTTGTGAGCTGGGAAATTTTGCCATTTAAATGGCATAATTAGAAATCTCTCATTGCTTAAAAATTTATAATGCAAAAAGAGTATTACAGAAACAGACATTATAGATTGAAACTCAAAAAAAAAAAAAAAAAAAAAAAGTTATAATGCAAAGAGAGCACGAGTTAATTGTGTAATGTATTGCAAAATAATTAGAAGTCATGTTTCTACAATAAATTTTAAAAGATATACTGCAATTTATTTTACATGGTATTTAGAGTTTTAGAGTGGCAGTGAATTTTTTATTGTGGATTTCAAATCATAATAAATAAGTGTTTAAATTACTTTTTTGTGAGTGATGATAAATCAATTTTGTCATGCCCTATTCTCTCAAAAATAAAAATAAAAATATTGAGACAATCTATGTTGATTGAATATTAATTGAGTGTGTAGTGTGAGTGTATATATGTTAAATGCTACATCTGACATATATTAGGTTGACCTAGTCTTTATTAACAATTAAAAAAAAAATATAAATTGTCACTACTAGCAGACTAATTCTTTGAGTGTAACACAAATGTAGCTAGACCTTTTCATTAGATAATTACAAGTTTATAAAAAACTATGTAGTAAAATTTGTAATATCCTTGTTACTTTATTTTTATAGGCAACTTCTCCTTGGTCTCTTTACTCTATTCCAACTTATCAAGTATCTGTCCCTCTTTGGACTCTTGTTGATATTGATGAGCAGTTTTTCCTTGGTCACTGTTCTGTCTCTTCTTAATAAAGTTTATCATTATTTATTAAAAAAAGAAAAAAAAGAAACAGAGATTATACTATAATTGACGGGTTTTTAGGGAACTTGGGTAATGAACAACTAAACTGATAGAGGCAGGTTGGGATTGTAGGGTTTGTATAATATCAATATCTATACTATGGTCTCAGATGACTACGTCACAGTAGACTTATAGCGAAGAAAATAAAGAGTAACGATGGTTTCAAAAGTAATTCCATGTTGTTTATTGTCTGACTCAAGACAAATATACCTTTTTAGAGTCATTGTCAATAATAATCCAAACTCAATTCTGCACTAAACTAAGCAGAGCAACAATTTGGACTTGCACGAATCTAACCCCTGCATTTAGAACTCACTCTAACACTAAAGGGAAAATTCTGAACAAGATTCCTTAAATGTTGAACTCGCACATGAAAACAATAAATGTTGATATTAATCTAATGCAAACAGGAAATAGGTATGTGTGTCTAAGCTAAAATCGCGCCAACAGCAGTAACTAAATGCGAACATGCAAGCAGTAAATACACAACATGCTACAATTAAATGCATGATTTTAGTGCACATGAAAGCCAAATATAATATAGTACAGTCGTTGAAATTTTGAAGACGAAACATACTAAAAAAAACTACATCTTTGGCACAGAAAAAATTGACGAGAAAGAGAGAGAGTAGTGAAAGATGCATTTGAATTCGAATTTATGCATGGCACGCATAGGTGGTCCATTTTTTTATCACTTTCAAACCCTATAAAGGGTCATTTGGAAGAAGGAAAAAAAAAACACCCTATGATGGGCTTGGTGTCCTCCCATAAGACTTTCCCAATTCCAATCCAAGAATCGGAATTCTGCAGATGTAATGCTGTTGGAAATTATATAACTAGATGTTCCTTAATTTCTTTCGTCATTCCAAACAATTTTTAAGAGGAACTTACTCCTTGAAAGCTCTTTTTCATATATCCAAGTATTTGAATGACCTCTTTATATTCTCCTAAACGAATTCTGGCTTTGGTCAAGAAAATTAGTGTTTTATAAAAATTATTCTAAGAGTCTTATATTACATCAAGGTATGACATTCACCTTATATTATGTTTATGTGGCTCGGGTTTTGGTCGTGATAGTTTTAGAATAATTTGTGTATGTAAATTGAGTGTAAACCTATGGAGAGTAAATAGAGCGTCATGTCATTTAATTTTATTTTTTTAATAGATTATGTAATCCTATGGAATCACATCTCAAGGCTACTCATAGGATAATGAAAAATGTTAAAGGGTTACCATGACAAGGGTCGTCTCTTTCTAGCAAATTTGAATTACAGTTGAAAGCATTTTGTGATGCAGATTGAATTGGATGCCCAAATACATGAGGGTCATTAATTGGTCACTGTGTTTATCTCGTTAATTCTTTAATATCATGGAGGTCAAAGAAGCAGAATATAGTTTTCAGAAGCTCAGCTGAGGCAAAGTATCAAACTATGGCCTCAACAACATGTGAAATAGTTTGGTTAATTCAAATCTTGAAAATTTTGAATGTAAACCATACCAAGCATGCCTTAATTTAATGTGATAATCAAGATGCTCTCCGTATTGTAGCAAACCCAGTCTATCACGAACACATTAAGCATATCGAGATAGACTATCATCTAGTTCGAGAAAATATTCAACAATGTGTGATAAAGACCTTCCACGTCTCAAGTACAAATAAGATAGCAAACATTTTCACAAAAGCCTTGGGGCTTCCAATAGTAGACAAATGGGACTTTTGAACATTTATTAATCTACAGTTCAATCCAATTCTATTCAAGAGAGCAAGGTTGAGGTTTCATCACAAACAGTAGCAACAACTAGTTTGAGTGAGAGTGTTAACAAGAAAGAAGAAAAGGTCCCAACGATGTCGTTTTGTAGGTTGAAGAGACTGATGGGAAACAAAACACTATAATGACATCGTTTCATCAAACACATTTAAATGAAGCATGTAAAGAGTGAATAGTTCATAATGGAGTCGTTTCCTTAAATAATGTTAGATTTGATCAAATTTACTTAATGGCTTCTAATCTATTTCAAGCACGTGTTAAACGAGATGTTAAGCTAGTTGTAATTAGTTATAACAAACTTCTAAATTCTATTAGAACTGTGCAATGACTAATTTAGGCTAGGTTTTATTATTATTATTATTATTATTATCTATATATATATATATATAAAACCGAAGCTTTTGAAGCTCCCACAGTTTTCCACATCAGCATTTAATTTATTTATTTATTTTTATTTTTAAAATTTCGATTTTTTTTCCCAGTATTTTATACGACTGACTCTCTCTAAGTTTCTAACCTATACGCATCCTCAAAACCCAAAACCCTAACCTCTGACTTTGAGCTCTCTCTCTCTTCGCTTTGTCTTGGGTCCTGCCGTTTCCCCTTTCTCTCTTTATTCCTCAAACCTCTCCCTTACAAGCCATCCCCCCATTCACTCATTCGCTCTTGCTTCGCTCGCTCTTCACCGATTTCAGCGTATTTTCAGGTAATTTATACGATTTCACATTAAATTTTCTGCTTTTTTTCATTAAAAAATATACAGATTGCATCAGATGGTTGAATTAGAACTTTGTTTCAGAAAATTAGGGTTCGTTTTCTTCTTCTTCTATTTCTTATTTTTTGAGATTTTCGATCAAAATCGCATAAAGCTGAATTTTTTTTTTCTTTATCAAACCTAGGGTTTGATTTGATTAATTAGCAATCAATTAATGCTGAGTACTTCGATTTGTGTGTGTGTTCGGATCTGTAAAACTATTTGTTGATTTGAGTAAAATCTTTATGGATTTTCAGTGGACTAGAAATTTAACTAGGGTTTTGTAAATTTTGTTCGGTTACTGATTTGCTACGATTTCACATTAAATTTTCTGCTTTTTTCATTAAAAAATATACAGATTGCATCAAATGGTTGAATTAGAACTTTGTTTCAGAAAATTAGGGTTCGTTTTCTTCTTCTTATATTTCTTATTTTTTGAGATTTTCGATCAAAATCGCATAAAGCTGATTTTTTTTTCTTTATCAAACCTAGGGTTCGATTTGATTAATTAGCAATCAATTAATGCTGAGTACTTCGATTTGTGTGTGTGTGTGTGTGTGTGTGTGTGTGTGTGTGTGTGTGTGTGTTCGGATTTGTAAAACTATTTATTGATTTGAGTAAAATCTCTATGGATTTTCAGTGGACTAGAAATTTAACTAGGGTTTTGTAAATTTTGTTTGGTTACTGATTTGCTTGATTCTGATTTGATCATTATTTTTTTTGGTTGGATTTTTTTCGATGAAACGTTTGGTCTTCACTACTCATTTGATCTGTTGAGTTGATTTTGCTTTTGAGTCCGTTTGATCTGTATGTATATTTATGTTCTGTTTGTGTGTATATGTGTAAATACTATGTATGTATTTAAGCTTTGCTGAAATTAATGCTATGTGTTTCATATTGTTTTGTCGGGACTAGGTTTCTGTGTTTTTGTGGTTGGTTTCAATGTTTTGCTTAATGAAATGATTTGGGACATGATATTTTCTGAACTCTGTTTTTAGTTTTTAACTGCCTTGATTTAAAGCTTTGAGAACTTCTAATTTGTTCACTTGATTGTGGTTTACTTTTATGCCAAAATGAGTTGTGCTTAGAAAAGATGTATATTCTTTTGGGGAAAACAGATATTCTAATGTAAAGTTCACATCGTTTGTAAATTTATGTAAGCTGAAATTTTTATTTTAGTCTACCACCAATAGTATTTAAGTTTTTAGAAGTAGAAGTTATGGCAGAATGCTCAAGGTTTTTAATGTCAGAGCTCAAGCTCCAGGTATGTAGTTTTACGATGTTTTCATCACCATAGAGTAGCCAAGGTGTAGTGAGCCAACTCTATTTCCCTTTGAATTATCAAAAAAAAAAAAAAAGACTCTATTTCCCTTTGATTTGTATTCTTTGAAATGGGAGTGTATACATCTTTTAATTTTTCCTCTCTTTTCCTTTTCTAATAAAATTATTTACTTAAAAAAAACACTAACTTATAATTTGATACAAAAAATTATTTGCTAAGATGTAGAAGAATGGTAATAATTTGAAATACTTTAGGGGAAGTAAATTCATATGGTGTGTAATTTTATGGAACTTGCTATTTAAGTGAGTCTCTATTTTAATTTGTTTTAATAGTTGGGAGTTAAATTCAGTTCCGATTTATTATTATTATTATTTATTTGATTGAAAAGGTAGAAATTGTATTACTATCAAAAAGAAAGTTTGAAAAGTATAACATGGGAATGATACAAGCCAACGCAGTGGCTTAGGTTCCAAGAAAAAATATATATACAGGGAAATAAATAGTATGACCATGTCAACCAGTGGTTAGATGAACTCCAATATACATATATTTATATATTTCGTTTATATTCATATTTTTGATTGAAATGTGAATCTCAGGTTTGTGTTTTCCTATCAAATTGAGATAGATATTTACTTCTTCAGTACTTTCCACTCTTCTGACAATGGGCTCTTCCTCCTCATATAAATGGATAGTGTGTAGGCAATTTTTACATTTTGGTATAATAAGATTGGACACTTGCACTATTGCACATTCTGAGTCTAATAGAAATTCTTACTCTCCCATCCCATATTCCAATTTTACTGTTTATTTATTTTTTTATTAAATTGTTTGTCTTTCTTACAAATAAACAATATTGGATATGATATTGATAGTTTGCTATTTCAGTAAAGCACTGATTCATAGCTTTCATATATATGAATGCATGCTAATTATTGGATTAAATCTTAAATAATTGTTGATGCATTTGTGTCACTTGGATTGAAGGTTTAGAAAAGTACATTTTCAAGGTATGACTTCTTTGGGTGTAATATTTTAAATTTTTGAGAAGATAATCATGTTGACAGATTAATAAGAATATAATAGTAAGTGCATTTTTCCATAGAGGATTTATTATGTATATTGGAAGCTTCAAGGAGGCTGAAAATAATTATAAATGAATCATTACAATTCCATTAGTCAATTTGTGTTTACAAATCAATACATTTTTCAGGTGTTTGAGAAAATCATGATCTATGTTCAATTGAGATGAAGATTACGAATAAATTGAGCATCCCATTTTAGTAACTGTTTTCTATGGTATCAAAAAAAAGAAAAAAGGAAAAAAAAGAGAGTTACATATAGTCTTCAACTATGTTAATTAGAATTATTTAGAATTTAATAAAGAGATCCAAAACTAAATAAATTTTGAACAAATTAGGATTGATGTTATGTAAAAAAATTCTAACTAAATTAGGTAAACTGTTTTTTTTTTTACAAATAGTCCAATTTCATTTTTTATTTATTCATACTTATTAACTATCAATTATCTATAATTATATATTTTCACAACTAGCCCGTGCATTGCACGGGTTAGCGACTAGTTATTATTATTACTATTTCTTCTTTTTTCTCTCCATGAACCGTTATAAATTCTATTAAAACTAGGGATGACAATTTTTTCCCGTCTAGTTTAACCCGCCTCTCCTCGTTTCGCCCCGCGTGGGTTTTCCCCGTCCCGCAAAGGCGGTGGGGCGAGGATGGGGCAAGATTTTAGCTCCGTACCATGGGGCGGGGCAGGGATGGGTTTAGACTTTTTAGACCCATCCCGCCCCACCCCTCCCCGTCCCCGTCCCGCCTTGTGTTACTAAGGGTTATAATTGTAAATTTTTCATACCTTAAAACCCTACTATTTAAACAAACATATTAATATTAACATATTTTATTCTACCCAATGTGATTCTTTGCCTTTATTTTGTTATGTGTTATACTATGAGATTTTTTTTTTTTTTTTTTTAATTTTATGATTGTCTTGTTAAACACTTGGATATATTATTCAATTTTTTCTAAAATTAACAAATTAACAAAAAGTAGAATTTTACGGGGTGAGGTAGGGCTTCACAGGGCCCCAAGGGGCGGGGATGGGATGAGAAAGTATTCCCCGTCATGCGGGGCGGGGACAAAAACCCCATCCTTCAGCCCCGCCTCGCCCCATTGCCATCCCTAATTTATACTGTGCAATGGCTAATTTAGGGTAGGTTTTTTTTTATTATTATTACTATTTCTTCTTCTTTCTCTCTACGAACTATTGAGAGAGAGAGAGAGAGAGAGAGAGAGAGATTAAAAATTCTACCACTTTACATTTAATGCAAATGGAGTGACGACTGGTCAATGTGATAAATGTTCATTTATGGGTAAAGACCTTTTCGGACACTTAAGAGCATCAACTTTGGATGTGCTAAATGTAAAATTTTTAGTATTTAGAACACTAAACACTATCGGATGCACTACACTTAAAAATATTTAGCATGGGGTATATACAATGCACTGCTTCTAGTAGAAGTTCATTGTAGCTTATGCTAATTTTTTATAAATAATTTCTCTCCTCTCTACTGACTCTTCCTCGTATGTTTCTTGCCTTTCTCCTCTCTCTTCACTATGGATTTTACTTTTTTTTTTTTTTTAAAAGCACTAGTTTCAGGTGTGCTAAATATTAAAATTTTAACATTTAGCATAACAAACATTTAAAAAAAAAAAAAAAAAAACTCTGCATATGAGATGTTTCAAATGCCAAAAACTTTTAGCATTTGTGAACATACTATTCTATTAGAGCATCAGCATCAGTTGTTGCAAAAAAGAATTTTATTTTCACACACTAAAAAGCTACTTTATCTATTTTAATACACCACTTTACAATTTGCCCTACATCAGATCTTTTATTTTAAGATTCATCACACTAAAAAAAAAACTTAAAAAAACCCTCATACGGAATAAAAATAATAATTAAAAAATTCTAAGTTTACAACCCAAAAAAATACCCATAGCAACAACCCAAAAAACCACCATCATAACCATAAAAAAACCTACACAACCTAGAACCGCCATTCAATACTAACCTAAACCACCACACCGATCAAGCTGAGTGAGAGAGAGAGAGAGAGAGAGAGAGAGAGAGAGAGAGAGAGAGAGAGAGAGAGAGAGAGATCCGAAGCTTAGAGATCCAAAAGACGTGCAAGTCAGCAATGTGACATGGCAAACAAAGTGGCAAGGTTAGCGGTATGGAAAGGTTGGCAATGTGGAAAGGTTAGAGGCATGGCTGAGAGAGAGAGAGAGAGAAAAGTTTAAATAAAATAATATTAAAAATTTTAGCATTTGGTGTTCATACTGTTCCAAAAATAGAATGATATTGTAGCAAATGCTAACTTTGGCATTTGGAACATCTATTGTTGGTGGATTTTTGGTGTTTGATGAGCCAAATGCTAAAAATTTTGCATTTTTGGCACACCTATGCTAGTGCTCTTAGTAGAATGGTATATACCCAAATGCTACAACTAAAATAATTTTTTTCCCATATCTATTGCCTCTCTCTCTCTCTCTCTCTCTCTCTCTCTCTCTCTCTCAAGCCAACCTTCAACCTCTCGCAGCCACTACCCATCGCTCCTCCACACGCCACCTCGTCATCTCGCAAGTTCTGTTCTACATGGAAGTGCATGGAGTTTTCTATTTGTTTAAATAAGTGGGTCGACTAATTTCCTTTTTCCTACGGTGGTCGTAAGTTTCAAATGGTGTTTTGGGTTTTTTGTGTCCTCTGATAGTGGTGAGTTTCAGATGAGTTCTATTTTATTTTATTTTTTTGGTGGTGAGTTTCAGATGGTGGTGATTGTGATTAGTTTTGTGGATAGTGGTGGCGGTGGGTGGTGGTGAGTTTTAGACAGAGAGACTGATGGAGAGGAAGAGGGAAGAAAAAAAAGAGAAATGAATAAACAAAGGAATAAAACATGGAATTTGAACATACAACATATAATGTATTGTCAAATGATATATTAAAATAGCAAAAGTAAGTTTTGATGTGTGAAAATATAATTATTTTGCAATAGTTCATGTTGATGCCCTTAACAGAAGGTGGGTTAATTTAGGTTATTTTAATGGATAATGTGTTAAAATAAAAGATGAAATGTAGGGTGTAATATTAAATATTTTGATAAAAATAGATAAATTTTTTTTTTTTTTTTTAACTAGTTAAAATGGGAATTTTTAGAACATCCAAGGCTGATGCTCAATATCAAGTTTTGTTGTTGCAGACTGAGAGCTCTTTGGTTGGAGCATGGGTGTGCTTCCATGATTCAGCAATCGGCCACCTTCATTCGAACACCTTGTTCAAGCATGGTCTTCAATCATAACTAGCGTTGGATAATAAAGTGAAGTAGGACTATAATTGGGGCATGAACATAGTTGGACCTAGCAGTCCATGGGTCTAAACTCTAAAAGATCCTCCAAGTCCGTTTCAGGCTTGGGCTTTAAAGCGTCTTGGGCATGAACAAATTTTGGACCTATCACTCTTCTTCACTCTCTAGTGCTTTTTAACCTCATTGTTGAATTGATCTATATAAGGGTTCTAGAAAATAAATATGAATCAAGGTTTATTTTATAAATTGAAAACATAACCAAGATTTAAATTGTGCCAATATAGAGCTATTGGGCATAGATGTATATATGAGTTCCAGGATATATATATATATATATATATATATAGAGCTGTTTAATCAAGAATTCAAGTGTAATTTGATGGTAGAAGTTAAATCTAAAGCAAAAGAATTTTAAGAAGACTGTTCTAAAAAAATTGTAGAGGAGATGACTGGATGATTGGAAAGACGTGGAATATAGAGAGAAAATAATATAGGCAGCCTTTGTAGTATGGTAAACATGGAAGGCTCGAAATGAGGTTGAATTCAGCCAAATTGGGAGAATAGCCTATACAAGTTGCAAATATACCAAAGCAAATTCACAAGAGCATATCAAAATACGGAAGTATTAACAAAAGAGATGGAAGTGTACACAGTGAGTGGCGGCCTCATGAACAAGGGAGAATGAAAGACAAATATTGATGGTGTTTGGAATAAAGAAAGAAAAGTTGGTGGAGTTGCCATTATATTGCCATCTCTTATGTGGGCTAATCTTCCGGGATGAAGTTCAATTCATATCTGTACTTTTGCACATAGCATAACATTTACATTCAGAACCTTTGAGCAAGTTTGGGAAGAATTGTGCACTGATATCTGAAAAATATATGAATCATATATGTATAAATATATATTAAAATGTGCAATGTAGCAATGGTAGAATAAATTATATATTTCTTTTCCCAATTTTTTTTCTTTAGAGGTTTTTTATTTGCTAAAGATAGTGTACTGTATGATTATAAAGTGTTCAGCTAATTAAGTTAGAATGTTAGATTTTTTTTTTTTTAGATGAGCATTGAATTCTAGGGCAGCCTTGTCTTTCTGGGTCTTTGCTAGGTGTAGGTGTGATAGGCCTAATAGTATATATCTATATTATATATATATATATATATATATGTGTGTGTGTGTGTGTGTGTGCGTGTGTTGGGCCGGGGACCCAATCCGAGGACAGCCAGTAGTCTGAGGACAGGTAAACGTTGTCATGGGAGTCCGTGTTATTGAATGAAGAGGTGGGGTTTGGTCATAAGAGTCAAAGCAGGTGGTCCAAGGAAGAATGCCTCCTCGGCTAAGCAAAGTAGAGGTCCAAAGGTGTGGTCTGCTATCCAGGGCAACGTTCCGGGAGATTCTATTGATAAGGATACGCATCATGAAAGCACAACACAGGTATCACTTTCTCATTAATGCTATCTCCGCATTGAATGCTCTATAACTAACTCTCTGACCGCATTAATGAGAAAGTGATACCTGAACAGTAATTTTTAGTCTCACAGCTACTCCTAAAGATTTCAAGAAGGTGCTGATGGGACAAAGATCAACACCGGTGATCTAATCTACACGTGAAGGGTGGAGATGAAAGAAATAAGATAGTATAAAATAGAAAGAAGACCCTAAGGGAAAGGGATCGGGAATTAGGAGAAAAACACTATAGGAACAAGAATTGGATTTTTAACCAAATTCAAAAGAGATATATATAAGAACTGATCTTCTCGGATTGTGCCGATGATGATTTTCTTTGGATATAACTAGTCTATCTTTACTTTCTTGTCATCTAAATCCATTAATTGTTACCCAACTTATTAGAGCCTAATTATCTAACCCACTCTCTACAAATTCATTATATTGGGTTCTTTGGGCCTAGATCCTTTTACCTTTTGGGCTTAGGAACCAAATTGTGACCTTACAATTGGCGCCATCTATGGGGATTACTTGAGTTTTATTGAGTTCAATGTCCAACTATGGTAGGTTCAAAGCCAAACCAGGAGGAATCTATTGGTTCCCAATGTCAGGATCAGTTTCTCAACCTTGAGCGGTGGAGGGACCAGGAGGTTAACGTGCATACCAGACACATTGGAGGAAGTCAGTGTGGTGGAAGTTACCTCTCTCATGAAGAAAATACTAGGAGCATGCAACTGGAGATTGACCGTTTACGAAAGAGGTTACGCCGTGAGCAACGTAGAGCAACCCCTTAAGTTCTGGCCCCTCTTCTAATGATGATAAAGATATTAGCTATCGGCCCAGGTCCAGGATTCCTCCCAGCGAGTTCTTTTCGTGTGATAAGGATCATCATTATAAATGGAGAAGGGAGAGTCCGCCTCACCAAGGTCTGGGCAATGACGCTATGGGCAGGTCTTTGAATCAAATTTCTAAGTCACCTTTTACCCGTAAGATTGAAAGTGGAAAACTTCCTCAGCGGTTTACTCAGCCAACGTTCACCATGTACAACGACAGAACGAACCCGGTGGAGCACGTTAGTCACTTCAACCAAAGGATGGCCGTTCACTTCAGGAACGAAGCCTTGATATGCAAAGTTTTCCCATCTAGTTTGGGCCTGTGGCAATGAGATGGTTCGATGGTCTGAGAGAAGGTTCTATTAGCTCCTTTAAGGAGCTCATTAGGGCATTTGGGGCTTAGTTTGTGACTTGCAGTAGGGTTCCTCGACCCTTAAATTCCTTATTGTCTATGACCATACGAGAAGGAAAGACCTTGAAAACGTACTCAGATAGATACTGGGAGATGTTCAATGAGATAGATGAGAACTTTGATGATGTGGCCATAAGGACTTTTAAGGTTGGCCTACCTGCCGAGCATGATTTGAGAAAGTCATTGACCAAGAAGCCTATAAGGAGTGTGCATCGGTTCATGGACCGTATCGACGAGTATAAGCGGGTTGAGGAAAACCAGCAGCAAGGGAAAGGGAAGGCTAAGGTTATCCTTCAGGATAGGAGGGATTTTAGGTTAAACAAATACAACAATAATCGGCCCCGAAAGGACTTTGCTGGGCAATCTGGGACTACTGTTACTCAGGTGGTTGGCACAGTGTTTTGAGAACCAGTGCATCAAGTCTTGGAAAGGATTAAGAATGAGCCATACTTTAAATGACCAAATAAAATGGGAGGAGACCCTATGAAATGCAACCAAAGTCTTAATTGCCAATACCACCAGGAGCGAGGACACACCACAGAAGATTGTAGAACTTTGTGGAGTCATCTAGAGCAACTGGTCAGAGAAGGAAAGTTAAAGCAACTTTTATATCAGCCTAGTGGGCAAGGGGGCTAGGCAAGATTAGGATCTCAGAGAGATGCTTCTTTGAGAGCCCCTTTAGACACAATTAATGTCATCTTCGCTGCTCCAAGAAGAACGGGTTCTCACCCCTCCATGGTGATTTTTGTAGCTCAGCCACCTGCTAAGGACTCTAACCCTAAGCCGAAGAGGGCTAGGGTGGAGATCCAACCAGCGTTGAGTATCTCGGATGAAGACAAGGTTGGAACCATACAGCCACATAATGATGCCCTAGTGGTCACCCTCAGGATAGGGGGTATGATGTGAAGAGGGTGTTAGTGGACTAGAGCAGCGAGGCAAAGATTATGTACCCTGATTTGTACAAATGGCTAAACTTGAAACCTGAGGATTTGACAACTTATGATTCACTTTTGTTAGGCTTTGACGGGAAAGTTGTTGTTCCGAAGGGCCAGATTAGACTACCCATGCAAACAGGTTCAAAGGTGGTAGATGTGGACTTCATTGTGGTAGATGCTTATTCTCCCTACACAACCATTGTAGAAAGACTCTGGCTTAATGCCCTAGGGGCCATTTCCTTCACTCTACATTAGAAAGTGAAATATCCGTTCGGGGACCAAATTCAGGAGCTGGTTAGGAGCCAATTCGTGGCTAGGTAGTGCCTGGTGACTACAATTATGCATCAACCTGAAGATAAGTCATCGGCCTCTGCTCAGGCGAGCTTATAGCAATCAAGGATCCTAGTGTCATCTATGGATGCGGTGTTAGAAGGGGCAAGCTATAAAGAACTAGAAAAAGTTGTTATAAGTGATGACAAGGAGAAGTTTTTCCAGGTCGGAGCTCAGTTGCCTCCTCAAGAGAAGAAAGAGATGATGGTGTTCCTTGGGAAGAATATTGATGTGTTTGCATGGAGTGCTTATGAAGCCACTGGAATGGATCCTAATCTCATTTGTCATTATCTAAATGTCAACCCGGCGGTTTTCCCCAAAAAGCAACCACCCCGGTACTTATCTAAAGAGCATTCTAAGGCTGTCAAAGAGAAGGTGCTCAAGCTTAAGCAGGCTATGACTATTAAAGAGGTGTTTTACCCTGAGTGGCTGGCCAATACCGTGGTGGTAAAGAAGAAGAGTGGAAAGTGGCGAGTATGTGTTGATTTCACAGATTTGAACAAGGCCTGCCTAAAAGATCCCTTCATCATGCCTCGGATAAATCAGTTGGTGGATGCAATTGTAGGCCATCCTCAGATGAGCTTCTTGGATGCCTTTCAAAGGTACCATCAAATACCATTGGTTTTGGGTGATTAGGAGAAAACAAATTTTGTTACTCCTATTGAAAATTACCACTACAAGGTGATGCCCTTTGGTTTGAAGAATACAGGGTCTATCTATCAGAGGATGGTGACCAGGATGTTCGAGTCACAACTAGGCAAAAATATTGATATTTATATAGATGATATGGTGGTGAACAGTAAGGTGGTGTCCGAGCATACGGGAGACCTTGAAAATATTTTTGACATACTAAGGAGGCACAAATTGTGCCTCAATGCTTCCAAATGTTCCTTTGGCTTTGACTCAGGTAAGTTTCTATGCTACATGGTCATTCACCATGGAATTGAATTCAACCCTGACCAGATTAAAGCAATTAACAAATTGTAACCTCCTCGGAATCCCAAGGAGGTTCAGAAGTTGACAGGGATGACTACTACTCTAAACCGATTCATCTCTTGGTCAGCAGATAGATGTAGGTCTTTCTTTCGATTGTTGCATAAGTGGAAGGGGTTTGAGTGGGCCGAGGAGTATGCCTCGGTCTTCCAGTAGCTGAAGGAATACCTTGCTCGGTCGCCTATTATGTCTTGGCTTGAGAAGGAGGAAGTCCTATTTGCTTATGTTGCTATAGCCTCCCATACGGTAAGCTTAGTATTGATATGAGTTGATAATGGAGTACAAAGGCTAGTTTATTATGTAAAAAAGTCATTGTGTTACTTGCCACTGGAAAAGGCCATTCTGGCAATAGTTTATGCTACGTGTAAGCTCCCTCACTACTTTCAATCCCACACAGTTGTTGTTTTAACCTAACTTCCGATTTGACAACTACTTCGGAGTGCTAATTACACGGGAAGGATTGCAAAGTGGGGTATGATCCTAAGGGCTTTTGATATCAAGAATATGTCTCGCACCTCTCTCAAGGGCCAAATCCTTGTAGATTTGGTGGCCGAGTTTGCCGAATCCCCATTGGAAGAGGAGGTAGGGAAGGAGGACATGGATGGAAAGTCAGTTGATGTGGTTTCCTTGCAAGAACCTTTATCCTGGAGGGTATACGCTAATGGTGCAACAAATCAAAGAGGATCTGAAGTGGGGCTAGTTATAATTTCTCTTGATAAGATCATTATTGAAAAATCCTTAAGGTTGGGTTTCTCAGCCATGAAAAATAAGGCTGAATATGAGGTGCTATTGGTAGGGATGACTATGGTTCAAAAAATGGAAGGAAAAACAGTAAAGATATTCTCAAATTCAAGGTTGGTTGTAGGCCAGGTAAAGGGAGAGTTGGAGGCTAGGGATGTCAGAATGCAAGTATATTTAAATTAGTTTAGGCACTTACAATTAGGGTTTGAGTCTTTCAACTTACTGCAAATCCCTAGAAGTAGAAATACACATGCTGATTCTCTGGCCACTCTTGCAACCTCCTCAACGCAGAGCTTACATTGGGTTATCCTTGTTGAAAACTTATGCAAACCTACTGAGATGAAGAGAGGGATGGCCCATATTCATCAAATTAGGATGGGACCTAGCTGGATGGACTCTATTGTGTTATTCCTTAAAGAGAATATCTTGCCTTAAGGAAAGTCCGATGCTGACAAAGTGTGAAGAAAGACTCCTTGATTTTGGTTATCTAAGGACCAAAAGTTGTATAAGCGCTCTTTTTCTGGGCCATATTTGCTATGCATACACTATGAGGCATCAAAGCTACTCTTAAAGGAGTTACATGAAAGGATTTGTGGAAGCCGTACAGGAGGTAGATCATTGTCTCACAGAGCCCTCACTCAGGGATATTAGTGGCCGAACATGCAGAAGGAAGCACGAGTACGTGAAAGAAGTGTGACCAATGCCAAAGATTTGCCCCAAACATTCATCAACCAGGAGGTGTCCTCAATCCTTTGTCCAGCCCTTAGCCTTTTGCTCAATGGGGCTTGGATATTGTAGGGCCTTTCCCCAAGGCAGCAGGGAATAAGAGATGGCTACTGATTGGCACAAATTACTTTACCAAGTGGGTTGAAACTGAACCACTAGCAAATATCAAGGACGTGGATGCCAAGAGATTTGTTTGGAAAAATATTGTCACTCTGTTTGGAATCCCTCATACCCTCATCTCGGACAATGGTCTTCAGTTTGATTGCAAAACTTTCAGGAGGTACTGTTGTGACCTGGGCATTATGAATAGGTATTCCACCCCAGCTTATCCACAGGGGAATGGATAGGCCGAGGTTGTTAACAAGGTTATAGTGAATGGACTCAAGAAAAGGCTAGATGATGCAATGGGAAAATGGATGGAAGAGTTGTCACATGTCCTTTGGACATATCGGACTACACCTCGTAGGTCAATAGGGGAGACCCCCTTTTCAATGACTTATGGAGCCGAAACTATAATTCCTCTAGAAAGGATTCCCAACACTGAGGACGAGTTATTTCACTCCGAGCAACAACGATGGACTGTTAGAGAAGAATTTAGATTTAATTGAAGAACGAAGAGAAAATGCCATGGTTCAATTGGCGTATTATCAACATAAGCTCAAGTAAGGGTACGACACCAACGTGAGGTTAAGACCATCAACGCCTGGATATTTGGTATTAAGAAAGGTTTTAGGTATTACAAAGAATCCAGCATGGGGAAAGTTAGGGCCCAATTGGGAAGGGCTATATCACATCTCCTCGGTGGCTGAAATAGGCGCATATTACCTAGAAGATCTAAATGAAAATGCTGTACCCCACTCCTGGAATGTAAATAACCTGCAAAGGTATCATTATTAATGAAAGTCTTTTCTATCATATTTTTTCCTATGATATCATGCGATACATTTCATATCATTTTTCTAAGTGTTAAACAGAACCTAGGTCATGCATGGCTCCTCGGGTCATATACCTTGGATAAATTAATACTTCTCACTATTGGTTTGGGTATCAAATAGAACATTGGTCATACCTAGCTCCTCGGACCACATACCTTGGGTAAATTGATATTTTTCATTATTTGTTCTAAGTATTAAATAGAGCCTTAGTTATGTCTAACTTCTCAAACCACATACTTTGGGTAAATTAATACTTCATATTATTTTTCTATGTGTTAAATAGAACCTTGGTCATGCCTGGCTCCTCGGACCACATACCTTGGGTAAATTAATACTTCTTATTATTTAACTAAATGTTAAACAGAATCTTAGTCATGCCTGGCTCTTCAGGCCACATACCTTGGGTAAATTAATACCTCTTGTTATCTTACTAAGTGTTAAACAGAATCTTGGTTATGTCTGGTCCATCGAACCATCTACCTTGGGTAAATTAGCACTACCAAACATTTAATTAAATGCTAAACAAAACGTCGACCGTGTCAGGTTTTTTTGAGTCACTGGCCTTGGGTAAATTATTAACCGGTTTGGCTATGAGGTCCAATCAAGATCTTCATTATGGTAATCTAAGAGAAGCGAAACATTGATACATCACTTAAAGCGTTTGCAAGTATGTCTATAATCAGTTCATAAGCTAAGTGTCACATACAATTCCTTAAATCTACTACTAAAGGGAAGGTTATATGGAACCATGGATGGGTAGGTGCTCCACCATTCTCTGGGATCAGCTAAAAATCCAGTGATATGCAGGGTTCTTTGAGTTATGCGTAAGGTATGTTTTTGAAGTTAATGGTATATTTTGTTGAGATTATAAACCTAGATGGTTCTACTGAATCTGTGGTTAACTGTATGGGATATGGCAATTGCATCATCACTCCTACAGCTAACCGAATCAAATTATATTTCATTCTTATATTGACTAAGCGTGAAAAGTTGTTTTTAGTTAAAGTCACCTTTTGTTGGAAAATGTAAGCCTGGAAAGCTTCACTTATTCTGTGATTAATAGTACGAAGTAGAGCAATGATATGGTCACTTACACAAATGATTATTAAAGCTATATATATATATATATATATATGAGCATGTGTAAATTCAGATATTGTTATCTTTTGTTCTTATGTCCGTTAAGTGTAGAGCAAAACACAGGATGTGTCAGAACTTGCACAAAACATGTGTAATAAAAACTTTATAATTGTCATTGAATCAAGCCTTGAAAAGAGGCAACTTGTTACAAATTTGGAAGGCAAAAATACAACCAAAAAAAAAAAAAAACCACTCTAAGAACTACTTAATTTTAAGTACAATCTTGTCTTTTACCGAGTCCTTGACGGGCTA
Organism: Quercus lobata; assembly: GCF_001633185.2. Classification (NCBI taxonomy): domain Eukaryota; kingdom Viridiplantae; phylum Streptophyta; class Magnoliopsida; order Fagales; family Fagaceae; genus Quercus; species Quercus lobata. The sequence goes on from NC_044908.1 coordinate 43,764,400, forward strand.
GGCAGGGGCTGTTGTTGTGGATGCTGGGCCTTTACCCTTGAGGTCCTCCTTGGTAGGTACATGCAGAGTTTCCAGGACGAGCTCCATAGTGTGGGGGGCCTTTTGCTCCTTGAGGGGGTCCTTAGGGACAATTAAAGGCTGGGTAACATCATGGGCCACTTCCCTAGTTGTGTCAGCTTCTTTTTTAACAACCTCAGGCTGCTCGGCCTCCTTGAACGGACTGCCAGAAGAAGGAAGGACCTTAGCCAATCTCTCCTCGCTAGTATCTGCCTCCTTGGAGGCAGTATCAACTTTAGGGTTAGAGGAGCTAGGTGCACGAATGGCAGGAAGGTAGTATACACTCTCTGCTCTCCTAAGGGCAGAGGTGGCCTCAACCCCAGCTTGGTTAAGGGCCTTGTTCCACACCCGGAGGCAATAGTACCTACACACCTCCAAGACCTCAGCCCTGAGGGCCTCTTCGATCTCTGCCACTTCTGCCTCATACCCGTCTTGCTCAGCTTGGTCCTTGGCCTTCTCGGCCTTCTCCAGTTTCTTTGTCAGGACTTTTATATGACTTTGGCCGTGGAGAGCTCATCCTCAACTTGATGAAGTTGCTTGCATTGAACCTCCGCCTGCTTCTCCGCCTCATTCAAAGCGACCTCGGTGCTTTTCTTGTCTCGTTTAGCTTCAATTAGCTTAGTATTAAGCTCTTGTGTCTTCTTTTCTTCTAACTCAAAAGCCTTCACAACAGCAACGGGCCTAGCCTCCTCCTCCTTCATTGATTTGTGGGAGCTAATGATTATTTCCTCAACTCTATGGGCAGCTTAGACAGCCTTTAAAAAAATAATAATAAAAGATAAATAAATAAATACCTAGGTTAGAGAAGTCAAGTATAAGTACAAAATATATATATATATATTTATATTATAATAATAATAATATGATAAAGGGGGTAGTTGGTGGACTTACCAGAGTGAGGTCCCTCTTGAGGCTGAGGAACACCTCATGTTTTCTCATTGACCTTAGGTCGACCATGTCCCCGGGTAGCAATAAGGCCTGCCCTATGGCGTTGGCCACATAACTAGCCCTCCCCTATTGGAAATCCCTGATAGAGGCATCAGCGGTAAAGACAGCTCCGTCTAACACCAGGGTAAGAGACCAAGCTAGAGCAGCTATCTAAGAGTCACCTCTCTTCTCCACCACCATCTGTGTTATTCTGGCATGTTTGGCTCCCTTCTGGGTCTCGGCCTCCTTGGAAGAGTGACTCTTACCCCCTTCCACCACCTCCTTACCTCTCTAATCCCTCTTCCTTTTTAGACCAGCAGGGTCGAGTCGTTGGCCTTCGGTGGAGGGAGGGGTAGGGGGTTTGGTCTAGGCAGTTTTATTTGGCGCTTGGCCTCCTGCCTAAGACTCCATCAGGTCCCGAAGACTTGATCTAGTCTTGCGTTGGATTGCCATAGCATCCAGGATGGCAGGATCTTCTTGTAAGTGACTTACTTGCGCTAGAGGAAGAAGGCTGAGGTCACCAACTGGGCTTTCTGAGAAGGAGAGTAGATTGAAAACTTCGAAATCGTCTTCGGAGTCCGAGACATCAACTATCTCTTCCTCCTCTTCTTCTTTGATAGTAGGATGGGAAGAGGTGGCTGCTCCGGTTGTATACTAAGGTGGCAGGGTTGTTTCAAGTACACCTCCTGGAATAAGGTCTATGGTGAGGAAACCCGGAGCAACAATGCTTATCTAGTGCAAGTGTGGATCCTTTGCTTTTATCACACACTTCGGTGCTTGAAAATTGGACGAGAGAGGGTTGTAGCCGAGGATGAGGTGGACCATTCTTAATTGACTATCACTGTGAATGAACACCTCAGCTTTAAGTATCTTGTCTAGGCTCGGCTGGTTGACAAGATTGAAGTTCGGAACGACGACGTGCTTATCTGCAAAACCATTAGGAAAACAAAAAACATCATCAACAAAAAAATGGCACAAATCAAAGGAAAGTTCAATTACAAACACAAACAAGGAAAAATGGGAACAAAATATGTCGAAGCAAGAAAGGAGTGACTTTAAAATAATAAACCTAAACTTAAAACCCCACCTGGTATCCCCTCTCTCGTCGGGCAAAGGAGGCTATCGTGCCACTCCCCCGAGATAATTAAAAAGTCTTTATCGATGCCTTTTTTGGATTCAGGGAGGCATGAGATGAGCCTAACCTCAAGATACCTAGTCTTTAGGTAGCATCCCTGCCCTTTTAGTTGGTGAAGGTTGTAAACCTAGTTGACATCGTGATGGGTGAGGTTTAAGTCCATCTTCTCATTAAGGGCGTCTACGCTACCTAAAATCCTAAACATATTTGGGGCACATTGGGTGGGGGCTAATCTATAAACCTTTCAGTAATCCCTAATGACTGTGTCCATGAGGATTCTCATCCCTCCCTCTATAAAGGCAATTTTCGGGATTACCACTTCTCCCTCCTGCCTCTGAGTGTGCCAATCCCCCTCCTTACAATATCTAATGGAGACTCTTGATGAGATCCTATATTAAGCTTTAAAGCTCTCTATACTATTTGCAGAGTCTACCAAGTGAGCAAATCTACCCATGTATGAAAGAGGGTTGAAGGTACTCAAATGGTAAGGGGAAACTAAGAGGGCCAAGGAGAAAGGGACTCTATGCAAAGTAAAGTAGAAAGGAAAGTAAATGAAAATGTTTAAGTGGCTTATGCAAAGAAAGAAACTCTCCTTGGACTGGATCTTGATATTTATGAGTTCAAAGGTGAAGTGAATGAGTGCAAAGGTGAAGTGAATGAGTGCAAAAGTGAAGTGAATGAAGTATTCAAGCAATATTTGTATCAGAGAAAATGACAAGCGGGAAAATTCCCGCCCAAGTTCTAATAAAATCCCTAGTCGTTGGATTCACATTGCATCGTAGAACGTGGGGAACATGGAGCCGCAAAAATTTAATGAAGGCACATCTCGGATGTCGAAGAGTTAGGAGCGTGCGTTAGGCAGTTAAAAAGGTACCTGTGGAAACATAGATGATGTATGATAAAAGCAGAGTAATTGTAGTGATATAGAAATCCTCCTTTCTTCCCGAGGAGCAAGAGAGTAGAATTTCGAGGGGCTATTGTAGGTGTGATAGGCCTAGTAGTATATATCTATATATATGTGTGTGTGTGTGTGTTGGGTCGGGGGCCCAATTCGAGGACAACCAGTAGTTTGAGGACAGGTAAACGCTATCATGGGAGTTCGTGTTAATGAATGAAGAGGTGGGGTTTGGTCATAAGAGTCCAAGCAGGTGGTTCGAGGAGGAATGCCTCCTCGGTTATGCAAAGCAGAGGTCCGAAGGTGTGGTCTGCCATCTAGGGCAACGTTCCGGGAGATTCTATTGATAAGGATACGTATCATGAAAGCACAGGATAGAGGGAAGCCATGACATATCTAAGAGAAAGCTACTACAACCCCATTGAATACTTTATAACTAACTCTCTGACTGCATTAATGAGAAAGTGATACTTGAACAGTAATTTTCAGCTTTACAGCTACTCCCAAAGACTTCAGGAAGGTGCTGATGGGATAAGAATCAACACCAGCGATCTCATCTAAACGTGGAGGGTGGAGATGAAAGAAATAAGATAGTATAAAATAGAAAGAAGACCTTGAGAAAAGGGGATCGAGAATTAAGAGAAAAACACTATAGGAACAAGAACTAGATTTGTAACCAAATTCAAAAGAGATATATACAAGAACCGATTTCCTCGGATTGTGCCAAGGATGATTTTCTTTGGATAAAACCAGTCTATCTTTACTTTCTTGTCATCTGGATCCATTATAATTGTTACTCAACTCATTAGAGCCTAGTTTTCTAACCCACTCTCTACAAATTCATTGTATTGGGCTCTTTGAGCCTAGATCCTTTTACCTTTTGGGCCTAGGAACCAAATTGTAACCTTACACTAGGTATTAAGAAAACTAGTATGTAATCCATATAAACGCATGTATGCATTTAAAATTAAACACAATTTTTATTATAAAAATTTAAATAATTAGTTAAGTTATTAAAAAAAATTGCATGTAACACATGCATTAATGCATACGTAGAGATACATTTAAAATTAAACACAATTTTTATCATAAAAATATAAATAATTAGTCAAATTATTTTTTTTTTAAAGTAAAAGTAATTAATCATATATTAAAATTCTAATCTAAATTTAATACTACTTATATTCTAATTTTTTTCTTCTTCTAATTTTAATAAGATAGAACATATGGTGATTTTTGTTGTATAGTGATTTTTATTGAATATAATTGATTGGCTTTTATTTTTATCTGTTTGATTTTATAGTTCACTAATATTAGATTCTTAGTATTTTGCACCCATTAACCCACTTAACACAAAAATTTAAAAACTTATGTGGTCACATGGCACAAACTTAAGTGGATAATTATGATGTAGTCCCCACATAAACTTAGATATCTGGTGCAAAATTGGATTCTAATTTCAAATTATAGTTGAATTTTCTCTAAATTTTGCCTCTATATATATAAATATATTAAATCCATGAACTAAACAAATAAAAATAAAAATAATAAATGAAACACCCAAAATTCAATATTTTGTTGATTTTTTTAGTGAACAAACAAACCAAACATTCTTTATTATTTTAATTATTATCAATTAAGGTTTTTTTTTTTAGTATGAAGAAAAGGAAACTTTTTAAATTTTTCAGTGTGCTTTCAAGAGAGAGTGCCAATATTCTTCATTAAAACCACTTGAGACAATTGCTTGAACAACAAAGCCAGTGATCCATGTTTGAGAAGCTATATTCTATAATTAAGTCATAAAAATATTGCATATTATAGTCATATTTATTTAATCTAACAAATTAATTATATTAATCATTGACCAATATTGTAAGTCCATTTTCAAATAGGGGTAGAATTGTCTATTTAAATATATTTAATCATTTCCCCTCCTTCTCATCTTAATTTTTAACACGTCCAAACAAAAAGAATGACTAATTATTTCTTTTCCCCTTACTAAAATTTAAAAACATCCAAATAAGACGAAGGGTAACCATTCTCTTCTACTCTCCTTTCCTTCTAAATTTTCAAACATAGCACAAATGAAGGCTACCTAGAAAAGCAAGCCCAACTAGGGGATGTAAGGCTTATTTTACCTATGGACCCTATAGTGAATGAAATACCAAAACTTAAACTCCCGATATAACCGAACCAAATGACGCAGGTTTGTCTTATATCCAACTTACTGGAATTTGCATTTTTGCAAAAAAATTAGTACCAAGGAAATGAATTAATTCAGTTCCAATTTTTCATTTTATTGTCAGGTTTGTAGCAAAAAGTAACATATAATAATTTTTGCGTAAATTACATATTTTGTCCCTATCCTATACATTATTTTAATTTGATCTGTAACCTTTCAGTTGTATCAATTAGATCTCTAACCTTTCAGTACCGTGTCAATTTAGTCTCTACTGTTATTGTTTGAATGAAAATTGATGACGTGTCTAATGGCCAAAATAAAAAATTAACTTCCATTGATGTGACAATAAGCTTAAATTTTATTTTTGCCGTTTGCCATGTTAGCAATTTTCATCCAAATAAGGACTAAATTGAAATGACATTGAAAGGTTAGAAACCAAATTGACACAATTTAAAGTTTAGGGACTAAATTAAAATATGGTGTAAAGAATAAGGACCAAATATGTAATTTATCCATAAATTTTTTTTTTTTTTTTTTGGATGACTAACAGATATAAATATTAGAGACATGGCACTATTTTAGAAACTATTCATTCTTAAAGAAAAGTAAAGGTCCAAAGCCAATTTGACAATTTCTATAATAAAGCAAATTCAAACGTATATTAAACCAATTTATAAGCATTTCTTCCACAGTTGGTCTAACCGTCTAAGTCTTCCATCAATTGATGTTAACTATTTTTAATGATCTAAAATGTACATTGATCCCTGGCTTCATCAAGTCCATGGACTATTACACCGATTTGCACCCAACCATTAAGAATCTTAATTCTCAACCATATGATTAAGTCTTGCAGCCAACATACTTAGGCATTAAGAGTTAAGAGAAAGCTCAATTTCATGTGTACAATAGAGGATATGCCTACTAGGTATAATTCCAAGCTAATCTATACATCTTTCTAACATATGTTTTGCCAAAATATCAACTGTATCACTCATTCATTTGTACTAGCCTAGATTATTTACATGAAATTCACTACAAAAAAGATTGCTATTTGCGATGAAACTTTTTTGACGACTACAAAAAGTCATAGTAAAAACTAGCTTTTTCGACAACAAGTCACTTCCGTCAACAATTACTCCTCAAATACTAACACATTTGTGACAGCAAAATGAGCCTATCGACGGCATAAAAATGTTTGTTTGCTAGTAAAGTATTATTTACGACAACTGAAGAAAAACCATCAAAATTATTAACACTTGTGACAGCTTTGGTATGTTGAAAAAACAAAATATATATTTTTTATGGTGTTAGTATTTGCGACAAACAATCTTCCATCGTAAATTTAAAAGAGAGTATTATTTACAACGATGGAAGAAACAACGCCGGCACTATTAACACTTGTGACGGCCTTTGTGCGACAAAAATACAAAATATTTATATTTTATGGCATTATTATTTGCGACAAACATTATTCCATTGTAAATAAAATAAAAAATAAAAAAAAGTTATTAGCGACAGACATGAAACCATCGAAAATGGTAAAAATATTTTGGAGGGAAAATTCCCCCCTTACTATTCACATTTGTGACGACATTTATCCATCGCAATTAAATTTTTTTATTTTTCTAATTGAGTTTGTATTTACGACGAACATTTTGACCATCGTAAATAGTTAATTTGTTTTAAAAGAAATAATGAATTAGTAATGGAATTGGATCCCTCCCAATAAATAATATTTGCAATGGACCTATGCTATCAACATTGGTAATTTTTTTAAAAGGGGGAAATCATGCCCTTATTTTTAATGTGTTTGATGGTTTTTTCCATCACTATATATTGCATTGTTATTTGCAATGGACGTTCTGGTCGTCGTTAATATTTAAAATTTTCTTAAGAAAAAAATGTATTAATGATGGTAAGGTAAATCTGTCACAATAAAAGTGATTTCCAACATAAATATGGCCATAAAAATGATTATTTACTTTGAATGGTAAATTTTCCTCAATTTTGTCTTAAAACTCTAGAATTTTGTCTTAATTTTGAAAACAACAAAAGAAATCTGAAAAGACCCTCCAAGTACATGAGGGCTATTTTGGTCATTTTAGAAGTAAAACATATTTTGATCATTTTGAAGCTTTTAGGGGCACTTTCATCAGTTTAGAAGTTTATGTGTATTTCGGTCATTTCCTAGCTTTGGTGGCGTATTTCAACCATTTTGAATGATCGGATTGTGTTAACGAGTTAATCAAAGTTTCCTAGTGGGTGGGTACAACAACACGTGTCCATCAAGAAACTAGTTGGAGATCCAAAATCTGACTGTTGCATTGGTAGAATGTGGTAAGATATTTGTGTTTGTAAATTATAGTGATAATCAGACAGTCAAATTGTGAGAACAGAGTAGTCAAATCTTGCGAAACTTCGTCAAAGTCTATTAAACTTGGTCAATCTTTGGTCAAAATTCAAAGTTGGTTCTAAGACCACTGGATTTTATCAAATTAGGTTGTTCAGGGAGGTTTTAAGTGGGTTTTGGGTATTAATCAATGTTTTAAGGTTTTCTTGGTTTTTATGCTTTTATCAATTTCAAGTTTTAAAATGGCAAAGTCAAATGTCATATGCAAATCCATTCGATGTCATTTTGTAGGTTTTTGGTTGTATTTTGCAGATCATTTTCTCGATTCTTAGTAATACTTATATGGTGTATAACTCTCTTAATTAGTAGAGTGTTGGATATTTTTAGTGATTGAAATTTCATAATAGGCGGATACGACATGCGTCCATCTTGTGCCATAGTTAGATTTAAAATTTGACCATTGGATTGGAAGAGTAGGATAAAATATTGGTTTTGATGAATTTTGAGTTCAATCAAACAGTTGGATTGGTAGAACGTGACCAATCAAAATTTCTTGGTGTGTTGGTACAACACGTCCATAATGCGCTAAACTCAAATCCAAAATTCAACCATTAGATTGGAAAAATGTGGTGAGATATTGGTGTTGACAAAGTAAGTCATCAATTAGATGGCCAGATTGTGAAAATGAGTAGTCAAAGTTTACAAAACTTGGTCAATATTTGGTCAAACATGATCAACCATTGAAGTTGGGTCTATGACCACTCGATATGATCAAATTATGTTTAGTAGGGAGGGTTTGAGTGGGTTTTGGGTACTGGGTATTGGATATATAATAATATAATATTGATTAATACTGTTGAATATTTTTTGTCTATAAAGCTACAAGTGGAGACTAGAGACAACCAAAGGATTAGTTATAAAACAGGCGAAATGAACTTTTGGCATAAAGATGAAGATGTATTGACCACTTTTCAATTTGATAAAACAAATAGATAAAAATGATTTGCGCCATGCATGTTATTTGTATTTAATTATTTAATTAAATTAGTGGACCTCTTAAATTTAATTAAGCTATTTTTGTTAGTTAATTTACAATATATTCAGTGGTGGTGTTGTTAATTTAGTTTTTTAATTTTTAATTTTTATAATAAGTTTGGGAGGACAAGAATCTGAGGATAGGAATAGGAGGGCCAGAGACAATGTTAGAAGTACAAACCTCGAAAGGCATTGACAATGAATCCTCGGGAAGATGTCAGCAGCCTTTTGCAGATGTAGGGAGACAATAACGCCCGAGGACCCGAGGCTGCCGACATATCCTCGGGGGTCAGGAACCAAATTTTAAGGGCCTTCAGGCATAAACTGAGGATGAGAATGAAATTTTGTCATCAAGCTAGGAAGGGAAGACAAATAAAACATCTATCACCTCCGCATTCAATGCTTTGAATTTACTTAGCTAGCCATGTTTATGAGGAAATGAACCCTGAACAGTGCCAGCACAGCTCATAGCTTAATGTAGAAGCCTTCTAGTAAGGCCTTAATGGGACAAGTATCAAAGGAATTGAACTCTGACCCTCCAGATTTAGGGCTAAGATACATCTGAGATGACTATATAAGACACAGAAAGCCCTAGAAGAGGGGGGTCGATGATTTTTAGAGCTTAAAACCAATTGTAACCACTACCTTGAACATATTCGCACATTTATACCTAAGGCTAATTCCATCAACTCTAGTTAACTCTTTTTCATCTTATTAAGGGTATTCAAGGCCGATTAAGCATCCTATCTCTTCCAAATTAATTGTGTGAGCAAAAGTAGCAAGTTTTGACTCATAATTGACTTGTCCCACTTTTTTCCTACCATAGTTTATTTATCACAATTTAGGCAAGAATTATTGTTGATATTTATGTCATTTTTGAAGGGTGTAGATATAATGTCGGTTGATAAATCTTGGTTCAGTCTTTCTAGTAGGTCATGTGAGGAATATATAAATGGAGTAATAGAGTTTGTTGATTATGCATTTCAACGTATCAAAGATGAGGATATGAAGATAAAATGACATTGTAATGATTGTAACAATAGGTATAGAAGAACATGAGTTGAGGTTACAAGAGACCTCTTATGGAAAGGGATGAGACGTGATTATACTAGATGGCATCTCCGTGGAGAGGGAAATAGTGATGAGGACAAGGAAGGTAGTGATGAGGATGAGGATAATAGTAATGTTGACTAAATAATAGTGTTTAATTATGTTTTTGTTGACTAAATAATTACAACTTATCAAAGATGTGGCTTTCTTTTTAACTATGTTATCGGTGAATGGCAAAGAAAGGTAAGAAGCGAGCTATAGAACAAGCGAGAGATAAGGGTGATAGTGTTAGTCAATCATAAGTTACTCCTTCATTCATCTGAGTTTCCAACTAATGAAGCACTTGTTTCTTCTAATAGTGTGATTAATAGAGGCAGCGAAGGTAATACTTACTAAATATTTTCCTAAAGTTTATATGCTAATATACCAATTGTAGGATCTACTATACAAAAGAAAAGAGGTCAGGGAAAGGCTAATAGTGCTTACATTTCATTTATATGTTATATTTTACATGCTTTGTGTTTCTTTCATTTTATTAGATTCATAGAAAAGAAAATACCCCAAGAGATTACTATCAAGTTTCACCAAAACATTACTGGGCCATGGACAACTTTTTCAAAATACCCTAAAGAACAACTGAATATGCTTTATGAGTTATACAAAGAAGCACAATTTGAGGTAGATGACTTAGTTCTTGAGAGGGAGGTATTTGATGAGCATGTCAAACGACACTATCCTGATTGGATGTGGCACCTTAGAGAAGAATGTGTAAAAAATGAAATTCCTTGAGATGAATGGTACAAGCATCCCCTAGATGATGTAACTCCCACTATTTGGAAAGATGTCTGCAACAAATGAAATGATGGCAAGTGGAAGGTGATTATAAATTGAACTTTATTAATATATATATTTTTAAATCTTTCGTAGAAGCAAATGTTTAAAAATTAACCCCTTTAGTGTATTTTTCCATGTAACCAGGATAAAAGTGATAGAAACAAAAAAAAAAAAAAAAAAAAAATGCAAAGAAAATCAAGCTATCATTGCGACTATAGGTTCTGTACCAATGGCTAACCGCAGAAAAGAATTGGTATGATAAAATTGTCATGTTAAATTTCTATAACATTAGTTCGTATATTGATTTGATTTATCTTATGATTTTCCTTTTAAAATGGTCATAGGAGGAAAAGAATGGTTGCAAACCATGTCCAATCAAATGTTTTAGGTTGATGCATGTGAAAAAGGATGGTATTACTTTTGCCAGTGAAAAAGCACAAAAATTATATGTATGTTATTATCATTATTATTATTTTTAAATGTCTTATTGAATTTAAAGTTTTTATATATCTACTAATGGAATAAATGCTGTTTTAGGAAAAAATGGATGCAAGGAAATCAAAGGTTGCATCTTAGGGTGAGATTGTTAATGATAGTCAAATATTCTTTAAAGTGACTAGACCTCCTACTTGTGGTCGTGTGCTTGGCATGGAGATGTGAATGGACCAAGTTCATCTAGCCAGTGTAGTAAGTGATGTTAACTAGACCGCTTAAAAGAAAAGGAGGATTTTGAGCTTCATTTGAAAGAAATACAGGATAAAAGTTTTGCTGAGAAAATGGAATTAGAGGGAACAATCAATCGATTGAAACAGGATATGCCTCTTATTATAGAAAATGTTTTGAAAAAGATGGGCCTTATTTCTACGTAAGAACCTACTACACAGGTATGTTTATATATTTTTCAGTATAATCAACATTAATATTTTTTGCTATTTTCTTGAGGTTGTTGAAATAAGTTGTAAAGTTGCACATTATAGATTTCAATTATTTGGATCGCTAAATTTAGATTGAAAATATGTATTTAAATTAGTATCTTTTTACCTATCTATTCAAAATACATGATCTGTAGTGTTTGTTATGAAAATGTTATTGATGTTACTAATTAATGTGATTATTGGTGGCAAATTTATTCTTTGAAGTTCTCATTCACAGGAGAACTACAAGGTTCTTGTTAGTAAGGATTCTGTATTCTTTGATGTTGACAATACCATTGTTATTCATTGTGGGGATTGTTGTTCATGTTGTTAAATTAGTACGTTTCAATATCTTTATTATGTATTGTAAATATAATTTGCATAGTAATAATTTTTTTGTATACTTATTTAGTTTAATCAAAATATTGCAGAACAATGTTAGAGAAGGAAATCAAAATGTGAACGGAAACACAGAAGATGTCTCTAAGGAGGAAGATGACTCTGAGGAGGAAAATACTGACTCAGATGGCTCTCAGAAGGAGAATACTGACTCAGATGATGATTGATCTTCCAATATTTATGTTTTCAAGTTTGGTGATGGATATTATAGCTTTCATGTATTAATGAACATTTGATTCTATTTTGTAGACGTTTTAATATTTTTTTTTTATTGCATTATGCACTTTCTAGTTTTGGACAATTATGGATTTGTTCTTGTTATTTGAATTGAGAAACTTTTAGGAGATTTATCTTTCCTCACAATTAAAATATTAGAAATGATCTCTCTTTTATTATCGACAGAGTTATTTTGTTGCAAATAATGTATTAGTGACGTGGTGAATAGGTTTCAATAATGGTCAAAGTTCATCGAAAAAGGTAAATGGTCACATTGATAATGTATTGTTGACGACAAACCAAGTATTTGACAATGGCTTTTACTTGTTCGAAAAATACATTAACAACAACTACAGTTCATCACAAAAGTTATTTTCGACGACAAACCAAGTACTTACGATAACTTTTATTCATCAAAACAAGGGCTTTAACAATGGCCTTAGTTTGTTGTAGAAAGTATTTGGTCGTCTGACTTCCTTGTATGAAGTTACATTGTTGAATACAAACCAAGTAATTACTACGGCTTTTATTTGTCAAAAAAAAAAAAAAAAAAAGTCTTAACAACGGCCTTAGTTCGTCATAAAAAGTATTTGGTCATACGACTTCCACATATGAAGTTGTATTGTTGATGACAAATGCAATAACTATGACAGCATTTTGTCTTCGAAACTATGCATTAATGACGGCCTAAGGTCATCGCAATAGATATTTGGTTGTCTAACTTCCTTGTATGAAGTTGAATCTACGACAGAAAATATCAAGTACTTACAACGAAGTTGTGCTGTAGAAAATGAGTGTTAGCGACGGCCTCGTCGATAATATAGTATTACCAACAAGACTTTTTCTGACGGTCATTGACGGCCTTTTGCCATTGGCAATACTAATCTACGATGGCTTTCTGTGTTGTTATGACGAACTTTGGTCGTCGTTGTAAAGTTGTAATTTACAACTATGTATTTTTTGGCTTTTATTCTGTGCCAAATTTGATTGTAATTTTTTTCAATCTTATGTACCCTGTATTTCATGTGGGTTTTATTTGTAAGGGTTGTGTGTGAGAGAAAGAGAGTGTGAAGACTCAAGGCTACTTGAAGACTGAAGTTGTTTTTGCGGGCAGCTCGCGAGTAAGCTTCCCACGAAGTGATGCATGTGCCCTGCACATGACTGGAATGTGAAAAGTCAGGACAGGATGGAGACAACTAGTTTTCGCGAGTGTCTCGCAAGTAAGGCCTTCTCGCGAGACACTCACGAAACATTCTGTTTTGTCAGATTGTCATTTCTGATACACTCTATCCTTACCCACACTATTTATACCCCCATTACCCACATGTGTTGAGGAGTGCTTCTGAGAGAAAACCTTAGCCACAAATATTGAGAGTTAGAGATTGTTATACCCACAATTCTCTACATAATTACTTATGAATTTTCCTCAACTCCTACCTCTCCATTTCCATATCATTGAGAGGTTGATAGCCCAAACACTTACCACACCCTTTCAGAGTGTCAAGTGAGGTTTTGGTGCTGCTGGGAAGCATTGGAAGAAGCTAGGCTTTGGCAAATGCAATCGGGTGCATTGCGGGATCTGGAGAGCTAGACAAGACAAAGTTCTGAGAAGTCTTGTTGGAGTAGGAGCTTGGAGGGCTTAGGTGCATTGGGTAGACTAGGCTTGGAGGGTCTTTTGTTATTCATGTATCCCAACTGATTTTCTAGTGGATCGATTACCACTTGGAGGGCGACGAAGAGGTTTTATGCCGAGTACTTCGGTTTCCTCTTCGATAACACATCAGCATGTTATCTTATGTTTGCTTTCTTCTTCCCTACTCTTTTAGCTTTCATTTTACTACTGTGTTGTGATGAATATGGCTTAGAGTAGTTTATTTGTTTGAATGCTCGCATTTACTCTTTTCTGCACTTTGTATAAGTTAGACTAAAATCAATCGAGCTGTAATCTTTAATTTGGGATTCTAAACAGCTCTTGTGATTTAACACATTTTTGAGCTTTCAATTGGTATCAGAGCGAGTACACTTGCTGTGGTTTTATTACCTAAGTGTGATCCTTGACCCTTTTATGATGGACCAATCACAATCGCTCAATGCTTGAGCAACTATTTATTTTGGAAAGTCCGCATGAGGGCTTTCTTGTGTGCTATAGATGAGTCGATATGGGACTCCGTCGAGAATAGGTATGTTAAACCCACGTCAGCCAAGTCCGAGTGGGACAAGGCAGCTCTTTCTTTGGCTAATGCAAACAATAAAACTATTAACGCTATATTCTGTTGTGTGTCTACTAATAAATTTCACAGGATATCGCATGTGAAGATAGCCAAGGAAGCTTGGATGATTCTTGAGACTACTTATGAGGATACCAAGAAAGTTAAGGACACGAAGCTCCAAATGCTTACCACCAGATTTGAAGAGCTCAAGATGGGTGACGATGAGTCTTTCGATTCATTCTATGGGAAGCTCAATGAAATCGTAATTGCTAAGCTCAATCTCAAAGCGAAGATTGAGGATGCTAAGGTGGTGAGAAAGATTTTGAGGTCCTTACCAGAGAGCTTCCGTGCGAAGGTCACAGCTATAGAGGAAAGTAAGGATTTGGATGAGATCAAAATCCAAGAACTCATTGGATCTTTGCAAACATATGAGCTGGGACTGCCTCCACACAAGATGAGCAAATCTCTTGCTCTCAAAACCATCACCGAGAGAATGGATGACTCCTTCGAAGAAGATGATGTGGAGAAGGAGGTAGCATTCATTGCAAACAACTTCCAAAAGTTTCTGAAGATGAAAAATAGTGGGAAGCCATTTAGCAAAGGAAAGTTTTCATCCTCCAAAGGTGATAGGAAGGAGTTCAAGAAGAAAGATGGAAAGGAGTTTCAATCCCCTCAAGGAATTGTTTGTTATAAATGCAATGGCCATGGACATCTCAAGAAGGAGTGTCCCAACTATTTGAGAGGGAAGGGTAAAGTGTTTGCCACTACCCTTAGTGATTCTGACAGCTCAAATTCAGACACAGAAGGAGAATGTGACAGTGAAGGAAACTACTAAGCCTTCATGACAATTGCCTCCGTTGATTCAAAGAATGATTTGAGCAATTTGGTTGATGAACTTGGTAATATTTCTAAGGATGAGGAAATTGAATAATCGAAAGATGAAGACATGTGCCAAAATGTAGGGGAGATCAACCTTCAAGAAGCATATGATTCTCTGCTGGAAGATTGTGGCAAATATGCCAAAATTGCGAACCTTGCTATGAAATAGATGAAAAAGGTTGAGGAAGAGCATAGGTGTATACTTGTGCAACACAAGGAAGCAAAGTGTGAAGTAGAAAGACTCAAAGGAGAGTTAGTTGAAGCTTACTCTAAGATCAAGTTTCTTGAACTTGAAATTATTCAAGCTAATGTCAAGGTTGAGCGCATCTCCACCAAGAAACTTGACAACGTGGTGTCCTCTTAAAAATCTTCTCATGATAAGACCGGTTTGGGCTATACAGGAGAAGGAAGTTCTAGCAGCGAACCCAAGAAGGAAGTAAGGTTCGTATTAGCCAAGAATGATGAGAAACTCAAAGAAGTGAAGCCTGAGATTGAGACCCCTGTTGCTGTAAAAAGAACCATTGGTGCAAGACCAAAGAAAAAAGGGAAGTCATTACCCAAAAATCAAAGGGGGCCTCACGTGAAGCATGTGTGTCATCATTGTGGCATACAAGGGCACACAAGGCTGAATTGTTTCAAGCTTCATGCACTCAAGAGGGCTGACTCTATGCGTGGTCAAGAAAGTTCATTGGAGACGTTATGGAAATGCTGAAGAACATATCATTATGCCTTGCTAGCTTCACTCTGAGGTTTGAAAGTTATGTTGGTCGAACCCCGCCATCTAAGGCTCTCACCCAAAATACTCGTAAAGAGTGGGTGAAGAAGGGTACCTATGCATGATCACTCTCTATGCCCATGCATTAATATTTCCGATGTTTAGGGTCATAGGTTCATGCATCATGACATACATAACTCTCTTGTGTCATTGCTTCTAGTTTATAGCATGTTTCTTTTTCAAGTTTTGCTTTGTTCTAGTTGTTTTGTTGATCTTACTTTTCATGTTCTGTTTTTGAATGTGTTCAAAAATTCAAACACCCATAAAAATTGAAAAATCTTCAAAAAGTTTGATCGCTTGTGTTATGTATATCACATGTGAGTTTGGCCTAGTACCTTCGTACTCATGGCGTAGTGCATTTACGAGGTTAGCTTGTTTTGTATGCATATATATCTTTGTGGGAGAAATCTTGAAAACTATGTGTGATTGTTGTAAATAGATCTTCAAACTTGTCATGAATGATTGGTCAATAGTCTTAATGGTCTTGATACTTGCATAGACTTGTGCCTATATCTCTTCCCACTTTACTTTTATGTTTTTGCATTAGAGCTCACCAAATGTAAATCTCAAAATGAAAAAAAGATCATGAGCTACAAAAGTCGTCGCACATACTAGTATTTGACTAGGAAAAAGGAAAAGTGACTTTTAAAATTGAAATGTATGGTGCTCAAAAAGCCAAAGGCTCACTCTCAATATTGAAATATCAAAAATTTCAAGCACTGATCTCAAAATGCTTTAAGTTTTTGTTCAATCAAATCACATTTGAAAGTGATTTTATACTTTCGTGCTTTAAGTTTTTGTTCAAAATGCAATTTTGTGTTCTTTTTAAAAAAATATAAAAAAAAAAAAAAAAACTTGTTCAGAGGCATTTTCACAAGAAGCTCGCGACTAAAAGCTTCCCGCGAAAAGAGTTTAAGGGAAAACTAAAAATCTCAAAATTCATACAGTGAGTATCACGACTGTCTCACGACTATTTCGTGACCAAGCACTTCCCACGAAAGTTTCTATCCTTCAGTGGTGTTTTTCGCGAGTAATTTCGAGACTATCTAACCCGCAAAAAACGCGTGTTTTCAGTTTTATAGGGCTGATATGACAGATTTTTAAAACACTCTCAATTTTCCCTCTCATTGCCTCACTCGAACCTCTCTCAACCCAAAACTGATTTTCAATCAAACCCCATCATTTTCAAGCTTGATTTCTGTACAATCTACTTAAAGGTATGTTTTCTTAACATTCTTCTCATTTTTTTCTAGATTATGTAGAAATTAACTTAGGGTTCTAAAATTGGGAATTTTTCGAAAAAGGGGTTGGGAACTTTGTTTTTGGGCAAATTTTTTCAAAATTTTGATTGGGCCGTGTCCCATTTGTTTTGTGTGTATCTGTGTTGGCCCTTGTGGCATTTTAAACCTATATTTAGGTATATTTCCATGTGTTCATGCATTGCCCATAGGTATATTGTAGTGTTGCATGCCATGTGTTTTTTCCAATATTCCAAAGGTGGTACTCGTTGAATATTCTTTGCCAAGCCATCAATTTGATATATATATTTTTAACAAATTTGGCCTCAATTAAATTGGTTTCTTTATACTAATATCACTATGTTCATACCAAAATCATGAAATATTAACCATGTTATTGGCATGTTAAATGCTTCTCATGCAAAATATGACCAAAATTCTATGAAAAATTTTCATACGTGTAGAGTATTTTAAATGTAAAATAAAAAGTTTTCAAAACTTGTAAATTCTAATTGGTTTCATTTCTATTGAATATCTCAATTTAGTTTAAAATATATTCTTTTTCAAACCTCACTCAAATTCACGATCCACAAAAATATGGCCTAGTCTAAGGTTGACTCAACACATTTCAAGGTCAAACGCAAATGTAAAATGAATAATTACTTAATATTTTATAAGCAATGCATGAATTAGGAAAATGAATTCAACATTTTTATATAATTTGAGAAATTATTTAGACTATTTTCCTATATTTATAAATGTATTTTAAAAATTTTAATTCTAAAATTATTGAAATAATCTATATCAAAATAAATATCATATTTTAGATGGCCAGTACCTCTTTTGGCAATGTTGGACTTCAGTTTTTGAACAATGAGTTTTACTATTTTAGTAATGAATTTTTCTCGGAAATTATTAATTCTAAATTTAATTTTGATAGAGAGAGAAGAAAATAGTAAAATTTTTGGAAGATTAAAAATTTTTACATTCTTAAACTTCCAAAAATAAAATTGTAAAGTTGTGATTTACAACTATATTTTATGTTGGCTTTATTCCATGACAAAAAGATTTGTAATTGCAATAATTTATTTCCTTGTATTTTGTGAGATTTTATTGTATTGGGTTTAGTATTAAGTTGGTGAAAAATCAAGCATGAAATGAAAATCAATTCAGTTTCGCGACTAGCTCGCAAGAAGTTCGCAAGAAAGGTTCCTGTGGAAAAGGCACGTAAGAAGCACATGTGGAAGCTGAAGAGTCAAGTTCCAGGCTATATTTGGCAAGTACTTCACGAGACAGGCCATCTCGTGAGGTACTCACGAAACTCTCTGCCTGGAGGATTTTAAGTGACTTTCTTACCCTTCACCCATACTATATACCCTTATTACCCAAAAAAGTAAAGGAGACTATTATTCAGAAGGAAAACCCTAAATCGGTTTCTACAACACAACACACCTATCTTTTAGAGAGAAAGAGAGAGAGAGCTACTCATCCTTAGTGAGAAATCATTGTAGCCTGTTCTCCTTCCCTCTCCCATTGTCATACCTTTAGAGGAGATTTGTAACCAAACACAACCCACACCTATTTAGAGTGTAGAGAGTTTTTTGGAGCTTAGGAAGATTTAGGGATTAGCCAAAAGAAGCTAGTGAGGGTTGGCAGATGCAATCGGGCATATTGCGAGATCCGGATAGCTGGTGAAGATAAGACTCCGAGAAGTCCGTTGGTAGCAGGAGTTTGGAGGGCTCAAATACATTAGGTAGACTTGGCTTGAAGGGTCTTTTGTTATCCGTGTATTCCAACTTATTCACTAGTGGTTCGATTTCGATTTGGAAGATCGCGGAGAGGTTTTTCATTGAGTTCTTCGATAACACGTCTTGGTGTTATCTTGTGTTTGCATCTCTCTTCCCTTACTCTTGTGCTTTACATTTATTGTTTATTGTTCATGTTTATGCACTAGAGTAGTTCCGATGATTGCGCTTCACTTACTCTTGTTCCGCACTTAGATTAGTTAGAGTAAAACCAATTAAGTCGTAATTTTAAAATTGGGGGTTTAAACAAGCTCTTGTATTTTAGCACAAATCCAAGAGATTTCAATAATAAAACGTATTATTTATTAAATTTTTTGGCCTAAATTACAAGACATTCTATCAGCTGATAGAACATTTTTTTCCCCTAAGTGAGAGACCTTACTTTTTTATTCTTATTTTTGTGCAATACTATAAAACAAAGATATATGATAGATTCTACTTTAGGGGGCCTTAGGCCATTGCCTAAACATCTTTTTTCTTTCTTTTTTTTTCAGTATTTTTAAAATTGTTCTTTAAAGTGGGAGCCAAACACGTACAATATAAAAAATTTTATTTAAAAACTAGTTTCAATTTCAATTTTTGGAAAATTGATTTCATATTGTTTTGAAAATAAAAACAAAAATCTTCCTACCAAATAGAGCCTGAGATAACTTAGATAAGAGTACTATATTACTATAAAAGATGTTACGTCCACAACATTTTCACAATAAATCATAGGTGGTTAGTTGTTATTGGTTTTAATTTGAACCTACTATTGAAATTACTTTTCTACCCCACTAATAATAACCTGTAACAACCTATTACATAGGATTTGTTGTGAAAATATTGTGGACATAGCATTTCTCTAAAATCATTCTATATATACATATGTTGGACCAACCAACCTATTTCAATTTAGGCTTTTTAATAATAATAATGATATTGGGCGCAGAAGCTTAATTACTAATTGCAGTTTCTAGCTATAGCCCAATTACTTGGGTAGGGTAGACTCCACCCACTCCTCCATATTGCAATCTTAACTACTTTTAATGAAGTTGCAACTTATGGATGACAAGAAAGGATGGAATTTGTGCATATAATAAAGTCATTATTATGTTAAATAAATTACGTGGAAGACTAAATTTATGCAATTAAAAAATAATTTTTTTCAAAATTTCTTTGGAGGTCATGGCAATTCTATTATTTGGTAAATGATTATTTATTTATTTTGGGTGATAGGGTTATTGTGCACATTCTAACACTCTCATCGTGTCAATGTTATGGTGAAGAATATGTTTTTAGCTAACATAACCATTTCTTTTCTTCTTCTTTTTTGTGCATGGTCGCAAAAATATTGATAACAATTTAGTTTAGCTCAAGCTTTTAGATTTTAGTCCCCTAAAAAGGGGGTAAAATTATGCAATTGGTGGAAGATGTAGAACAAGGGGTAAACTCTAATCTTGACCCGATAATCATGCAATTTGAATGTAAACTGAAGAGGGTAAAAACTGGGATGACGAATCTGTATAAAGATGGGCCTGACAGGCCCACTTCCATGGGCCGATAGAAGCCTAGCCCAATTCATACGAAGGATTGATAAGAATGGGCCATGCGTCTACATAGCAGCTAGAAGCCCTAGATGGGGAATACTTGCTACACACGCTTGAATCATCATAGAATCCCAAAGAAAATAGGAATTCTAGCACCAAAAGAATTCTGGAAGATACGTGCACAAATGAAGATCTTCTCTACAAGGAAAGGTCTTGTTCATCACATTTGGGACTATTCAAGTAGAGTCCTATAAGGAAAAGACTTCTACACCAAGGAAGAGATGCCAGCCTTCTACTACTATAAAAGCCTCAATGCCCTCACAAATTGAGGTACGCATAATTAACCCTTCTCTAGCACTCTAGAGTTGAGAATAGTTCTAACTTGACCTTCGGAGGGTATTTGGCCGGCACCACACCGGTACTCTCTGTTAGGTCACTTCTTTCTTCTTGCAGGTCGCTATTTCAAGTGTGCGAGGATCGTGTAGCTCACTGATGATTTTTACGGCATCATCAGTTGACGCCGTCTGTAGGAACTCGACTGTTTAGCCAGACTAATCGCTTCTCAGATGTAAGAGTTGCATGGTACTCACTCGCTCGATGGCTACCACTAACAACGTTCAAGGAGACGAGCCGTCGTGATCCACTACATTGGAGAGGCAGGTCCAAACCCTCATGGCAGCAGTGGAACGTCTCACAAAACAGAACCATGATCTGGAGGAACAGCTACGCCAAAGGGACGTAGGACACAACGTTCAAGAGGAAAACCAAGAAGGTATCAGTGCCGAACGAAGGGACCAAGAGAGGTCAGAGGGTAGTAATGCCCCAAGCAGACCAGAGCGGCAAAACATGAGCCTTCCATATCTCATGGATACGGCCCCCCCACCTATTGTCACAGAGATACAGGCGATGAAGGAACAGATGGAGGTCATGATGAATGCCCTCAAGGGACGAATGTCCAATGATCTTGATGACCTAGTAAACAGAACCGACTCACCATTCACTACCTCCGTCAACTCCTTCCCCCTGCCACAGAAATTTCACATGCCCCAGATTGAAAGCTACAATGGGGTCAAGGACTCCCTCGATCACCTAGAGACTTTCAAGACCCTGATGCACCTTCAAGGAGTACTAGACGAGATCATGTGTAGGGCCTTTCCTACGATGCTAAAGGGTCCTGCGAGAATTTGGTTCAGTAGATTAACGCCGAACTCTATCAACACTTTCAAGGAGTTAAGCGCCCAGTTCACCTCGCACTTTATTAGGGGACATAGGTACAAGAGGTCTACTGCGTGCTTGATGAGCATCAACCAATGAGAAGACGAGATGCTGAGATCCTACATAACACGTTTCAACAAGGAGGCCCTTTCAATTGACGAAGCGGATGATAAGATACTCGTAGCAGCATTCACTAATGGGTTACGGAAGGGTAAGTTCTTGTTTTCTTTATACAAAAATGAGTCAAAAACCATGTCGGATGTGCTCTATAGAGCCACCAAATACATGAACGCGGAAGATGCATTGCTAGCCCGCGAGGAGAAGCCCAGAAAGAGGGAAAGACAGAAGGACACACGACAGGATAGAGGACGAAAGATGGCTAGAACCGGAGATCGACGAAATGAAAGGCGCTCTAGACCCCCCACTGGGAAGTTCACGAGCTTCACCCTATTAACCACCCCGATAGATCAAGTCTTAATGCAGATCAAAGACGAAGGAGCCCTGATGTTCCCTGGTAAGCTAAAGGGAGATCC
Organism: Quercus lobata; assembly: GCF_001633185.2. Lineage (NCBI taxonomy): Eukaryota > Viridiplantae > Streptophyta > Magnoliopsida > Fagales > Fagaceae > Quercus > Quercus lobata. Next base: position 43,786,578 of record NC_044908.1, read on the forward strand.
CAGCAAGAGGCCAAGGGACAAGTATTGCCGCTTCCACCGTGACCACGGGTGTGACACAGCCAACTGCTACAATTTGAAACAGCAGATTGAGGCTCTTATTAGACAAGGGAAGCTACAAAGGTTCGTCAATAAGGAAAGAACCGATCCGCCCCAGGAGCAGGTCTCATGATGGGAGAACGAACACCCTAGACCACCTATAGGGGATATAAGAATGATCGTAGGGGGCACAACCGCTGCCAGATCTTCCAAAAAAACCCGTAAAACCTACCTTAGAATGATCAATAGCGTCCAACTTATAGGATCCATACCTAAAATGCCACGAATAAACAACCCCATCATCGGATTTTCAGAAGATAATGCTTGGAGACTTCACCATCCGCATGACGACGCACTTGTGGTCTGCTTGCAAATAGGAGATTTTAACATGCATCAGGTCCTTGTCGACAATGGCAGCTCAGCGGACATCCTATACTACCCGGCATTCTAGCAAATGAGGATTGACAGGGAATGGTTAACCCCAACGAATGCCCCTCTCGTGGGATTTGGAGGAACGAAGGTGTTCCCCTTGGGTGCGATCACACTATCTGTGACAGCAGGTGACTATCCTTAGCAGATCACTAGGGAGGTAATGTTTCTCATAGTCGACTGCTCGTCCGCCTACAATGCCATTCTTGGACGACCCACTCTCAATTCTTGGAAGGCAGTGACTTCAACATACCACTTGATGATTAAATTCCCGATTGATTACGGGGTGGGAGAATTGCGAGGAAATCAAGTGGCAACGTGGGAATGCTATATTGCCATGTTAGAGATGGAGGATCAACAGCAAACAATGTGCATAGGAGAACAACGAGCACTAGTAGAGCCGGTTGAGGAACTGGAAGGGGTGAACCTTGATAACACATGGCCGGAACAGACGACTAGAATTGTCACACTAGCTAGTTGGCCGATACGCCAAGCGCTCACGGCATTCCTCAGAGATAACCAAGACGTGTTCGTCTGGAGTCACGAAGACATGCCAAGAATTGACCCCTTAATCATAGTTCACAAGATAAATGTGTCGCCCTCATTCCCTCCAATTCGAGAAAAGAAACGAGTGTTCGCTCAGGAGCGGGACAAGGCCATAGCAGAGGAAGTTCGAAAATTACTAGAGGTAGATTTCATCTGAGAAGTATACTACCCCGACTAGTTGGCAAACATCGTCATGGTTAAAAAAGCCAACGGAAAATGGAGGATGTGCGTAGATTTCACGAACCTCAACAAAGCTTGCCCTAAAGATAGCCACCCACTCCCACGGATAGATACTTTGGTGGACTCAACTGCAAGACACCAACTCTTAAGTTTCATGGACGCTTTCTCAGGCTACACCCAGATCAAAATGGAAGAAGCTGATCAAGAGAAGACCTCCTTTGTTACAAGCCAGGGACTATTTTGCTACAAGGTGATGCCATTCGAACTCAAAAATGCTGGGGCAACATACCAGAGGTTAATAAAATGTTTGCGCAGCAGATTGGGAGGAACATACAAGTTTATGTTGACGACATGTTAGTAAAGAGTTTGCGTGAAGATGATCACCTAGACGACCTCAAGGAGACCTTTGACACACTCATGTCATACAAAATGAAGCTCAATCCAAACAAGTGCACGTTCGAAGTGACGGCGGAGAAATTCCTGGGCTTCATGGTGTCCCAAAGAGGTATAGAGGTTAACCCGAAGAAGATACGGGCCATAATGGAGTTAGAACCACCAAGGGCGGTTAAGGAGGTCTAGAGTTTGAATGGAAAAATCACAGCCCTGAACAAGTTCATCTCAAGAGCGACGGACAGATGTCTACCCTTCTTCCGCACTCTAAGAAAACCATTCGAGTGGACAGACGAATGCTAGACGACATTTGATGACTTAAAGGCATATCTTTCATCTCCACCATTGTTCAGTCCATCCAAGCCAGGAGAAGAGCTTTACCTATATTTAGTCGTTTCACAAGCTGCTGTAAGCACAGCTTTGGTAAGAGAGGAAGACGGATCTCAGAGACCAGTCTACTTTACAAGCCGAGCACTCCGAGGAGCAGAAGAGAGGTACCCTCAAATGGAGAAGCTGGCTTTCGCATTGGTAATCGTAGCATGAAGACTCAAACCGTACTTCCAAGCACATACCATTGTTGTCTTGATGGACAAGCCCTTGAGAAATGCTATGAGTAGTCTAGAGGCAGCAGGAAGAATGGCTTTGTGGGCAGTGGAGCTTAGCGAGTTTGACATACAGTACCGTCCGTAAACGGCTGTGAAAGGGCAAGTAGTGGCTGACTTTATCACCGAATTCACCCTCGGATACGGCCAAGGGGCAGAGAAGAAAAGACAGTGGAATATTTATACAGACAGATCATCAAATAGACGAGCCGGGGGGGCCGGCGTGGTGATCCAAATTCCAGAGGGGGATAAGATCCAGTGTATGATCCGACTAGATTTCCCCACAACCAACAACGAGGTAGAATATTAAGCCTTGGAGGTAGGGATAGACCTCGCAAAGGCTGCAGGTGCAGAAAACGTGGTCGTGCATTGCGACTTGCAGGTAGTAACAAGTCAGATTAATGGCGGCTACGAGTGTAAGAATGAAAGGATGAAGAGGTATCTAGAATAAGTGAAGTATCGAATCGGCAACCTCGAAGTTAAATTCGTTCAAATCCCAAGGGAAGAAAACGAATGTGCCGACCATCTAGCAAAAGCTGCCTCAGCCGAATTTATGCTAGTCCCCGAACAGGTATTATCATTTGTTCAAGTTTCCTCACTTATTGATGACGGAACGAATGTGCAGGAAGTAGATATTGAATGCAATTGGACTACGCCATTGATATCCTATCTAAGAGCTGGCGTGCTACCAGACGGGAAGGACGCCGCTAGAAAGTTGAAGGTCCAGGCATCACGATTTGTGTTGATAAAAGATGTCTTATACAAAAGAGGGTTCTCACAACCATACCTGAGGTGTTTAGGCCATGAGGAAGAAAATTACGTAATGAGAGAAATCCACGGGGGTATCTGCGGAAACCACTCGGGGGCATGGTCATTAGTACACAAGATGATCCGAGTAGGATACTATTGGCCTATAATGCTGAAGGACGCGCAAGCTTATGTCAAGTCCTGTGACAAGTGTCAGAGGTTTAGCAATTTCATCAGGCAACCATCCAAAGAGCTGACCCCCATGACGACACCTTAGCCGTTCGCTTAATTGGGACTAGATATCATGGGCTCATTCCCGACGGCGGTCAGGTAGCTAAAGTTTCTGGTAGTTGGCATTGACTACTTCACTAAGTGGGTAGAAGCAGAGGCCTTAGCCACTATTACGAAGAAGAACATCTGAAGTTTTGTTTGGAGAAATATCATATGCAGGTACGAGATACCCAGAGTGCTGGTCTCTGACAACTGTAAACAATTCGACAACAGCGCATTCAGAGACTTTTGCTCGGAGCTAGGGATTAAAAATCACTACTCGTCGCCCGCACACCCACAGGCTAATGGGCAAGTCGAAGTCATGAACCGATCCTTGCTCAAGATAATCAAGACCCGACTTGAGGGGGCAAAGGGTATCTGGCCGAACGAACTACCAAGCGTTCTGTGGTCATACCGGACTACAGCAAGAACACCCACTGGAGAAACGCCATTTCGACTAGCATACGGAAGTGAAGCTGTCATTCCTACAAAAGTGGGGCTCACAAGCTATCGGGTGGAGAACTACGACAAGGATAAGAACTAAGAGGCCATGCGCCTTCAGCTTGACCTAGTGGACGAAGTCAGAGCGGCAGAAGAGCAAAGGTTGGTGTGTTATCAGGATCTCATGGCAAAACACTACAACTCCAAAATCAGACATAGAGACTTTCAAGTTGGTGATCTTGTACTACGGAAGGTAATGGGCACCACTAGAGATCCTTTGCAAGGGAAGCTCGGCCCCAATTGGGAAGGACCCTACAGGATCGCATCATGGCAGAGGAAGGGCACTTACCACCTCAAGACGCTGGACGGACAAAAGCTACAGCACCCATGGAACACGGAGCACCTACGAAAATACTACCAGTAGAGATAATATAAAGAACAGCGATGATCCCTAATTTCCCACTTTATTTAATCTTAGCTACAATTACTAGTTTTTTTGACAATTTTTGCTACAATACTTTATGCCTTTTTAAGCCCAAGGAGGCAGGTACTTTTTCCTACAAACGCATTTTTTTTAAGAGGAATATTCAGACACAACCGTGTTTTTCTACTTGAATTCTTACAAAGTTCAAAAGTGGACAAGAGAAAACAATGTCCAAAAAGTGGACGGACCACCCATAGGGTGGAAACTATTACCAAGTCCACAAAGTGGACGAATCACCTATAGTGTGAAAATTTATTATCAAGCCCACAAAGTGGACGAACCACCTATAGGGTGGAAACTATTATTAAAGTCCATAAGCTGGATGGATAATCCCGGACGGGTGAAAATCAAAGTCCATAACAATGGACGAGTAATAAATAAAGTCCACAAGACGAACGAATCATCCCAAGAGGGATGAAGTTTCTAAAGTCCATAAACATGGACGGACACAAATAAAGTCCAGAAACTGGATGAATCATCCTAGAAGGATGAAAAACTCTAAGTCCAAAAACTGGATGAATATAAAGTCCATAAACTGGACGAATCATCCTAGGAGGATGAAAACTTCTAAGTCCAAAAATTGGACGAATATAAAGTCCATAAACTGGACAGATCATCCCAAGAGGATGAAAAATTCTTAGTCCAAAAATTGGACGAATATAAAGTCCATAAACTGGACAGATCATCCCAGGAGGATGAAAAATTCTTAGTCCAGAAAATTGGACGGATACAATATAAAGTCCATAAAGTGGACGGATCATCCCAGGAGGATGAAAAACTCTAAGTCCAAAAATTGGACGGATATAAAGTCCATAAACTGGACGGATCATCCTAGGAGGATGAAAAACTCTAAGTCCAAAAACTGGATGAATATAAAGTCCATAAACTAGACGAATCATCCTAAGAGGATGAAAATTTCTTAGTCCAAAAAATTGGACGGATACAATATAAAGTCCATAAAGTGGACGGATCATCCCAGGAGGATGAAAAACTCTAAGTCCAAAAATTGGACGGATATAAAGTCCATAAACTGGACGGATCATCCTAGGAGGATGAAAAATTCTTAGTCTAGAAAATTGGACAGATACAATATAAAGTTCATAAAGTGGACAAATCATCCCAGGAGGATGAAAACTTCTAAGTCTACAAAAGTGGACGGATATAAATAAAGTCCAGAAACTGGACGGATTATCCCAGGAGGATGAAAAACTCTAAGTCCAAAAATTGGACGGATATAAAGTCCATAAACTGGACGGATCATCTCAGAAGGATGAAAAATTCTAAGTCCAAAAATTGGACGGATAAATTAAAATCCAAAAACTGAACGGATCATCCCAAGAAGGATGAAGATTCTAAGTCCACAAAGGTGGACGGATATAAATAAAGTCCAGAATCTGGACGGATCATCCCAGGAGGATAAAAAATTCCAAGTCCAAAATCACAAACAATAGTCCAAATGAGATGGGCATAAAAACCACGAAATAAGGCAAGATAGATACCATTGACAGATAAAATTATGAAAAACCCTCGAAGGGAAATTGTTCAATATACAAAATTAATGACGGATTGTTCTTAAACTTGAACCAAAAAAAAAAAAAAAACTACTTTATTCTTGAGGGTCAGTATCCTTTTCTTGACGGGCTTCATCGACTACCAAAGGGCCTTGACCTTGAACATCTTGATCTTGAGCGGACTCTCCATCACCCAAATTTGCGTTCTCAGCAAAAAGGTCGTCGGTGTCCTCTGAAGCGACGGGCATAAAGGAGGTCAGAGCTTGGTTTTCAACTTTAATATTCGAAACATCCAAGTCAGGATAGGCGGTCTTGACCTGACAGAGGGCGTCATCAAAACCTTGAAGGAAGGAGTCTCCCAACTCTGACAGCAAGGCGTCGGAGTCATGATACTCACGTATCACCAACTCTTTAGCCTGACGGAGCCTATCCTCTAGATCCTTTATCTCCTTGTCCTTACCATCAAAGGCCTTTTTCGCCTCCTCCATGCTCTACTCAAGGTCTTTCCTTACCTTCTCTGAAAGTTCAAACTTTTTCTTCATTTTAGACTTCCAAACTTGAAGCTAGTTCAGCTCCTCCTCCGTCTCCCCTACCTTTGCCCGTACAAGCTCCAAGGCCGTCTTGTTTGTAAGACACCGTCCTATCAGCCCCTTCATCATAACCATGGCTTGAAACCAAAAAAAAAAAAAAAAAAGGAAGTTAGAGGGGAAGCCAACTAGGAGGACAGACATTAAGTTGACAGTCAGGATTACCTGAGCGATTGCAAAAAGACCCGTCTCCCCCATAGCCTCCGTGGAGTAATTGCTTAGGTCCTCATAGTCCTCCGACGAGATGATGGACGAGTGTTGCTCCAAGGCATGTTTAGAGCCTTCGCGGAGGAGGACGGGTGGTTTCTCTTGATTAGTGGACAGAGCCTTCATAAGGCCTTTACCAACCCCGTGCTTTACTTTGGGGACCGTCTTCGCCCCCTCGGCCATTAGCCCTACGACGGGCTCCAAAGGGACTTTGGGCTTCTTAGCTGGACAGTCCCCCTTTGGCAGCTATTTTCTCTTGGTGGACGGATTACTTGAGCCCGTCCCTTTGAGAGACACGTCGCCGGTCTCCTTCTTCTCTGCAACCTGCGACCTAATTAGTGCCTTCCTCTTAGCGTCATCCATTTCTGTAAAAACGGACGGACAATGTTAGTTACTAATAAAAATAAATGACGTTTGAGAAGGATAAGGCGACGGACTTACGTCTGCGAACTTTGGCATCGTACTTAGCCGCTGCTGATGTTGGTGCAGGACCGTCACAATACCAGTGAATGGTATCAAGCGTCACTAGTTTTGCCTAAGTCCTTTCTTCCGGCTTGGTCTTTGCAAAAATTCTCTCCAAAAAACTAAACTCCTCAAGACTGACTTGTGGACGCCGTCTAACTGCAAATGAAAAGGACGGATTAAAAAAGGGAGAGAAAATAGTAAACTGGACAAATGCAAAAATTCATAAAATAGGACTGGTGCATACGGGACGAATGCAATATGCCCCAAGTCATATCGATGGGCATGTGTTTCGTATCCCCTGGATGACACATCCACTCGTCACCTTCTAGGAAGAAGTAACGGCTCTTCCAGTCCCTATTAGAATCAGGGGTTTCAAATATGACCTTCAATAGTGGACTCCTAGCAACAAAACTATAAATTCCCCTTGATTTGTCTATTTCATCCGGACGGTAGCAGTGAAGGAATTCCCGCACCGTCAGTCTCCTGGCTCCATTTGTCATAGCACCGTACAAAACCTCCATTGCTATGAAGACCCTCCAGGCGTTTGGGGATATTTGGTTGATGGATAGACCCAGATGCTTGAGAAGCTCACGATGAAGGGAACTTAGTGGGAACCTAAGTCCTGCCTTCAACATCTATTCATACACCCCGACACTTTCTACCCCTTCATAATAGCACTTCTCTGACGCATAGGGTAGATGGATGGGAATGTTATCTGGAATTTGGAAATTGTCCCTAAGTGTATTGAAGTGATTTTCCTTGATAGTGGACCTAAAATTGTGCATCATCCACTTTCGCAACATGATGAACTCCCTAAGTCCATCAGCACCTACGACGGATCCTACTTGTTGATCCTTGCCGTCATCAGAATCTTCCTCAAGGACGGCCATCTCCCTATCCTCATTTGTTGAGGACGAAGAAGATGTAGACGGACTCTTATATTTGCTTGTACTCTCTTGTTCTTTGTGATTGGATGGGAATACTTCCTCGTAATCCGCCCTATCATGGACAACTGACTGATTACTCGACGCACTAGACATTGCCTATACGGGACGACAAAAACCTAAGACTCTGACGGGTCTAGAAGGGTTGACGGGTTTATTTAATCTAGGAAAATGTAGTGTAGCAAAAAAGAAAAGGAAACTTGTGAAAAAAGAGAGAATTCTTACCAATTTAATAAATGAACGGAGGAAGTTTGTTGGAGACGGATACAGCTACTGGACGGAGTGTTCTCTGACAAGGGTGACAGTTACACTCTAACAAGGTGTTTAAGCAAAAAATGGAGAAATGAGAGTGGAGGAGTATGATATTTATATGGGAAGTGCACGGAAGACGAAGTGACGCTTCGATCCGGGATAAAATCCAATAAAAAAGTGACACGTGTAATGCGTCATAAATGGCCTCTAGACAGCCTGTCAAGGGTGTGCACGGGTCCTGGCACCTACGTTGAAGCCGTCAACCCACAAGCATTGGAATCGTCATCCCTGGATGCTTGAAACCGTCACCCCACAGGTCCTTCCACTAAATGTGACGAGCCCATGGGGTGAAGGGGGCAACTGAAGAAGGTAAAAACTGGGATGACGGATCTGTATAAAGATGGGCCTGACGGGCCCACTTCCATGGGCCAGTAGAAGCCTGGCCCAATTCATACGAAGGATTGATAAGAATGGGCCATGCGTCTACATAGCAGCCAGAAGCCCTAGATGGGGAATACTTGCTACACACGCCTGAATCATCATAGAGTCCCAAAGAAAATAGGAATCCTAGCACCAAAAGAATTCCGAAAGATACGTGCACAAATGAAGATCTTTTCTACAAGGAAAGGTCTTGTTTATCACGTTTGGGACTATTCAAGTAGAGTCCTATAAGGAAAAGACTTCTACACCAAGGAAGAGGTGCCAGCCTTCTACTACTATAAAAGCCCCAATGCCCTCACAAATCGAGATACGCATAATTAACCCCTCTCTAGCACTCTAGAGTTGAGAATAGTTCTAACTTGACCTTCGAAGGGTATTTGGCCGGCACCACACCGGTGCTTTCTATTAGGTCACTTCTTTCTTCTTGCAGGTCGCTATTTCAAGAGTGCAAGGATCGTGTAGCTCACTGGTGATTTTTACGGCATCATCATAAACCATAGCAAGCATGCCTTACTTTAATGTAATAATCAAGTTGCTCTCCATATTTGTAGCAAACCTAGTCTATCACGAACACACTAAGCATATCGAGATAAACTATCATCTAATTCGAGAAAATATTCAACAATATGTGATAAAGACCTTCCACATCTCAAGTACAAATTAGATAGTAGACATTTTCACTAAAGCCTTGGGGCTTCTAGTAATAGACTAAATGAGACTTTTGAACATTTATCAAACTACGGTTCAATCCAAGTCAATTCAAGAGAGAAAGGTTGATGTTTCATTATAGACATAGCTACGACTAGTTTGAGAGAGAGTGTTAACAAGAAAGTAGAAAAGGTCCCAACGATGTTGTTTTGTAGGTTGAAGAGATTGATGAGAAATAAAACACTACAATGACATCGTTTCATTAAAACAAATTTAAATGAAGCATTAAAGAAGTGAATGATTCATAATGGAATCATTTCCTTAATTAATGCTAGATCAGATCAGATTTACTTAACGACTTCCAATTTATTTCAAGCAAATGTCAAACAAGATGTAAGCAATGGCGGCTTCAGGAATTTTTTCCAGGGTGTTCCTTAAGAATGATAAATTACACAATCTAATAAAAAAGAAAATTCATATATTGACGCCAACAACAACAAAAAAATAAATAAATTCATATCTAAACGAAGATTTTCTAAGTTAAAGTTAACACAAATCCGCTTAGAAGATGAAGATGAATCTTACACAAAAAATTAATCTTAGGTATGTGATTTCTTTATCAAATATTTGTCAATAATAACTAGCAAAAGAATAAACAATAAATTATAAGTTTATTTGAAATATTAATAAAATTATTAATTATTTTTGTTTAATTATTAATTATTTGAAATATTAATAAGCAATCTAGCACACACCTCATTGTTTAGTTGGCTTTGCACAATGTAAAGAATACAAATACACTACATCATCCACCTTACTGAACCACTGCCTAACATAATTTATTTTTTATTTTTGTCTTTTAATAATGGGTTGTTCTGGGTGTTGCTTTTAAGTGGACCAGGACCACTACCTCAATCCAATGCCACAGCCCCAAACCCCCTCCCTCACTCAAGAGACAATAGCCAATCAACAGCCAACGCAAATACACAATTACATATTTACAGATATACACTTACACAAAAAGCCAATTTAGCCAAAAGAGAACAAGAGGAAAGCCTAAGTCTAAGTCAGAGCAAAGAAAAAGAGAGATTTCAAAAGACAAAAAAAATAGTCAGTAAGTCTAAGTCTAATACTCACAAGGCAGACTATAAGATAAAGAAAAAGAGAGAGAGAACGCTGCTCTCAGTTAGAGGCTCAAAGTAGAGATGAGATAAAGAAAAAGAGAGAGAACTGAAATACCTTGATGTTGCCTGAAGTTCTTATGCCGATCTCGCAGTCACCAATCTCCAATCTGGGCAAGGGAATCTCCGATCTCATTGTCGACTGCTCTGGGTGTGGCTGTTGCAGTGTTGTTGAGTCGCTTTTGCCGAGGACCTGAGGTTCTTATATGAGAAAAACCCATGCTCTGGTTTCTTTAGGTTAGGTTGTAATTGGGTATACAAGTATATTGGGTTTTGGTTTTATTATTTTTTTTTATTTTTTATTTATTTTGAGAATCCGTGGGTTTGCTACCATGTTGGGTTTGCTTTACCTTGTTTTTTTCTTTAGATTGGGTTTGTAATCTGCTGTTTAGGATTGATGTTGGGCTTCTTTTCCTTGGTGGGCTTGTTCTGTTACAATTTTTTTTTTTTTTTTAGATTTTAGTTCAAAATTTTTATTTGGGTTTTTTTTTTTGAAAGTAGAGCATAATATATATATATATATATATTTTTTTTTTTTTTCTTTTTGAGGATGTTCTTAATTTTGGTTGAGGGTGTTCCTAGTTTTTTTTTAAGGGTAAACAAATAATTTTTTTTTAATTATTATATATAAATTTTTTTTTTTCAAGTTAGGGTGTTCCTAGGAACACCCTGGCCTAAACGTGGCGCCACCATTAGATGTAAGAACTGGCTAGTTTAGGCTAGGTTTTTTTTTATTTTTTATTTATTTTATACAAACCTTCAACCTCTTGCTACCACCGCCCATCATGCCTCCACACTTCTCCTCGCCTATCGCACCTCCGCACATTACCTCTTCGTCTTATAGAATCTATTATACATGGAAGCACGTGGAGTTTTCTATTTGTTTAAATATAAGTGGGTCAACTGATTTTCTTTTTCCTATGGTGGTTGTGAGTTTCAGATGGTGGTGATTGTGATTGGTTTTGGTGGTGGTGATGGTCTGATTTTCTTTTTCCTATGGTGGTTGTGAGTTTCAGATGGTGGTGATTGTGATTGGTTTTGGTGGTGGTGATGGTGGGTAGTGATGAGTTTCAGATAGAGAGACTGACGGAGAGGAAGAGTAATAAAAAAGAAAAGAAAAGAGAAATGAATAAATAAAGGAATAAAACATGAAATTAGAACATGTGATGTAAAATGTATTGTCAAATACTATATTAAAGTAGTAAAAGTAAGTTTTGATATATGAAATAAAATTGTTTTTGCAACAGTAGCTCATGCTGATGCTCTTAATAGAAGGTGGGTATTAATTTAGTTTATTTTAATGGGTAATGTGTTAAAGTAAGAGATAAAATATAGGGTGTAATATTAAATATTATGCTAAAATAGATAAAGTAATTTTTTAAAGGGTTAAAATGGAAATTTTTTAAAACATCCAATGCTGATGGTCAATATCAAGTTTTGTTGTTGCAGACTGAGAGCTCTTTGGTTGGAGCATGGGTGTGCTTTGCTTCCATGATTCAGTGATCGCCCACCTTCATTTGAACACCTTGGTCGAGGAGGGTCGTCGATCATAACCCGCGTTGGATGATAAAGTGAAGTAGGACTATAATTGGGGCATGAACATAGTTTTGGACCTAGTAGTCCATGGGTCTAAAACATTCTCCAAGTCTGTTTCAGGCTTGGGCTTTAAAGGGTCTTTGGACGTGAACATAGTTTTGGACCTATCACTCTTCTTCACTCTGTAGTGCTTTTTAACCTCGTTGCTGAATTGGTCTCTAATATTACGGTTCTAGAAACAAATATGAATCAAAATTTATTTTTAGAAATTGAAAATATAACCAAGATTTATATTGTGATATAGTGCTATTGGACATAGATGTATATATGAGTTCCAGGAAATATATCAAGCTGTTTAATCAAGAATTCAAGAGTAATTTGATTGTAGAAGTTAAACAATATCTAGATATATAGAACAGATGGACATAGATTTAAATATATTGCATTGATTTGCCAAGTTCCACTGTAGAATGACTTGTGCCGAGTTGCAGTCTTATTTGGTCAAGTGGCTCTTCTTGATTTGCCATCACAAGAAAGAATCAATTTAATACTGCGTCATACTGTAAAAGTGTAAGACTCTCATGTACATAACCATTTAGAGATGCCCCAATGTCCTCCCCTACAGATTTTCCATAGTTTCAAAAGGAGCTTATATATATATATGAAAAAAAAATATTACAATTATAGAGTAACAAAAATGAACTCATGATCGAGCGACAGTTTTCGCAAAGAAGATTTGAAATTAAGGCTGATTGGGTATTAGAGGAAAGCACACGGTTTTTGCTGGCGTGGCTTCTTCCTCTTTGGTTTTGGTGGCCTCAAAGCAACCTTTATTGCCGCATCAAAAACAGTCTTCACATTCTGAACAGCCAAAACCAAGAGAGATTAATTTAGAATTAAACACTTGTAGATTTAGGAGTTTTAATGTTGTATTAAAACAAGGAAACTAGGAAAGACTAAGATTTATTAAGTGTTACGTTTTATTGGATACATACTATAGCTGATCTGATTTGTTTAAGCTAGATATAAGTTGGTAATTTTTTAAACGTATTGGTCCCATGTTTTTGCTTTTCTTTTAAATAATAATAATTTGCAGTGCAATTCTTTTAAATAACACAACCAAAATTATAAGGTACACTTCTTATATTCAAAACATCAAGAACGATGGTTTTACACAATATGGTAATTGCTTGAAGAAATAAGATCATATTGATTGCTAGGAAATTTTATCATGGAAAAGTATTTTTATTACCTGCTGTGTTTTAGAACTGCACTCTATGTAAAGGACTGCACCAATCATTTTCCTCAATTCCTCACCCTGCGAATCAATCTCACGTTAAAATCCCACATATAAATATATATATATATATATATATTTTTTTTTTTTTAACTATATTTGTATAAATATATATGTAGCATTTATAGTATAGCTTTGCTAATATGATTTACTTTTTTTTTTTTTTTTTTTAAATTCATTGATGACATGCCTGAGCAGTGGTTATTGGTGCTGCTCCAGGATGATCAGCCAAAAAGTGTTTGTCTTCTCGCAAATCTGCACTTGAAAGTTCTCCAATAAGTACCGAGTTATAGAGTCAAATAAAATTACAACGAAAAATTTAATGAACATGGTTATGCGACGGTGTGAGATGACAAACTCTTCCAGATTTCAATGGGGTTACAATTATTAAGCATAACCAAAGCGAAGAATAAATTGAATGTCATGAAAACTTCCTAAGCCAGTGTGAACACCATATTGGGAAATTTTTTTGAGATGATCTTCTAACATTTAAAATTTTATTTTAGTAGAGGAATAGTAGTACATATATATTGGGTAACAAAAAAAATCATGCTTTTGAAAACTGTAATGATTCCAACAATTGTGAAAGGTTTTGACAAATTGTAAATTATCAATCTACTCTATAACTTAAGCCAGCGTGAGTGGTCAATGTAATCTGAGTTTTTTTTTTTTTTTTTTTTTAAATTGCATTCAACATCTTTAAAAATTTGTCAATATGATATTAATAACTTATGCTTGTAATGCTTTTGCATGATATTAAATTGTCTTACCAAGTTTGGTTCCCACAAGCACAATCGGCACGTTGGGAGCATAATGTTTTAGCTCAGGGATCCACTGTTAGACATGAATCCAATTGTCATTTCAAAGTCTTTCAATAAGCTGTGGATGATAACTTAAAAAAAAAAAAAAAAAAAAAAAAAAAAAAAAAAAAAAACCTTTTTGGAGACGTTCTCATAACTGGCCTTGCTGATGAGAGAGAAGGCCAACAAAAACACATCAGCCCCTCTATAACTTAGAGGCCTTAGCCTATTGTAATCTTCCTGCCCTGTAATGCACAAACGACTATACTAGCTTAGAGCCCATTAACTTCCTAAATATATGGAATCCTAACATGATTGTAGTTTTTTTTTTTTTGTTTTTTTATTTTATATATACATATAACTTGTGAAACATTTATATTTGAGTTTATAATATTTTTTGTACTGGCCCAAAAGACCCAATTGTAGTGTAAAGCACATTTACACCTAACCCTAATTGTATTATTCTTTGTATACACCCTAAACGTACAACATCAGGCTAAACCATGTATCTCTAGTGTGTTTTGTCTTTTTCTTTTTCATTGCTTCTGCATCTTTTTTTTTTTTTTTTTTTTTCCTTCAATTTATTTAACATAACTTATTTTCCTGTAATAGAAGGACGAGAGACAGAGGAGAGAGCTCAATGCAATCTATGCCAAATATAACGTCAACACACTCAATGAGTTATCAATTTCATAATTAACATTAAGTATCTAAAAGGTGTACAAGTTGATACCTCATAAACATTTGTAAATCTAAAAGTATACTTGAGTGTCGTGGAATTTTAAGTAGTGAAGCATATTCAGGACATAAAATCTTAACCCTGAAACTTTATTGGACATGAAATTACCTGCAGTATCCCATAGACCAAGATTCACTATACTACCATCCACTACCACATTGGCACTGAAATTGTCGAACACTGTTGGAACATAATCCTAGCAAAAAAAAAAAAAAAAGCCCTTCATAATTGGTTTCCTCATGGCATGAACATTGGTTATTAAACCCCCCCCCCCCCCTCAATTCCCAAAAAAAAAAAGAAAAAAAAGAAAAGAAGAAATCATACCGTTGGAAAGGTGTTGCTAGTATAGGAAATGAGCATGCAAGTCTTTCCTACAGCACCATCTCCCACAGTCACACACTTAATAAATCTGGATGTGCTCATTTTCTAAGGCCCTTATTCTTTTTTCTTTCCAAACCAAGCAAAAAGTCTCCACTTATAATCACTTGAAAAGATAAGAAGAGAATTGAAGAAAATTTTGAAGTATGAAAAGAAATGGAATGGGAAAAGGAGGGACTTAACTACCTAGAAGCTTAGCAATCACCCACTTTAGTTGAAACAATTCTAATTTAAAATGATTGCTCTTGCCCTACTTTTCTTTCCTTTAGGTGCAAGGCCAGAGCAACTTGGGTTAACAAAGTAGGTTTGGTGCTACTGTTAGTTGGTTAAGTGTTGGAGAAGGGAGGGAAAGAATGATGATGACAAGAGAAGAATTGCTTAGTTAACAAATACAATATGATTAGATTAGGAATATAAGATCCAAAAGTGTCAAAAAGGTTGTGCCTAATAGAAGGGTTTTGTTGGGTGTCTGCCATTATTGCTAGTTGGTTCTGTGCTTATCTGATCTGAGCTAATATTTGCCTGTTTTTAGGCCCACTGCATTTTAAAGCCCAATACAATACAATTTATTAGATGAAGTTGCAAGGACATTGTAAGAGGAAAAAAAAAAAAAAAACAAAACAAAAGAAAACTAGTTATTGGTGGTATCAGACTACTGTTATCTATATTACTATTTAATGAGTTTTCTCTATTTGTGATTTTCATTTTTTTTATTAAAAAGACCTCTCCACCCTTATATTTAAGTAGAGACAAAACTAAAAGACAATCCAATAACAACTCTAACTCTCATATATATACTATATATTACTGCATTTGAGAGTAATTAAAGTGTCACTTAACTTTTTTTTTAATTGTATATTTTAATTTGTAATATTAATCTAAATCATGAAACGGGTCTATTTCAATGTCAAGTTGTTTGATTTTTGTAAGATACCAAACTTGAGAATTTCTCCCCCCTAAATAAAAGAGTAGAGGCGTTCTCGAAGACCCTACCTTTTTATTTATTTATTTATTTTTGATAATTGAGGACAATTGTATTCAAGATAGTCGAGGAGCAGTGCAAGCCCGTCTCTAACTTCTAGGCCCAAGATCCATTCCTGAACAAATGACATGGTTAAAAGCCCATCCTGATTGAGCAATCCATTTTGCAAGGATATGAGACAAGACATTAGAGTTCCTAGATATAAAACCAAAAACCAACTAGAGATGGAACTTAAAGAAGCATTAATAATAAAAGCCATTTTGGCAAACGCCGGCTTGATATTGTTTGAGAACTAAGGTGATAATTTAAGTGAGGTTTTTTATATTTAAATATCAAATAAATAAATTTATTAAAAACTAGCAAAACCAAGGCTAATTTTATATAGAAAATCTAAATCATAGTTTAAGTATAAAAGTTAACAAAAAGAATTGAGAATTTATTGTTATTATTTTTTTAAAAAGTAGGCTTATTTTATCTTGCATATAAGGTGATGTATGGTAAAGCATACTTGTAATCTAAATTTTAATTTTGATTTTATTGTTAAGAAAGAGATAGATATTGTGTGTGTTTGGTTCCTGAGTTTTGCTTTTGCATTTAGCGTTTTGCGTTTCTGTTTTTTTTTTTTTTTTTTTTTTTTTTTTTCACGCGTTTTCATTTGGAGTATTGCGGTTACTGTTCAATGAACAGTAACCACAATTGTTGACTTTCTGCAGTGAACAGTGCACATATGCACTGTTCATGGACCCACAAATTACACTTTTTATCAACTTTTTCATTAAAAATGGGTCCCACGGTACTATTCACACATTTAAAAATTATTTTGCTACAGTGTTTTAAGTTTTAAGTTTTCAGTTTCAGCAAAATAAGTTTTATCCAAACAGACCCATTATTTTCTGTGGTAGCCATGTGGGTGTGGGAGATTACATCGCTAATATTAAAATTTTAATGTGTAGGATATTGGTTTACAAAAAATAAATTCTCAAGTTGTTAGGGGAAATTAATTATCTAATGATTTGACATATTTACAATATTTTTTTTTTCCAAACAATTTAAGGTTTCCAAGGTCTACCAAAAACAAGCTCAGCCTAAACCTAATTAAGCTTATGACTAGTTATGAAGGCATGGAAATTGGGCCAAATAAGATAAATCGACTTGAAGGATACTTCAGTTGGGGAGAGCCCAACCATTGATGTCCCAGTCCAAATCACCCAAAATTTTCATTTAATTTTAATTTTTGGATTGTAGAAGGATACAAAAGAAATTTACACTATGGAGGAAATTTACAAATAGAAATTTACCTCAATTTTTCAAGGATAGTTTTCCTCCATACCAGTTTGGAAAAATTTCATCCAACCCATTATGTGACCACTCATAAAACCGTCCATGTCACCACACTTGTATTATTTGAACAAATTACATGACTAATTAAATAAGTCATGTAGCTAAAACTATACATAAATATGTTTATCAATTGCTATGCACGTAATAGGTTTGAGTAATTTTCTTCAAACTAATTTGGAGTTAAACTATTTTTTTATTTAACAAAAATACAAAACACACTCTCTAAGTTTGATCTGAATTTATTTTAGTGTTCTAACTTTACTTTTGTTCGATTGAGTTCCCTAAGTTTCAAAATTATTCAATCAAAAGCTCCTTTAGTTTCTGTTACACTACACCACTAAACACACCCAAAACGACACTGTTTTCGAATTTTTCAAATATTTACTAACTACAATTATTATTTTATCATTATGTCTAAATTAAAAATTACTTTAAAAAAGTGTTTTTTCAAAAAAAAAATCTAAAAACTTTCGCAGTATCTTTCATCATCTACCACGAAGCACAAACCACAGATTATACTAAGAAATGTTGATATGGAAACTACTAGATACCAACAAAAAAAAAGTAGCGTCGGTCAATAAAAAATTCCTAGGACGCAAAACACAAAAATGCTAGCTGAAAATCACCACTCAACCCATCCAATTTTGATTGTTCTTGAGACAAATTTGCTGCCAACCGCCACAATATTGCTCAGAACGAACTAAAGACCTACATTAGTAGAAGTAAGCGTCTGAGTTAGCCTGCCCTGCCCTATTAATGTATTGTATAGTAGAGTATAGTATGGTAGGCGAGTGAGTTAGCGAAGGCGCTTAGGCTAATAAATAAGAGAGCGTTGGTGCATAGCCTTCATTCTACTATGCTACGCAAAGGTTACGAAGTCACTTAGCTTAACATGAGGAGAGTCAAGGGGAATTTCGATTTAAATGGCTCCAAGTCGAACGGATTTCTTGAGTCTGGCTCTTTGTTGGACAACCCCAATTTGAACTAAAAACATTTTTTGAATTTTTCTTTGTTAGGTAGCATTAGAAAATGTGGACGAATGGAAAATCCAACTAAAAATAAAGCTTGTTTCTTTGCTTCTTTTCCACTATAATTTCTCAGTAATCAAGCTTAAAGTATTATTGAATTAGTATCTATACCTTATCCATTTTATATTATTCTTTTGGACATTATTTTTATTTTTGTCATTTTAAATTCAAGGTTTGATTCTAAAAATAACAATAAATTCAAGGTTTGATTAGAATGCAATTCTTAGAGGATTGGCAAACTGTCATATTAGTGTATTGTTTGCATTGTATCATAAAACTGTATATATAAAATAATGCATAGACATGTATATGTAACAAATTATCTATGTACTGTTCGATACGTATCTATATCATATAATAATAACAACTATGGTTGTTTTTGCTTTTCCCACAGGTTGTATACGATAACCAAGATTCTTGGACCCAAAAAATCCAAATAACTTCGATGGCAAGAGGAGCAAGAGCAATTAATTTTATCGAATAATAACAACTTGTAGCATTACTAAAAACATTAGTATAACATAGAAAAAATAGGTCCACAAATAAGGAATATAATTTTAAAAAATTATTCTCCAAACATGTGATTCAGTAGCGATATAAACTCCTCCGCTTTAGCAACAACCACAAGAATGGCAACAAGTGCAATAGCCGGAGAAAATGGGCAAATGCCCATTTCAAAAAAAATTCCAGCATTTTGCCCCCTTTTTTATACTAATTAGAAAAATGTCATTCTTTTGAAACTCGATTTTCTCAAAATCGAGTTATAAAAAAAAATATATATATATATATATATATATATATTTTTAAAGCCCTATAATGGCGTTTTAAGGAGCTTATAGTGATATTTTAAGGATCTATAGTGGCGTTTTGTAATTCGATCTCCATGAACTCGAGTTACATGAAATTTTTTTTCTTTTTTTTTACCTATAACTCGATTTCATGGAGATTGAGTAACAAAAAGCCACTATAAGTCCTTAAAACGTCACTATAGACTCCATAAAAACGCCACTATAGGGGTTAACTCGATTTTGAGAAAATCGAGTTTCAAAAGAGAGACATTTCCCTAATTAGTTTGGGAAAGATGGCAAAATGCTAGATTGTTTTTTTGAAAGTGGCAAAGGTCAATTTTTTCCTGCAATAGCCTTATGCAATGTAATTCCAAATTTGTCTTTTATGTCAATATCTTCTGGTGCCATTCGGTCAGGAAGCTTCCAATTAAAGTGGTGAATGAGAGAAGCTAGCAACAAGCTCAGCATTCTTACAGCAAGATCTAAACCTGGGCAAATCCGCCTCCCAGAATCAAATGGCATAAAAGAGAGGTTCGTGCCTCTGAAATCCACTTTAGAGTCTATGAACCTTTCTGGTTTAAATTGTGTTGGCTTGTCCCAGTACATGAACTTCCACATCAACATGGAAACGAGGAAGGAGAAAAGGTGCTATTGGATGAAGCCGCATTGTTTCTTTAAGCACAGCTTGAAGATAGGGAAGTCGTGGGATGTCTTTTTCTTGTATGCTTTCTCCTATTCCAATTGTTTCAGTAAGTTCTTGTTTTGCCTTGGCCATTATGTCAGGATTGCGAAGAAGCTCAGTCATTGCCCATTCAATTGTAGCGCTAGTTTTATCAGTTCCTCCAGTGAACAAGTCCTGATAAATTGAGAAGATGTAATTAACCAAAGATGCAATAGAGGTCTTATAAGAAATTATGGAGTTCTTCTATATATATATATTTGATAATTAGGGATGAGAAGATTTAAATTGTGGATAAATCTGTTAAGGCATCAACCAATTAAGCTACATGATTTTAACTAGTTTTGATATTGCTTTAGTTAATTATGTTTGCAAAACCGTAGTCTTATTTTTACATCTAATATATCAGTTCTTCTAGAATTACACCATTTGACTCAAATTTTGCTATATCTTGATGATAGCTGCAATAGTGATTAGTAAATCATCATTTTTTCACATGAACCAACTACTTTTTCTCCTTGACTTACACTCACACGCACACATTATCTTTGTATATTCTCAATACTTGCAAAATTTCAAGACAATAAAAAATCTATAACTAGATTATCAATCAAATATTTAACTTTCAAGTTTTTTTAGTTAAAAATTATAAATCAAATATGAGTTTATGGATTAAATAGTAAATAAAGTCGAATTGTCGTGAAATTTGATATGTGTATTAAGAATATAGATAAAATGTAATCCAATGATGAGATTTTCAAATTATTTATCTAATAAAAAGTTATTAAGTGGTTTAATATTTCTTAAAATTATACCAAGTATAACTTAAACTCATCCTATTATATATGAACTTGGTTCAAGTTACACCTGGTGTAACTCAAAGTAATGTTAAACTATCCAATAACTTATTATTAATTTCATATTTTAAAAAATCCAACCGTTGAATTACATATTCTATGTGTTCTTAACATACATATCAATTAGATATAATTGACCAATCGATCCATAAACTCATCTTTTATGCATTATTTTAAAATACAAAAAAATGAATTTAAACAATTAATTGATGATATAGTTATTGATTTTTTATCATTTTCAAATTTTGTAAGTATAGAAAATATACGAAAATAATATAATTTGGCGGCAAATTTATCAAAATTTACATCTAATTAAAAAATATTGAATGGTGTAACATTACTTAAAGTTATTCTAAGTACAAATTTAACCTAACCCATATATATATATATATATATATATAGAGAGAGAGAGAGAGAGAGAGAGAGAGAGAGAGAGAGAGAGAGCCGTCAGAAAAACTTTGATATTCAGACGGTTAAATTCCTCATGGCCCTATTCTTTGCTGAGGTGGAGGACATCTAACAAGTCATCACACCTCGGTGATCCAGATGCTCTAAATTCCAAACGTTGATCAATCATGTTGTCAATCAACCGATGCAGTCGATCGTACGGAACCTTCGTACTCCGCCTTATACCTTGTAGGTCAAATGGCTTTAGCAAAGGACAAAAGTCTGAAAGATTAGGCTTCCCTCCAAGCTCCATTATACTCCAAATGAGCTCCTTTAGTTCTTTGAATAGCATTCGATTTTGGATCAAATATGTCAACCGAAAATATTGTATACAATAGTGAATTCAATGTGGTTCCAAACACCAATGTCCCAATACTTATGGCCTCCCCAGCTTCACTAGCTTCAACCACACGCCTAACTATACCGTCCACTACTTGATGTCGCGAGCCTTGTGGTGTGTTAAATATTAGTATTGATTGTATTGTATTTCGCAAGTAATAGAATATAAATAAGTGCCTTTATATAGGAGGCAATATTGTATTTCTCAAGTAATAGAATATACATAAGTGTCTTTATATAGGAGGCAGAGTGTGCAGTACAAGTAAGTGTGCTATACAAGTAAACAAGGTGGGCCTAAAGCCCACATACCCTAATATACGTTAATAGCCCCCTTCAAACTCAAGGTGGATGTGAGACCAACTTGAGGTTGTCAACCAAAGTGCGAAGACGTCCCTTAGGATGTGACTTGGTGAAGATATCTACAAGTTGATCTTTAGAAGAAACTGAGATCAGCTTAAGAGCACCTGGACTGCAAAAAGTCAACTCTGGCCAAAAGTCAACGATCAACGGTCAACAGCAAAAGTCAACGGTCAACTACTATGATGACGTCAGCAAGATAACGTAAGCTGAAGACCTTAGCTAGGGCTGACGTGTAATGATGATATCAGCGATGACGTCAACAGGTGCACAGCGGCGAAGACCTCAGCTAGGGCTGACGTGTAATGATGACATCAGCGATGACGTCAGCAGGTGCACAGCGGCGCGTGAGTCAACCCTTGCCGGAGATTTGGTCAGCGCGTGAGGGTGCGTGTGAAGTCCGATGAGGCCGATTCTTCTCCAGTGATGTAGATCGGACAAAGGTGATTCCGATGACGGCAGCGGTGAGTTGATCGGAGAAATATGGATGGCGCATGAGGTGCGTGGAAAAGCTGCTGAATCTTTGACCGGAGTGTGGCAGCGCGTGGATGGTCAGATGATGATGATTCTGACGGCTTTGTGAAGATCGGTTGAAGATCTACGCGGTGATATGTCTTATATCTTAATCGGAGATCCGGTGTGGAAGATCCGACGGAGGCAGTGATCTTTGGTGGCGGTGATCGAGCTTCTGGCGGTGAAGATTCAACCTTTGCACCTCTAACGGCAATGGAGCAATTAGGAGAGGGCACGGAAAAGGTTTACTGACCGATGAAGTCGAGGCAGCGGAAAATACCAACAAAGACAGGACTGCAAGACACAAGAAAGTTAGAGCAATGGCTCTGATACCATGTTAAATATTAGTATTGATTGTATTGTATTTCTCAAGTAATAGAATATACATAAGTGCCTTTATATAGGAGGCAGAGTGTGCAGTACAAGTAAGTGTGCTATACAAGTAAACAAGGTGGGCCTAAAGCCCACATACCCTAATATACTTTAACACAGTGCATCGACTCTATGCGTTGTGAAAATCTGACTTTTGTATATTTTTCTAAGGTTTCTCCATTTTTCATTGCCTGGTAACCATTCCGCTGACAAGTCGTAGTTAGTCTGTGCAGTCGCAGCATCTGGGATTGGTCATTCTAGAAAAGCTTGATCATTCTTTTGGACGATTTCCCTTGCCATTTCTGCAGATGAAGCAACCACAATTACGTTGAAACCGAGTCTCACAGTCATGAGGGGACCATACGTCTCAGCCAACTTGGTTATGGACTCGTGGGGCCTGTCACCTAGTGTAAGGAGGCTTCCGATGATGGGTAGGCCAGTTGGTCCCGGAGGAAGCTGAACCCTCTTCTTGAAAAGCCATTCTTTGATGTGAAGAAGGGCTTGCATGAATATCAAGAGGGATAGAGAGTAAAGTAGAAAACTAAGTGGCTCCATTAGCGAACTTTGAGCTATGGTGAGTTTGTACTTGATAGGTACTCACAATTGTTTCCTATTTTATAACCATAAGAGGAAGCTAGGCTGGCTAGCTTCTACCAGTAGCCCGACTAGATAGGCCAAAAATGCTCCTAGATAGGCTCGTCGGCCATATTTATTTATTTGAAAAAATAAAAGTAATTTTTGCTTTTTTTAGAAAATTTGGAACCATAATCTCTTCCTTTTTAAAAAAGAGTCTAAATTTAGAACCATAATCTTTTTATTTTTGCGAAAATCACATTTTCGTCCCTACATTTTCAGCCGATTCCCACTTTGGTCCCTAGATTTTATTTTTACCTCTTTTAGTCCCTATTCTAAAAAACGCTTTCCGTTTTGGTCCCTGCCATTACATCGGAGATGGAAAATGCACACGTGGCAAACGGCAGAATTAAAAAATATTAAAATAATATTTTAAAAAAAATATTAAAATATCAAAAAAAAAAAAAAAAACTCCTCCATTCTACGGGTGGTGGGGCAGGTGGTTATAATATCAAATTATCTTCAAAAGAAGGCACCAACTACAGCGTCTGGATGCAATACAATGGCACGTCGAAGGTGATGGAGGTTTACATGGTGAAAGACGGCCAACCCAAGCCTGAAAAGCCTCTTCTTAACAATATACTACCACTGTTTTGAAAATATTTAACAATATACTACTTTTTTAGTACTCAAGTTCTAAGAACTCGAGTTTCTCTTGAGTTTGCCAACTTGGTAGTGACTAAGTTGGAATTTTGCACATTAAAAATGCCATCTAGAACTCGATGTCCATAAGCTCAAGTTCTGTGTAGACCAAACTCGAGTTTAGAACACTCAAGTACTGTGTTATTTTACATACATAGTACTCGAGCTTAGTAAACTCGAGTCCGACTCAAGTACCATGTTCTTTTACTACACCATACTCGAGTTCTATGAACTCAAGTTCGAATCGGGTATCTTTTTATTTTACTTCACTGTACTCAAGTTCTATGAACTCGAGTACCTTCTTAGAACTCAAATTCTGATTTCAGTTGTTGCAAATCAGATTCCTAGATTTCAGACACTAGTATTTGGAGTCATTTTGTGTTTATTTTTAAATTCTTTATGTAAGCTGAAATTCTTTATTAGTCATTTTTCATTCTATTGTCTTTGTTGGAGGGTTACTCATGAACCATGTAGTCAGAAACTGGATTTGTTATATATGATGTGATTTCATTGATTTGTGTTTAGTTATAACTTATTCTCCAATCCGTCATTCCACAATAGGTGACTTTTTTTCTTTTTACTTATCAAACAAGAAAGAGAGAGTAGTTTATGAATTCTAAATAATGGCTATGGTTCTCACAAGACCTCTTAAAATGAGTCATTCAAAGAGGCAAGAGATCTGCCGAGGATGAGGAGGGGGGGGGGGTGTAAAAAGAAATATTGTAGAAGTGAAAAATGTGACAAAAAAAAATTATTCACATAATAGTTGTTGATGGGAATTATTTTGGTAGTATATTAGTATTGTTTGCAATATGGCTTCAAACCTGTTCTTAGTATAGAAGAACTATGGGCATAGATCTCAGGAGGTGGTGCAATAAGGCAATCTCATTGAAACCAGAAACTAATTTTTAACTTTAAAGCACTGGAAACAAAATAAACCAGCTTTATAAAGATACAGCCAAATAATAACTTAGAGCATTTGCAGCAGTGGAGCTAAAAAGCTATAATGCTATTTTAGCTCCACCAATATAGCAAAATAAGCTCACAGCAGTGGAGTCAAAGCCATAAAATTTGGCTGATTTGCTACAGTGCACATCTATAGATAAATGTGCACTGTAGCACTCATCTAAAAAAAAAAAAAAAAAAATTAATCAGTTGCCGATTAAAATAATCAATCCCACCTCAGTTTTTTTTCATTCTTTTATTCTATATCTCCACTGTCACTCTCATCTCCATCTCCCTCACTCATCTCCCAGATCACTCTTCCCTCACTCATCACCGTCGCCGTCCCAGACCAGCCCAGCCCACGCCGTCCGTCATTGTCCCTGCCCAACCTAGCCCAGCCCACGTCGTCGCAAGCATCTCCTTCACTCATCTCTCTCACCCATCGCACTCCAGATCACTCATCTCCCTCACTCATCACCATCGCCGTCCCAGACCAGCCCAGCCCACGCCATCCGTCGCCGTCCCAGCCCAGCCCAGCCCAGCCCATGCCGTCGCAAGCATCTCCCTCACTCATCACCATCGCCGTCCGTCGCCGTCGCAAGCTCTCATCTCACTCATCAAGCTCTCCACGCCGTCGCCGTCCCAGCCCAGCCCACACCGTCGCCGTCGCCATCCCAGCCGATCCACTTCAGGTCAGTGCTCTCTCTTTTCTTTTGTAGTGAATTTTTTCATGGCTTAATTTTTCTGGGTTTAGTGTGATTTTGTGGTCTCTGTATTGGGAATTTTCTGTTATTTTGTTGTGTGGATTATGTGCTCTCTGTATTGGGAATTTTCTATTTGGGAATTTTCTATTATTTTGTTGTGTGGATTCTGTGCTCTCTGTATTGGGAATTTTCTGTTTGCAGGAATTAGTTATGTGGATTATGTGGTCTCTGTATTGGGAATTTTCTGTTTGCAAGAATTTGTTGTCTGGATTCTGTGGTCTCTGTAATTTGTGCAGGAAAGTTTTTATGTTTTGTTGTTAGTGTAATTTGTTGTGTTGCACAAAACCAGAGTTACGTTTGGGTGGTCTCTATAAATTGTTGTGTTGCACAAAACCACACTCTGTAAATTGTTGTGTTGCACAAAACCACATTCCTGTGTTGCATAAAACCACATGAATGTATTGGGTCAGTGTAAATTGTTGTATGGTTTCTGTAATTTTTAATTTGTCTAAAAATGTAATATAAATGTCTCTGTAATATAAATGTAAGTTTGTTGTGTAATTTATCTCTGTAATTTGTTGTGTTGATATAAATGTTAGTTTGGAAATTTTCTGTGTACAGGGAAGTTTATATATATTTTTTCTAATTTTATGGAGTCACGTAGGGACACAGAGTTACGTAGAGACCTAACATTTATCACGGGTATCATGAACGGGGATATAAAAATTGACTAACAATTTTTGGGAACGTCTCAAAATACTCCTGTGTCAGTTTCTAATTCTCCACCTCCACCACCACAAGTTGAAAATGCCTCTTCTACAAAAGGAAAACGGGGCTCTAACTTTATTGTAGAGGAAGATAAACTCTTAGTGGCAGCATGGCTCAATACTAGTGTTGATGCCATAAACAGTAATGAACAAACACAAAATACCTTTCGTCAAAAAGTTTGGGAATATTTTATGCAGTACAATACATCCAGTACTACACGTACTGTTATCTCCTGGCTAAGTTGTTGGGGTACGATTAGTGAAAAGACAAATAAGTTTGCTGGGTGTATGGCTCAAATTAACGCACTTCATCAAAGTGGTATAACCGAAGAAGATAAGGTATAAATTATATTACAATAGTGTTAAAATGTCCATTCGCCAATAGTTTGAAGATATTAATCATGTTATATTTGTTTTAATTTTTTTTAGATTATCAATGCGAAGGCTTTGTATTTAGAGAAGTACAAGAAACCCTTTCTTCTTGATCATTGTTGGCTCATGTTAAAGGACCAATCAAAGTTTGCCGATCCTAACAATGCTAGATCGAGATCATTCGTGCCTCCAACTTCAGAGGCAATATCTATTAGTGAAGGGGATTGTGGGTCCGGACTTGGTGACACTTCTAATTTTGAGAGACCTATTGGTAGGAAGGCCGAAAAGGCCATCCGAAAGAACAAAGCCACCGGAAAAGATGTAGGGGAATATTTGAACAAAAAATTGAAATTAATTGAGGATGTAACTCGGTTGGAAGAGGAAAAAATGTCTTTTGAGAGGGAAAAACTTGCGATTGAAAAGGAAAGTAGGGAAGAAAAACTTAAGATTGAGAAGGAAAGAATGATGATTGAGAAGAAAAAATGTGAGCGGGAAGAAAGGTTAGAGGAAGAGAGAATCATGATGATAGATACAAGTGGCTTAACCGGAACACAAAAAGCTTTTTATGAACAACTCCAAGAGGAAATCATGGCAAAACGAAGATCACGTAATTAATGGGTTTAATTGTATTTTGGATGTAGTTTAGACTTTTATGTATTTTGTAGTGGCTTATGTATTTTGTAGTGGTTTATGTATTTTGTAGTGGCTTATGTCACTTGATGAATTATCTTAAACTATATGTATGTATTTGTGTTGTGACTTGAAGTGCAATCTAGCAAAGACTTTGAAGTGCAATCTTTTTTATATTTTGTTAAGTTCTATTTGATCTTGTGATAGGCATTGATATAATTCTTTGATTCAATGAAACTATTATTTGATCAACTATGAGTATTACAGCCACTATGAGTGCCTAGTATCATATGCTTGGTACAGCCACTATGAGTGTTTTTCATCCAATTATTTCTATTCATTGAACATTCCTAGTATCATATGCTTGGTTTTGAGATGACAGGTCTTAGAAAAAATCTATGAACAATAAGCATTCATAGTATTTCCAAGTTTTTTTTTTTAGATGTATGTGTTTGTGTTGTGATTTGTGCGTGAATTAGTTATATTCATTTTAATGTGGTTTATGTCACTTAATTTTAATCTTGCATCTATAGTAATAATTGATTTCCAATTGTCTTGAAGGTTGCATCCATGAATCACTTTTTGTTTCGCAAGTTCCTTCTTGATGACTCAGATGAAAATGAGATAATCGAAGAACTTGTTATGGAAGCATCACAACCTAAGTGTCATTGTCGTTCTATCCAACGTAATCATTTGGTAGGCCATGAGAGGCTTTTTCTTGATTATTTTGCTCCAACACCAATATATCCACCCGCTTTATTTCGTAGGAGATTTCAGATGAAGCGTTCTCTTTTTTTTCGTATTCAATCTCAAGTTGAAGCTCATGACTCTAATTTTGTCCAAAAAAGAAATAGTGCCAACAAACTTGGTTTATCTTCATTACAAAAGATAACTGCTGCACTTAGAATGCTTGCGTATGGAGTATCGGGTGATTTGATAGATGAATATGTGCGGATTGGAGAAACTACTGCATTAGAAAGTTTGAAAAAATTTGTTACTGCAGTAATTGATGTTTTCTCTGAAAAATACTTGAGAAAGCCAAACAATGAAGACATTGCTAGACTGTTAGCTCACGGCGAACGTCGAGGTTTTCCAGGTATGTTAGGTTCAATTGATTGCATGCATTGGAAGTGGAAAAATTGTCCATCTGCATGGAAAGGTCAATATTGTGGTTATATTCGTGAGCCTACTATTATTTTAGAGGCAGTAGCATCATATGATCTTTGGATATGACATGCATTTTTTGGGTTACCTGGGTCAAATAATGATATTAATGTGTTAGAGCGATCTCATGTATTTAATGAACTTGCTGAAGGACGTGCTCCTACAATACATTACTCAATTAATGGTCATGACTACACTATGGGATATTACCTTACTAATGGTATATATCCAAAGTAGGCAACATTTGTGAAAACAATCCCAGCTCCACAAGGACAGAAGTATAAATTATTTGTAACAGCCCAAGAGGCGTATAGGAAGGATGGTGAGCGTGCATTTGGAGTGCTTCAAGCACGTTTCGCAATTGTCAGTGGACCTGCACGATTTTTTCATCTTGAAACACTCAAAAAGATTATGAAAGCGTGCATAATTCTCCATAATATGATTGTTGAAGATGAGCGGGATGATAATGAAGTGGTAGATTTGGATTATGAACAAAATGATGGAGTGGATAATCCTCCTCTGCAAATGTTACATGAACAAAGTGATGAATTTTTGTCATACATTGAGAGGCATGGACGCATTAGAGACCGAGAAATTCATTTTCAACTCCAGTCGGACCTTATTGAACATTTATGACAATTGCAAGGCGAGTTGTAGGAACTTTCTTTTTTGTATGTGGGTTTAGTATGAGTCATAGGAACTTGTGCGAGTGTGTGAGTTTTATTGTAATTTGGTTTGAGTTATGTATGTGAGCAAATCTATGGACTACATTGTTCTTGCTATAATATGTATTCTATTTTATATGTTTTCTTATAAAGTTCCTTCATTTCATAGTTCACATTGTTCCAAGGTTGCTTCCGGACAATTGAGACGATAATAGGCTATCATTATAATTGAGAAATTGTTTTAGTAAAAAAAAAATGTACGAGTATAATTTGGGGTTAAAAAAAATCACTTGTTAACACTAGACGATTATTTGCTATCATGCGGCGGCGGTGGCCGAAAAAGAGTCGTCGGCGACGGCGGCGGCGGCGGCGGTGGCGGTGGCGGTTGAAGGTGGTTGTGATTGTTGTTTATTGTATAGGATATATTATTTTATTGTAGTGAATATATTATTTTATTGTAATGGATATATTATTTTATTGTGATGTTTATATTATTTTATTGTATTAAAAACTAAAATAGATCCACTGCTGCAGCATGTATGTAGGTAAAATAGATAAAGTAACTTTTGGTTGAGCTAAAAAGTTAAATTTTTAGCTCCACTGCTGTGGATGCTCTTAGTAACATATGACCCAAATCACATAGACTACATATTTATTACCAGAAACTAAGTTGAAGAGTAAACATGATGAGGAAACTGGAATGATAGTTTTCTTTACTTTCTAACTTTTGGAATGAGGTATAAAGGTTGTCCTTTCTTCAAAGTTACACCAAATTTCTTTCTCATGTCTAGCTTCTCAGGATCATATCCATGAGGAAGAGACCAATCAAAGAAGTGAATTAATGAAGCAAGAACTAAGGGTACTTCTTTCGCAGCCATTGGTAGACCAAGGTAAATTCTCCCTACACTAAAGGGTAAAAATTCAAAATCGTTCCCTTTGAAATCCAGAGCTGAGTTGAGGAAGCGCTCTGGTTTGAACACTAAAGGGTCTTCCCAATACAGGGGGTCCTATCCAATTGCCCAGACATTCACTAAAACTTGAGAATCCTTTGGAATAGTGTAGCTTGTCACTTGGTATGATTCAATAGCACAATGAGGCAGTAGTAGTGGTGCAAGAGGGTGCAGCCTAAGCATTTCTTTAACAGATGCCTTTAGATAGTTTAGTTGAGGAAGGTGGAATTCCTTTACCACATCTTGTTTGATTTCTCTCGCAAGTTCTTCTTGAACTTTTTTCATGGATTCTAGATTCTTTTTTAGTTCTACCATTGCCCATACAATTGTTGAACTACAAGTTTCTGTACTAGCAAAGAAGAGCTCCTGCATACATGATAAAAATGCTATCTCAAGAACAAGTTTGCTTATAAATTGGTCTGTCAAATGCCTAATTATGATATTGACCATAAAAAGTCCCTAAATTATGTGCACTATAACAAACAAATTGGAGAAGAAGTTAAGATAGAGACCAAAATCATGGACTCAATGTGTCCAGATACTTGGAAGTGGGAGAAGGTATCTCATGCACACAACAAAACTTGATACTAAGTGCTAACATTAGGATTAGATGAAATCAAAATTTCATTTCCTCAAAACCAAAACAACATGAAATTCAGAGTTGCATGTCCTTTTTCATCTCAATTTCCAAAGCAATCAACCATAAAAGTAGTAGAAAAAGAAACCAACTTTAGCTAGAGTTGAGAAACTGTAAATGAATTAAAGCCTATCTGATGATGGAAAGAAAATTAGTAGGCTGAATGCTTCAGGCTTCAATGGGCTAGTGATTGCTTGAGAGGCCTGAAAAGAAAAAGACAAGATCAACGGTGACCGAGATAAACTGGTCAAGAACCCTTTGATGCTTAAGTTAGTTTTTTCTCTAAAATGTTAGAATTCCAATTTTTGGGAGTCATGAGAACTTACTTCCATTACATGCGGATGAGTATTTATATAGTGTGCTTTGGAGTAGTTACTTTGGAGTGGTTACTTGTCTCGTAACTTCCCCAATATTTATGGAAGTTAGAAGGTTCAGACTTAACTTCTACAAACCGCTATAAAAGTTGGAATTTTCAATCTTATCTTCTATAACTGTCATTGGAAGTTAAGTATTTAGTAGGAAGTTATAGCAATGAATCAGGATCTCGTTCATGTTTCAAAATAGTAACACGTGGCTTGATTCATTAGTCTTTTGTAGGTAAATCTTTCTGGAAATTTCCCAAGTGTTGGGGGACGTCCAGGTGTTAAGGGTAGCCCAAATGCTTTTCTGATGGACAACCCTCATCCCCATGGAGGACTAATGGGGTCATGACACGTGGCACGATATCTAACCACTGACATAGAAACACATGTCCAAAGAATAGCAACAAATTCTACAGTGCTCTGGACGACCCTTGGATGAAGGGGCAACTGATGGTGAACTGAAGATTGAATAAACTCCAATTCGTCCATGAGTGTCATCCAAGTCAAGAAGATAGGAATGGTCATCCATCGTAGGACGGTCATCCATGAGGATGAGGGTTGTCCATCAGAAAAGCGCCTGGGCTACCTCCAACACCTGGATGACCCCCAACACTTGGGAAATTTCTAGAAAGATTTACCTACAAAAGACTAATGAATCAAGCCACGTGTTACTATTTTTAAACATGATCGAGATCCTAATTCATTGCTATAACTTCCTACTAAATACTTAACTTTCAATGACAGTTATAGAAGATAAGATTGAACATTCCAACTTTTGTAGCGGTTTGTAGAAGTTAAGTTTGAACCTTCTAACTTCCACAAATATTGGGGAAGTTACGAGACAAGTAACCACTCCAAAGCACACTATATAAACACTTATCTACATCTAATGGAATTAAGTTCTCATGAATCACAAAAATTGGAATTCTGACATTTCAGAGAAAAAACTAACTTAAGTATCGGAGGGTTCTTGGCTAGTTCATCCAGATCACCTTTGATCTTTCTTCTTCTTTTCAGGCCTCTCAAGCAATCACTAGCCTATTGAAGCCCGAAGCATTCAACATACTGATTTTCTTTCCATCATCACTATTTATCCTAATATATGAATGAAAAATCGAAAATTGAGGGACACCCACATACCTGATGACTATCTTCCTTTACCAATATCCAAATGTGATATATGCCTCAAGAAGTTCCTGATGACTATCTTTTGTTGTTAAATTGAGAACATCCTCTACCAATTTCCCAGAAGTAGATGTTTCAACAGAGACATAAAAAACCATGTAAGGGCAATCATTGTATGCTCCAAAGCATTAATTACAATGTGCATAAAGACTGTTGTTGCAAGTTACGTTTTTGCTTGTTGATGACCTTTTAGGGTTGTATATATTAAGCTCAAAATCTTGCAAAATGACTTACTTTCATTTAATGCAATGGAAGGGCATAAAAATCAATTGAAGGAGGAAAAAAAAAAAAAAAAACCAAAGATTAAATTTTATAAACAAACAACCTAAAATTAGAATCTTTTTATTTTTATTTTTTTTCTAATAAGTAAGAATTTTATTAGAAAAGGAAACGACAACTAGTTTAGTGCAATAACTTGCCTCAAGGTGATTCTTGGAAGTTGCATTTAGAAGGATGCCATAGTTCAAACTTAGTGTACCTAGTCCACAAGACCACCGCTCATCGGTACCTCGTTCCGCTTAGGGCATGTTCTTCGGTTATGCTTCTCTTGGTTACACAACCCACATTGCACCTTCCTCCCCCCCCCCCCTCCTTCCATGGTGTGGTTCTCGACCATTTCCCGCCTTAGTCCATCTCATTCCTAATTCATGTTGATACAGGGCGACCTTTCTCTCGGATTAATCGGGGTTAGGAATGACCCTTCGAGTTTCTTTAGGATTTGGCCATGATAATCTATTTTTCAACGTAGGGAAAAGGGGTTTATAGACGTGGAACAATGTGTTCATGCTATAGCATGGGTTAATATACTACTTTACATTATGTTGATACCTACTACAAATTGCAATGACATGTAAACATGGTATCTTGTACAGTTTCCATTTCCCACATGTGCAAATTCTCTGCAGCTGATTAACTCCATGTATGTGATTCCCCGCACCAGCGCTCCCTGGATTATGTAGTGTATCTACTTGATAGGATTGTTGTTGCGTGCTCAATCTCATCACCTTGTGATGAGTCGCCTTCGCCTTATTTCTCATGAAGATATCCAAGGCATATTTACACCATTTTTTCCCTGAGCAATCTAAATTTTGTCGCACCTGTGGAGGCCCTTGCATTTTGTGATCTTCCAGACATTGTCTCCCTTGCAACAGATCGCGTGGACTGCTCATGGACACAAATCATTCTCGCAACTCACCATAAGCCTCTTTGAATTTGAATGCTTAGTTTTAAAGCTAAAATTCTCCCCCACTACATACTAGGTCAATGCATGTCGCATCGCCAATTTAGTCAAGAATACTATCCCTTTCACTAGCTATGCCCCGGGCTGCCAACTTGATATTGCCGTTTACATAACCAGTGATGGATCAAACATATTATCCCAAGTGTTTTTGGTAAATCATTCTATCATAGGATCGGAACTAAGGCATGTGTCTCTATTCTCTTCTGCAAGCACCTCTTCGATACCATCAACATCCTCATGTTCACCCATAGTATCTAGGAGCTCCTCGAACTCATCCCTAGTAAAATCAATATTGGTTGCATCGTCACCAAGTCTGTGATCATCTTCATGTTCTGATGTGCCCCCATGCACCTTATCACAGGATAAATGCTCTCCTTCGTGTACTTCCTGGTAGCCTTCCTCCTCCTCAATCAAGTTCACATGCGGAAATGTCTGGCACGGTTCAATGCCATACCCATCTCCTATGTTCTCTGCACACCCTTGATAAAATTGTAACGGTATTGAGTTCATGTGCTCATTACCAATTCCGTCCAAAACAGCATGTTGTGAACCCTCTCTAGCCTCTATTATAGCGTGCTCAATAGTGATATAGAGATCCGAAGCAATGAATCCCTTCACCAACATCTATTCAACAAATTCCCACAACATCTTTACTTCAGCGCCACCAAATAAATGTACTGAATTGTAGAAAACTCGGGTGTCTACAACTCATTGAGGTGCTTATTACATGATGGATATGTTATGCCTAGAGTGGTCCAACCCCATCGCTGTCAATATTCTCTGTTGTAATTTCCTAAGGCTTATCTCATGCTTTACCTTAACATATTTATGCTTTTGGTTCGAGCCTTGGTATGACAACCCATGCAACTCATGATAATACGTCTCCCCATCATAGTACACATAGAAATAATGAAAATCCATCACCGACCTATTCAAAGAATATTGTAGCGGTCATAATCTATAATCAAGTAAATAAATTAGGCATATGATAAAAAGAAGTTATATTCAAACTCAACCTCCTCGACTTTGTGTATACACATATAAATAATTGAATCTCGAACATAGAAATAATTTATACATAGACATAATGTGTACTCAACCATAGATATATTTTTTACACATGTAAATAATTAAAACTCAACCATTTCAACTTTATTTTATTCACACAATTTTTTTGTTGAGTAATGAATTAATATTATTATGAACTCCCATATTACTTTAAAACTCAACAGAATATCATATTACCTCTATCTATCAACCCACATGAGTTTTATACAATTAAACCACACGTGAACTATACTTGGCACTAATTGGGAATTCAACTAACATTTATTAATAATTAGTAGTTGTACATAGTTATGCATGGATATGGGTGTGCGTTTCATCTTGGGAAATATGAACCAGCAGTTGTACATAGTTATGCATGGGTGTGAGTGTATGTTTTATCTTGGCAAATATGAACACAGTCACTGTTAATATCCCACAGTTGATGTGAAACTAAGACTATTAGAGCAACCGCATCAGTCCGTGCAAAATTCTTGTCTATTTTGCAAGAAAAAACATACTTTTTGTATTTTACACACCAATTTTTACAA
The DNA here is from genome assembly GCF_001633185.2 of Quercus lobata. Classification (NCBI taxonomy): domain Eukaryota; kingdom Viridiplantae; phylum Streptophyta; class Magnoliopsida; order Fagales; family Fagaceae; genus Quercus; species Quercus lobata. The sequence continues at coordinate 43,821,883 of NC_044908.1, forward strand.
AACACTCACATCAGTTTATCTATTCTATTATCTATTTTATTTAAATAATAATATTTCTTTAATTTTTTATTATATCAAACAAACCACTACCCACATGGCCCCACCTACCTTTTTCTTTCTTTGTTGTGAGAACATAACAGATGAGAGAGCAACATGGTGAGGAGAGAGAAAAAAAGAATAAAAAAATCATTTGCACAAGAACTATTTATTTGCAAACCAATTTTGTATATTTGCACATTTTTACAAGTACTGATGTGGGTGTTTTTTGGGTTAAAATGTACAAAATTGAGCACTTTTTATATTTTGAAAATTTTTGCAACCATTGATGTGGTTGCTCTTAATATTGCAAAACTCATTATATGAAATACACCCCATGCACAAAAATTTATATGAACCACATGCAAAGATTGGTGGTTGCTCTTAATATTGCAAAACTCATTATATGAAAATGAAATACACCCCTTGCACAAAAATTTATATGAACCACATGCAAAGACAGTCCGACTAAGCATTTAACTTTTACCTTTAAAAGAACTACTATATACAAAGGACCTTCCTCTCCTCAAGTTTACTAGTCACCATAAAAACACAATGGCACTTGGTGAATAAAAAAATGCTGAGTCGTTTGTATAAACACACGCACACCCTTTCCTCAATTGTGTGTTAAGAACAATAAAATACCACTGGCGTTGAGAACAGTAAAATACCCCTTTTTTCTTTTTTAAGTAAAAATAAAATTTCAAATAATTGTGTGTATGACCAATACTATGACATTTTTTTTAAAAAAAAATTTAATATGACATTTTTTTTTAAAATTTAATATATACAAATGACTTAGAATTCTCGATAAAATAAAATAAAATAAAATAAGTTCCTTTAGAGTTTTTAGAGTAATTGTATCTAATAAAGAGTAGAAAAACAATAACCTACCAACTTGTTTGTAGAGCAAACAAAAAAAAAAAAAAAAAACCAGGTTTCGTGATAAAATGGAATATATTTTTTTAATGGACTCTGATTATATGAGGAATGAAAATTAAATAAAGGTTGCGTGGCCTTATTTATCTCTTTGAATCCGCCAATCTGCCATGGTTTTGGGGGAGGCAAACGACCTGTTTTGCATTTGATTGTCATCTTGGTGTCGATTAATAGTTGAAAATACAATTTCTGAAAACAAAATAAAGCTGTTAAAATGCTTTAAACAAAAGTACACTAGTTATTAATAGTTTAATACTAAAAAGAGGTGAAATAAAATGCATCAAACCTTTTCTTTTTGATAAAATTAACCTGTTAAATTTGATTTAGGGAAATGAGAAGTAACATGGTCAAAGATGTTCATGTATCCAAAAAGTTTTTTTTTTTTTTTAATGTTCACTTTCTACTAATAACAAGGTAGGGAAAATGAAGTGGTGAAAATATTCTTGATACATTCTTAGCAACTTGTAACACTAATTCCCATTAAAAAAAATAAAAAAATAAAAAAATAAACCTTGTAACACTACTCCTAGACAGGAACAGAACATTAAGATATGTCATCTGGAAACTCCCAATATGCATTTATTAAAATGCTCATCATCTGTATTATTGGACTGTCACAACAGCAGTCATAACACAGAAATAAAGAAGTTAATAGATACGAAAGATGTGCTGATCTAACCAAAAGGGTCCCCTAGGAAAATAATACTGAGAAGAAAAGCAATTTCAATAAAGATTAAATGGAAACAGCTACATAGACTCGCCTCCGTTCTTAAACATTGAGATAATTTATTTAAATTTGTAAATTAGCAAGAAGCATGCAAAACATGGCAGAACAAAGAGCTTTATTAGCCATTATTGTCTAACTTGTCAGATAATTTACTTGGGCTTCTGCTTCATAAGGCCAGAGACAGATGCACAATGTGTTGATTTGTATTCACATCTCTCGCAGCAGGACTGCGGCAATTCAATGACTTTAAGGCACCTACACCATTTGAAAAAACTGCATAAATAAACAACTCTTAAAATGGAAAGAAAATAATGCAATGACATCAAGATTACATAGATTGAGATTTCAACTGCTGCTTTAACATCTCCTTACATGAAACCACCTAGAATGGAATCTGGAGGTTTAAGGGACACTCTTGACATATAAAAGAAAACCAGCAACAATTGCTGATACATTGTAGATATTGTCAAAGCAGCTCATGCTTTAGGGTACCTATATATCTCCCTCTTTCTTTGCTCTTTTCCATATATTGTAAAGTTTTTCTGTTTAGCAAAGTGAAATAAATGGTGGCATGGAATTCATTGTCAGGTGTGAATTGAGGGTTGTAAGCAATGCAAACCTGTTTTTCATTGAGACCATTTTGAATCATCTTGGTTTGAGAGACTACTTTTCAGAGATCAACACAAACCCAGGTTTTGTGGATGAAGAAGGAAAGCTAAGGATCTTCCCCTACCATGATTATTACACATCTCCCCATGGTTGCAGTAACTGCCCTCCAAACATGTGCAAGGTATATTATCTTATTATTCCCTTTCATTCTTGATTGTTGCAAAAGTAAGTAGGATAATATAAATTTTTTTTAGAGAATATGTAACTTTGCGACTAAAAGACCAATTTTTTGACCAAGTTGAGAAAGTTGTTGAGAACAGATTGCTTGTTAAGGCAGAAATCATGAGTGGATAGATGGGGGGGGACCTTGAGGAACCAATTGAGAAAATCTGGATTGTTGGGGACACTAGATCTCAACAGCCAATATCAGAATGACATTGATTCAGGTCCAAAAGCAATAGACCTGAACTGCAAGGGAATGGAACAATGCAATGGGTTTTAGTCAGATAGCCTATGCAGCAAACTAAATTTTTAGAGCTAATCTTTTGTTAACAGACTGTATATTGTTATATGCATGGACCCTCAAGAACTTTTGAAAGTGTATTCATATTAAAAGAAGGTATTATAATATATATATATATATATATATTGCGTGGATAGATCTCTCTCTCTCCCTCTCTCTCTCATTTTACCATGCATTGCCAAGGTTCTATTTGTGGCAAAATTATTAATGACTGACACAGAGTCCCCTAAGTTTTACTTCAAAATTTAGTTTATGGGTAATCTGTAATTATAGTTTGTAGGCAGCCTCTCTAAAAAAAAGGGGGGGTAGGCTATCTCCCAATTACCTCTCCTAAACCCACAAAAGTCGGAGTTTTATGCACTGGATATGACTTTATCTTCCCTGTAATCGTAGTTTTAAGCAAAATTCTCAAGTTTTGTTGTATCCTGTTGTGTTGCTGCACATCTCATGTCTCTACCCTATCCCATCAATCAGTGCGCACTATGTTCCCAACAAACATTCTGATCTAGACAATTCCGGTATCTGCTTGAATTCTTTTTATTATAATTCTCAAGAGACAGTAAAGTAGGGTATGTTTAACGTTTAAGTATAATTTTCCTCTACATGTTCCAAGTGAGAAAGTAAAGATGGGTTAGAAACCATCATAACAGCAGAATCATAGTTATCCAACCAACAAATACAGAATCATTGACCAAACCATGCATATGCTTAAATATAACTGAACATAAAGGAGCTGTAATCAATTTATGCCACTAAGTCTAAGACTAGATAATTATGTAGCCTGCACACAAGGTCAATAAATACTGCCCTGCTTATACTCCTCAAGCCAGTGATGTGGAAACAGTATGGAGCTTTCACAAACCATTCATGGCCATGGGCTTCTCACTGCATCTTTGCTCTTACTAATTAACTTTTATTTAGCTTCTTCTCCACTGCCTCAAGGTATGAACTTCCCATTAATTAGCCTTTTTTTTTTATAAGCATAACTCATAGTTGACTGAGTTGAGCATTGACCTCATTCTTATTCATTGAAGGAAACAGACTTCCCTACATGACTTCAGATGTCGAAGAAGTTTCAGGTAAATCTTTTGATTACATTGTTGTTGGGGGATTCCAGAAACAGAAACTTCAATGGTGAGAGCCAAAGTCCAGTTAACAAATGTGAAATATGACAGAAACAAATATATATATATATATATATATATATTTGCTGAAATATTCTGAAATATATCAGCAACATCACATGTTTGCATCCAATGAAAAATGGTAAGCTATTCCCACTTTGAATTAATCAACCTACATACACTTTTTGATATATACAAGCATAAATATGAATGCTTGCACCCCAGACATGCTCTAGAAATATCTATTCTTGTATTACACATGCTCCAATGTACACACTCCGAAAAACACACGTGATAAGAGTAAAATCACAATGGACCTAAAAACAGAGAAGGAAAACCCAGGTGGCCTATAGCCCCCCTTGGCTCACTACTGTGACAACCAGTACCAGCATCTATAAAAATTCAGTAGTATGGCAAACACATCAGCAACCACTTAACATGTCCATAGAAGCAGGAATACATGAAAGGAATGTAAGCAGGTCTTTTTCGGTACTTGTTTAGTGCGGCCTATTGTCTTGCACTGAAGTTGGAAGTAGGAATTTTATATATATTTGGTAACAGATAAAAATGACACACTGTAATTGAACAATTCACGCTTAGAAAGATTCATTATTGGAGGAAAAGGAAAAATTTACCTATCTCATCATATATTTCTTTTCCACTTGAAGTAGTTGCTTGATCCTCTCGCCTAGCCACTACAATGAAATTTGACTTGTCCTTTTGAGTGGCATTCTTGGCACTTTCCTTCAATATATACTGTCAATCAAACAGAAAAAGTAAGCAAATTAACCATGTCTTTCAGTTCGAGAACAAAGATAGTGCATGTGCATAGAGTAACATGAAAGCACTGGGAAACATAAGGACAGCAACCACAATATTGAAATAATCAACATAGCTGCTAGAAACTGACATTATCCAAAAGAAAATCACTAAAAGACAAGTTCCAAACAGAAGGGGGTAAATGATAACAATAAGATTATCAAACATAGAGATATTATTGATTTGTCCAGAATACATTTGTGCTAAATCTTTCAATTAAGATAGGCAACTTCCCACCCTAACAAGTGGAGATAACTTACTAAAACCAGTGAAGACTTCACCCTGCTCAAAAGTATACAGAAAACATAAATGATAGAAAAATAAAATTTACCATTAAATAACCCAAATAATATCATATCAGAAATAAGAATGGGATAAAAATTAGCATTATTTTACTAGTAGTAATGATCAAAGCAGATCATTTAGTTTTAATGGGATGAAACACCTATGGACTATCTTTTCCTTCTTCCTTATCTTTGTCTCTGCAATTTTGCTATTGCTTGTTTACTTAAATCTTCCATTTTCACATCAATCTCTTACAACTCATTTCCTAACCTTCACCTCGTGTATCATAATTTTCTTCAAAAGCACGCAGTTTACTATTTTAAGAAGCTTTCCAGCATCACTTCAGGTCTGACCTGCATGAATTCCACTACAAGAGCTTAGGAAAGATAGCAGAATGCAACATGGGGACTCAAAAGGAAGGCCAGACTAATGCTAAACAAGAGGATTTTTTTGGTTTCTGCCGAGAGACTGTAGAACCTTGCAATTAAATTAAGGAATAGGAGGCAATGTAAATAATCAAAGGACTGTACTCAAGATGTTGAAAACAATGCTGCTGTGAGCCTGTGACACACAACACACGCTGAAACTTCTGTCACTGTTGAAAGGATGCACAAGCTAGCTAGTTTGCTGGTACTGCTACTGGAAAACAAAGGTTGCATAAGCAAGCATCCTAAGATACAGGCGAGATTAGGGACGATATTCTAGTGGGGGGAAATTTGAGCAGGATCCTTGAAGGGACAATGTTCTCGTATTCTTAAGAGAGACACACCGCTTGTAGAGCACCATTTTTGGTTCCACCAATGCCATTTGATATCAAAAACCATCCCCGTTTTCTTCTCCTCACTAGTTCCTTGACTAGTCTCACATTGCCTGAAAAGAACACAAGCAAATACTAATATGCAAATCATTTAACTATGAAGAGATGTATATGTTATTAGTATGAGTCAAAGTATAGTACCATCTCCAGTCCCATAGTTAGGAGGATGTGTCCGAGTCCGTTGCGACCTTTGCGGCCGATCTTCAACCCGCTCAATTCATTCACCCTGCATCTCCTCAATGTGTGAAGCCTCTAGTGGGGGGCTTGGGAGTATCTCTGTCTGGATGAACTCAGTATGCACAAACTCAGAGGGAGCAACACCAGGGGTGGGTTTTCTAGGAATGGGCATGAATCTCATCTCATCTCTACCATGTACATCAGCAAGGGTAGTGCTAGGGGTCGTGGGGGAGACGTATGAGAGATGTAGTAGAGAATGTAGGTGGGCAGGTATCATCGCGGACCATGGATGGGGACTGAGATGTGTCTCATGGGCAAACTCATGGGATGGACCCGCATCATCGTGTGACATGTATGGCAATGGACCAGTCGCATCGCAGCCTATGTCATAACCAATGTCCAAACGCATCTCATCTAATGACTGACTTGCCTCCTCCATGGTGTGGTCATGCACAGGTGTGTGACGCTGACCAAATTGATGGCCTCCATGCCCTTGACGTCCACCTACTCGCCGACCACACCCTGCAGTCAGCTCACTCGTGTTGCCCACAGCACGTGGATCGTCCAAGGTCAACCGACTGAGCTCTTCAACAGCTTTCAAGGCAGACATAAAGTCGGTGTGGATCTTGGAACCTGGTTTGCACTTTGCCAAAATCTTCAAATGTGATTCAGCCTTTCACAATTATATAAGAGTAGTGTTAGTAGGTTGAACTAAACTATGCGAAGCGATGTACATTTGTAAAAGAAGAGCCTTTGTAAACTTACCAAAGTGTCCTAGTACGAGGTCTCTTTTGTAATAAAGCGTTGAGTGTGGGGACGAAACCACATCATATACTCGTCATTGTAGCTCATCTCCCCATCAAAGAGTGGTGCATCGACAATTGCAGCATGCGCAACCCATTTAGCAATATGTGGGGCATGTTCTACAGCCCAATCTCTTTCTTGCTAGCTCTAGAGTGTTATTTTGTGAAGATCAGTTTAAGTATCGACATCGACCGGTATACCTTGCTTTATCCCAAATTGTAGGAGAACACGTTCGGGGTGATGGCTTTCAACCACCCAAAAATGTATAAGCGGCACGATAGAACTCCATATATATTGGCCTGCCGTACAATATGCTAGCAGGGAACCCATCACAGACTTATACGGCTCCCACACAATTTGCAATGATCCAACAAATGCAAACAACAATATTAACAATATAATTAGAAAAAATGTGTAAAGAATGTCAACAATACATAATACAAAGATGTATCTCTACTCTAAAAAGTTTTAACTCCAAAATAAAAAATGTTTATTCATGGTTGGATTACAATTGTAAGTACAACAACTACATGCCAAAGCGGTCCCCAACAAAGGCACAATATCTAATTTGGCCGTAGCAAAGCAAGTGACATACGATAGGCATGTAGGACGTGCGTTGCATGTTCAGTTGTGCACTTAGCCCCTTTCCATCTAACAATAACACAAAAATAATCTTCATATTAGTTACTTACATAATCCCCATGCGAAAATGTTAACGCGGAAATGTAAACAGTAACTATCTAAGATCCTACATACCTAACAACAAGTGGACTTGATGGCAGTGCCTAGTGTGGATGCCTCATCATAGGACACATGTGGAAACCTAGCATATCTGCTTGGCTTTCTTCTTTGATGCCTTATAGAGGTGTCTACATAGCCAACTTAGTGCCGCACTACCCTAACTATACTTCTTTCCATTGCTAATTGGATTGAAAAACTGCAGATACATGATTGAGAGTCGTTCACTAGACTTGTCCATAAACAGCATACCACCCAACATCTCCAGTATGTAAAACCAAGTGTACCACTGCACAATCAAGTCAGTGGCATTAGCCGAGAAAGGGTTGCTAAACCATGACTCGAGCCAAGACGCTCTTAACCTCGCCCCACACAGCACTGCCATGTTCTCATTAATACCAACATCTTTGCCCGAAGGCCTATGGCCTAGCAACTCAGGGCATAAGTCACCCCAGTCCTCCATATGGGTAAATCCCACCACCGGCAAACCATCTACAAGTACTCCAATTTGTAACCTCCATGTCTTGTAGCGCAATGGTCATCTCACTGTGGGGCAAGTGGAATGAATGCGTCTCCAGCTAGATTCTCTCCACCAACACTGTGATCAGTGCATGGTTGAGCCCTATATCTGGGACCTGAAGTAGCCCACCTAACCCCACTTCTGTGATATAAGCGGCAACCCATGGATCTAACCCACCTTCGGGCACACCACTAAATCAGTGACGACAAGTTAGTATACTTGGCACTTCTTGCAAACGGAGCAGCGTTGTATTAATATAGCATTCAATAAGCACGTAATATTTACACTTCAAACTTAAATGCCAATGCTAGGGACAAGTGTATAATAAGAAAAATCTTTGTAGTACATATACTGAGTACAATTTTGGACAAGTGCATATCTCGCCTTCCGAAGGACCATCCCAAAGCAAACTTGATTGATGCTCAGCCTACCTTGTCAAGACAGTACTCACAGAGGGTCCCGCTGGATGTGGGTCCATATCTAGCATAAATTAAAGGTGATTAATGGCCTATTAAGTGACTACTGGCTGAGTACATACAGAATGAATATCATAATATAGAATGAAACAGTTAATTTGAAGTACTAAAGTCAATCCCACTAAAAAACTCATCAAGCTCACAAACTTAATTCACTAACTATTGCAAGGAAACTTATTACAATCAAAAGACACATACAATATATCAAACAATTTGTCAGATTCAATATATATAATTAAAAACAAAACAAGCATAGTGTTCAATCCTTGGAATTATCCAATACTCCTCAGTCATCAATTTGAGGTAATATTGTCTCTTTTCCAATAGTCCTGCATGGCTGCAACCAGAGATAACTGAAACAAAGGCAATCGAATCTGGACTCAAAACTAAGTCTCGCATTTTTACAAAAAGTACCACAGCATCATGACCTAGTCCATTAAGACCAAATGCAGAGATCATTGAGGTTCGTGATACTACATCATGGAATTTCATCCTGTCAAACACTTCCCTTGCATCTTGTAAACTTCCACACTTAGCATACATGACAACCAAGGAATTCTCCAATAACAAAATTTGGTCGAAGTTTCTTCATCTCAACATATTCATGCATCTGCCTTCCTAGAGATAGAGCCAAAAGATCCCCACAAGCAGGAAGAACACTAGCAATAGTGACTGCATCAGGTTCTATCCCATATTTTTTTCCATCTGTATATATAAATTAACTGCTTCACCATTCATTGAATTATTAACATACACTGCTATGATCACATTCCATGAAACAACACTCTTCTTTGCCAACTTCATGAAAATCTCTTTAACATATGAAACATTGTTAGATGATACGTTAGTTACAGCCGGCAAGAGGCTAGCTATTGTACCAGCATCTGGTTTTAACCTCGATGCCTCCATTTCTTTACAAACCTCTAATGAATCATCAAACCTTGCATTTTGCACATACCCAGCAACCTTGAATTCCAGAAAACAACATCTCTGCTCAACATCTCATCAATAACTAGCCAAACCTCCATTAAACAACCACATTTCCCATCCATTGCAACTAGACCATTCCCCATAAAAAAATTCAAATCAAGCCCAACTTTAATAACTGCACCATGAATTTTCATCCCAACATTGAAATTATACAATCTAGAACACGCTTTCAACACACAAGGATGTGTATAATTATCAAGCTCAAATCCCTGGCAAGCCATGATTTTGAAACAAGAAGAGCATCATAGTACATGTGGTTGTTTACACATCTTCTGATCACAACATTAAGGAAAACAATGTTCTTCTCAGGAATTTCATCATATATGTTGTGTTATACTGGGTTCTCCACGAGCAGCATAAGCCCTAATGAGTTTCATGCCAAGGGAAGGGTTTGAGTATAGGGGTTGATCAACAATGATCTTAGAATGGAGTTTCTTCAAGATTTTGATATCTGGGTATTGGTCCAATATTTCACCACACATTTCTTCAGTGAGAGCTGTGCTTCTCTGGGTGAACTCAGGCTTTGGGGTTGAGGAGACTAGATTTTGCAGTTGCCTGGCAGTAGAAAAATGGCAGGAAAGAGGAGTGACTGATTTCATGAATGGTTGAAGACTAGAGTTTGGAAATTGAGGTTTGGGATAGTAAAGTCGGATTACTTGATTTAGATATTAGATCACAAGTTTGATATATGGCCAGTGTCTAACTTCCATGGTCTATCATCCTCAATGGATTTCATAACCTTGGCCTATACTACTAGGCTACCATCAGTACTAAGTTCCCAACCATTAAAATGGCTTAGTCTATTAGACCCGTTAAACTGTGTACCTCAAGACTCGATTTGGAACAAAATTTGTAATTTACAAAATTCAACATCACATCACCCTTATAACCCCATTTAACTAACCCTTCTCTTCTTGTTAGCCAATCCTATATAGTCAACCAAGAAATGAAAGAATGTTTAGGAATATAGACTGTAAAACATTTGCTTTTCACCATGCAACATTTAATAGCCTCCCAAATGCAAATGCTTATCAGGTGCAGTAGGAAGCCAGATAACTTCGTCTTAAATGCGCCTGATCTAAGCTTTATATTTCTTGCTTTGGATTAATACGAATTCTTATGATCTTGTTGGAGGCTAGAACCAACTTCCAATTATGAATGACACTCGAAAGGCTAGTTGTCATGGTGCTAGAAGCATATAAATATCTATGCACAAGGTTTTGGTAGGGTGGCTCTTTTGGATGTCAATTATCATGACTCAGATAAAACTTTGAATCACCCTTGCCTATTATAAACTTCATCAGAGCTCTAACTGCATCCCTCAAACGAAGCAGTTTTCTTCATGCCCATGTGCTCTCTTGATATAGAAACCACCCAAAAACTTCTTCTAAATGGAACCACCAACTTCATCAAATGGGAAACTGTATTCCAATCCCAATTTTTTAAACCCAAACTACCCTCCTGCTTTGAAATAGTTGATACCTCCCAAGCAACTCAATCAAGCCCCCACTGCCTTCTCAGCTTTCCTAATCTACAAGTATTGATTAAATCTTTGTTCAACCTGTACGTTTTTAGACCCTTTAAACACAACCAGATTAAACTAGTTATTTAAACACAACCTGATTAACCTAGTTATTTGACCAAGTGATTAACTTAAATAAATTATGCAAAACTAGGTTAACACATATAAATCATATCATTGACAAGTGCGGAAAATAAAGAACACAAGGATATGATAACCCAGGAAAACCAAACCAGTAAAAAATCTGGGGAGGATTTAACCTAACTATCGTCAAGGTAAATAAATCCACTATAGAGAATTGAAGTTTACATAATAGTGACTTAGACCACTAACATCCTATTGCTATCTCGAGTATGAAACTTACTACTACAACCACGTGATAGCTCTGAGTCCACGGACTACTTCTCTCTTGGATTCACAGCAAGCACAAGCACTCCCGCTTGTATATCTTTAAGCTCTTGAATCAGCAATTGAATTGATCATCAAGCTCTCGACATCAATCTTGAGATTGGAAACCCTAAGTGTGTATAAAGGCAAACACATCTAGATCTCATAAGAGATTCACACCTAGCATAAAGAGCAACCCTAAAACGTGGCAGGGTTTTTCCTTTTATATTTAAGACAAGACATAAAACCCTACATGTCAAACGAGCTTGGACTGAGTTGGAAAATTCTACAGAAAAAACAATCTGCATGAGCTTCGATCGATCGAGTCTAATTCTCAATCGATCGAGCCAAGCAAATTTACACAGTAAATCCTGCAGTACATTCGATTCCAACTTTACAATAAACACATACTTTGAGCAAGTTTAAAATAAGACTAAACGTTTTGATCATGGTTTGCCAATATTACAAATTGAAGTTCTAATACATTTAAACCTAAAGTCTTAGAACCCAACAAACTCTCCCTTTGGCAATTCGTGACAAAACACAAACTAAACAAAATGCTCAAAGTTTACAAAAATAGCCCAATACAAGAACATTTCCCAACACAACAAATTCAACCTAACCACTATCTATCAGTTGCAAGTGTAGACAGCAGCACGATTGAATCAACCTATATATTCTTATAACACTTAACAAACACATAAACGCATGTGTGGAAAATACAAGTAAAACAAAATAAATTTTTGATTTCACATAAACATAAACTACAAGACATATATCATGAATAACCTCATAAATATAAATCAATAATCTATGTAGCACAATGAGAAACAAGAAACACATATAAACACATCACAGTATCTCCCCCTATTAAAGACAACTCAAAATAAAACAAAATACATCATGAGCCAAAGAATATAAATACATGATGAAGCACCTAAATACAATCTAAAGCACCTAGCTCCAAAACACAAAAATCTCCCCCTATCAACAAAATCTCCTACTCATATGTACTCCCCCTTTTTGTGATAAATTGCCAAAGGGCAATCACTCATCATCAAAAGAAGGTGGCTGAGGTGATCGTCGAAGACTCTCCAAATCTGGTCGCAAAAACCGAAACTCATCAAGCATGTTCACCAAAAGCTGACCATGAGCCACCTAAACGGTCATTACAGTCTCCAACATACAACGAATGTCCAAATCATCTGAAGTAGAAGGCGGAGGAATAGCAGCAGCAATCAGATCAACGTATGCATCAACAACTGGATCACCTATAGAAGAGGGAGGAGGAGGAGGAGGTGGTGCACCAGAAGAGGAAGAAATGACTCTATGGCGTTTAGAGATAGCTCGCATCTGAGCAGCCCTCTGCCTAAGAAAGATGGCACCTATAGGAGCAATAATATGAACAGGTTCAAACGCTGGAAACTCATCTAATCCTAGATGTAACAAAATCCGATGAATAAAGACGAGGAAGAAAAGAGCATAAGCAGTAGAACTACTCCTATGTACCTCAATCAAAGAACGAATGAAAAGATGAGGAAAGTTCATAGGAGCATTAGTGACAAGCGCATACAAAAATGCACATCTCTCCAAAGGAATGGTGTGCAGATGAGAGATAGGCCAAATCGAATGGCAAGAAATCCGAATGAAAAGATAGTGAATCTCGGTCTACTCGTAAGAGGTGATCCAAGGATCAGAATCCCATTGGAAAGAAGTACCAGTAATAATTGACATAATGTCATCAAGGGACGGAGACTCATCGTAAGGATAAACAGGATGTTGGACCAGTGACACCCCAAGAGCAACAGCCATTACAGAAGGAGTAATGGTGTACTCTTCACCCCGTATCCAACTTCTCACAATAGTGTTAGAATCATAGGAGTGGACAGAGAGGTTCGAGTAGAACTCTCTAATCAAGGTAGCTGGAGGAGGATGATCAACATCCAACAAAGGCAACCAGCCCCGACAATCAAAGTTTCTCCTAATCTCACCATCTAACTCATCTAAAATGACCTTTTACGCTTAGCCCACACATTCCTATGAATGTTCAGCTTCTCATAAGTTTCCTGACTTTTCTCACTAAGGAACCTCTCACTATCAAAGGTGGGGGCAGGAGAAGAAGAGGTGGAGGTCCTATAAGCTCTAGTCTTCCTAACCATGATGCTAAAAAGCAAAAAGGAAAGACAAAAAAGAGACAAAAGACAAATACAAGAAAAACCAAGGACAGATTGCAAGTTAGCACAAAAATATAGAAAATAACAATTTATACGATGCATGAACAATATCAACACATGATGCATACTCTAATACAGTGAGAATAAGTTCAATTGCACTTCAAAATCACAAAATTGGCTTGAGCATAGAGTTTATATCAAAAACCCCAAATTTTGAAAACCATTTTTCACAAATCTCAACAAATTGATCAATTAATCATTACACAAGTGAGATAACAGTTTATAATGACCAAATCAATCAATCAAACCAGCCAATTTCATCAATTAAAGCTCAATTGAACAAAAACCCCAAATCGGGTACTTGCAAGCCCTAGAAAATTAAAATTTTCCAAAATCAACAAATTGATCAAATTAATTCCCAAGGATCAGATTTATATCATCCCACAACAAAAACCCAATGATAAATTTGGAAAGAAAAGGCTTAAATCAACAAAAACCCCAATTTTCTATAGGTTCGAAATTTTCCCAATATGCATGACAAAAATGCATGAAACTTGAAAATAAATGAAAAAGGAAGGGTATAAAGGTCTTGCCGGCCTTAGAGGACAAAAACCCTTGAAGAAATTTGAGGGAAGACGACAAAAATAGTGATTGGAAGCCTTGACCGATCGAAGAGAGAGAGAAAAGTGTTTTGAAAAAGTTTGAAAGTGATTGAACAAGTGAAAACTCAAAATTTTTAAAAAACGCTCTATGCGATTTTAGATTGATCGAAAATTAGATTTGATCGATCGAAAATGCCTTCGATTGATCTAGAAGCAATCGAGTAGTGATCGAAACGGTCATATTTAAACCAAAATTTTAATTGCATTTTCGATCAGTCGAGCAACAGGTTCGATCGATCGAAAATCTAAAAAAATTAAATTTTTGAAAAAACAGAGCAATTTTTTATAGAAACTCCTCAAAGCATAGTATTTTTTGAATAAAATACATGAATATGAGATGAAATGCTTTTCAAAAACAATTGTATTGAACCCAAATTTCCCAAAATTATGATTTTCAATCAATTTTTCTTAAGTTCTCAAATTTCAAACACATTTTGCATTAAACTCAAGGAAGTTTCAATCTTGGATGACCAAAACAAAATCACACACAATAACATGTACACAGTTTAGTAAAGTGTAACTTGTGTAGTATGTGCAACTAGCAAAAGTTTGAAATACATGTGAGGTGATATGTAAATAGAAATCAAGCACAATTTCTACAAAATTTATCACATAAAATTTGAAAGAGACTATCACCTAAAGAGTTACATCATATGATTGAATTCATCACACCAATTTTATTTGATTGAATTCATTATAGTCCAATAATATACACACCAATTTTAGCATTTAAACCGAGACTACAACTTATATTCTTTTTGTGCATGTGCAACATTTTCTTAAGTACAAAATCTTATGATATGCATTAAGGTGTTCATAATTGGCTAGTAAACAGTGGTGAGATGGTTATTTATGTCTTTCTCAATAAGTTCAAGTCCGACAATCAAAGACATGTGATTTTAAAATCAAGATCATGTGATTAAAAACTATAAACGTCTTCCCACACAACATCCACTACAAAGCTCAAACTAGTAAAGTGCAATAAATAAGCTCATCCAAGCTAAACAAGGTACATAGACATGTTATGTAAAAATAAATTGGCCAACCTTGATTTCAAATCCAAGACAAATAATTCAAAACACATTTTGCTTCCCTTTTCCCTTTTCCCTTTTTTTTTTTTTTTTTTTTTTTGGAAAAGAAATAACAAAAACAACCTAGAATGAAATGCATAAATGTTATGTAATGCAAATCCTAGAAAAACAAAAACAACAAAGAGGAATGATCATAAAGAGTAGAACGATGAAGCACAAGGATCATGAAAGCCAAAGATGATCAGGGACATAGAATTACACCAATTACTTGATGAAGTGTCTTAAACTTACTTCTATCAAGAGGTTTAATGAAGATGTCAGCATTCTGACATTCAGTAGGGATATACTCAAGAGACACAATCTTTCTTTCAACAAGATCCCTAATAAAATGATATATAATCTCTGTGTGCTTCATCTTAGAATGTTGAACAGGATTTTTAGAGGTATCAATAACACTAAAATTATCACAATAAACAACCATGGTGTCTTGTGTTATCCCATAATCACTCAAAAGTTTTCTCATCCAAAAAAGCTGTGAACAACAATTTCCAGTAGCAATATATTCTGCTTCTGCAGTAGACAGAGAAACAGAATTTCACTTTTTACTTATCCAAGAAACAAGATTGGCTCCTACATAAAAACATCCACCAGTGGTACTTTTTCTACCATCAGCATTATTGGCCCAATCAGAATCAGAAAAATTCAGCAAGAGACAGATTTGATTCTTTGCTATAAAACAATTCATAATCACAAGTTCCACCAACATATTTTAACAGCATTCAAATGTGAAATCTTAAGATTAGATTGAAACCTAGAACATACCAACACTAAATGCAATATCAGGCCAACTAGCAATTAAATACAAAAGACACCCAATCATGCTTCTATATAATGTAACATCAACAGACTTACCTAATGGATCATTGGTTAATTTTGCATTTGTAACCATTGGTGTTCTAGCATGTGCAGCCTTGTCAAGTCCAAATCTCTTAACTAGATTTCTAGCATACTTTACTTGGTTGATGTAGATTCCTGAGTCTGTTTGCTTCACCTGCAATCCTAAGAAATAAGTTCACCAACTATACTCATTTTGAACATGGCCTTCATTTTATCTGTAAAAGATTAAGCAAGAGAATTATTAGTAGCACCAAAAATAATATCATCAACATAAATTTGAGCTATAACAAAATAATTCTTATCATTTCGAATGAAGAGAGTAGTATCTGCAAATCCCTTTTTGAATTCATACTCAGTGAGATATGTAGTCAACCTATCATACCAAGCCCTAGGAGCTTGTTTCAAACTATAAAGGGCTCTCTTTAACTTGTAGACATCATCCGGTCTGTGAGGATCAATAAAACCCTTTGGTTGTTCAACATATACCTCTTCTTGCAACATTCCATTCAAGAAAGCACTCTTAACATCCATTTGATACAACTTAAAATTCAGATGACCTGTTATGGCCAAAAGTATCCTAATGGATTCCAGTCTTGCTACCGATGCAAAAGTCTCATCAAAATCAATCCCTTCCACTTGTGTGTACCCTTGAGCAATAAGTCTTGATTTATTTATAATAACCATACCATGTTCATTTGACTTGTTTTTAAAAATCCACTTAGTTCCAATCACATTTACTCCCTTTGTTATAGGAACTAATTTCCACACATCATTCCGAACAAATTGATGAAGTTCTTCATACATGGAATTAACCCAATCAGCATCTTGAAGTGCTTCATCCACCTTTCTCAATTCAAATTGGGATAGATAGCATGAGTGAGTAATTACATTCAAGGTTTTGGATCTCAATCTCATGTTATCATTTAGACTACCCAATATATTTGTGGCAGGATGATTCAACTTAACTCTAGAAGATGGACCTTTGACCAAAAATATGGAGGTACCTTTCTGTTCTGATGGAGGACTAAGCTTACTTTATTCTTGTTGAGTTTCATGAACCGGCGTGGATGGTTCTGAACTTGATAGTACTGAAACTATATCATTTAACAACAGCAGCTCTTCCTCACTATGCTTCCCCACATAACCATTAGGAAGTGAATCATCAACTTACATAATCTTTTCTTAAACTGGAGAACTGTTTTTTGAATGACTTTCAAAACTTAATTCATCATTGATCACAACATTGGAAGACTCCATGAATGTTTTGGTTCTCAGATTGTACATTTTATATGCTCTACTAGTGGAGGAGTATCCTAGAAAGTATCTTTTGTCACTCTTTACATCAAACTTTTCTAGGTTCTCTCTATCACGTAGAATGTAACAATCACTGCCAAATATCCGGAAATATTTGACAACAGGCTTCTTTCCTCTCCAAAGTTCATAGGGAGTTTGCTTAGAATCAAGTCTGAAATACACTCACTTGAGTGTATGGCAAGCAATGTTAATTGCTTCTCCCCAGAAGGATTTGGGCATCTTTTTATTGTGTAGCATGACACGTCATCTCTTGAACAACCCTATTCTTCAATTCCACTATTTCATTCCGTTGTGGTGTCTTGGGTGATGAGAACTCTTGATGCGTGCCTTGATCATTGCAGAAGGTATCCAGTTTTGTGTTTTCAAATTCGCTTCTATGATCACTTATAATTCTGGCTATCACAGTACCTTTCTCAACTTGCAATTTCTTGCACAAATGTATCATCTTCTCAGGAGTCTCAACTTTATCTCTCAAAAGCACAACCTATGTATATCTAGTAAAATCATCTACCACAACTAGAATATACCTCTTTCCACCTAAACTCTAAACTCTGGCAGGACCCATGAAATCAATGTGCAACAACTCAAGAGGTCTGGAAGTTTGAACTTCAGTTACAGACGAATGCTTGGACTTAACTTGTTTACCCATCTGACATGGTCCATATATGCACTTTTCTATCTTCTTAAATTTGGGCAAACCAATAACAACATCACACTTGGAAATTTTCTCTAATTGCTTGTGACTTGCATGTCCCAACCGTTGATGCTATAAGTCAACTTGATTGATCTTTGCACTAAAACACTTGTTGCTTATACTCGGTGTTATACCATAACATTTGTCAGCTGTCCTCTCACCAATACACATACAGTCACCTCTTCCATCAAGTATCTCACATTCATACTTAGTGAAGAGAACATTTAGTCCATTATCTCAAATCTGATTGATGCTGAGTAAGTTAGCTTTCAACCCATCTACATACCAGACATCTTCAAAAATCGGCAACCCTGGAATGTCCACAGTTTTGATGCCTTTGATCTCAAATTTGCTTCCATCTCCAAACGTGATTGTCCCTATCTTTCCTTCAATGAGTGTCTTGAATAGAGCTTTATTTCCTATCATATGCTTGGAACAACTACTATCCAAATATCAAAGACAAGAATCACGTGCCTTTAAGGCGGTTAAAGCAGTAAAACACAAATAATTCTCATCATAAGTAATTTTACCGAGATGCTCAAGGAAAGATTTAACAAAAGCAATAAGAGACAAAAACAACAAGTAGACAAGATCGCATATTAGCAATAAGATCTTCCAAGAATCCATGACAACAGGGATCAATGATCAACTCTTAGATCAAAGGATCTAAACACTAGAGCTAACTAGCTCTAATATCACTTGTACTTTTTAGACCCCTTAAACACAATCAGATTAACCTAGTTATTTAGTCAAGTGATTAACTTAGGTAAATTATGCAGAACTAGGTTAATACATATAAATCATATCATTGACAAGTGCAGAAAATAAAGAACACAACAATATGATAATCTAGGAAAACCAAACCGGTAAAAAACCTGGGGAGGATTTAACCTAGCTATCCTCAAGGTAAAAAAATCCACTATAGAGAATTGAAGTTTACACAATAGTGACTTAGACCACTAACATCTTATTGCTACATCGAGTAAGAAACTTACTATCACGACCACGTGATAGCTCCAAGTCTATAGACTACTTCTTTCTTGGATTCATAGCAAGCACAAGCACAAGCACTCCCACTTGTATATCTTTAAGCTCTTGAATCAGCAACTGAATTGATCACCAAGCTCTCGACATCAATCTTAAGATTGGAAACTCTAAGTGTGTATAAAGGTAAACACCACTAGATCTCAAAAGAGATTCACACACATAGCATAAAGAGCAACCTCAAAACGTGGCTAGGATTTTTCCTTTTATATTTAAGGAAAAACATAAAACCCTACACGTCAAACGGCTTGGGCTGAGTTGGAAAATTTTGTAGAAAAAACAATCTACACGAGTTTTGATCGATCGAGTCTAATTCTTGATTGATCGAGCCAGCCAGATTTACACAATAAATCATATAGTACACTCGATTCCAACTTTACAATAAACACATACTTTAAGCAAGTTTAAAACAAGACTAAACGTTTTAATCATGGTTTGCCAACATTACAAATTGAAGTTCTAATATATTTAAACCTAAAGTCTTAGAACCCAACACAACTAATTTGATGACCAAGTATGCTTGTACTTTCTACCCTGTACCAGCTCTTAACAAGAAATGAGCACACTTCCTAGACAGATCATTTTTAATGAAACTTCTTCATTTTCTCAAGTATAGGCAGTAACGATCACCTAAACCAAATGGTCAAACAAAGGATGCATATTCAATGGTCAAACAACCCTAACCCCCAAACAGTAATATCCAACCTAAACCAAATGGTCAAACAAAGAATGAGAGTGAGATTGAGTATGTACCTTCTGATTCGAAATTGAAGATTCAAATCACCAACTAAAGACCTCGATATCGTCAATGTCGAGATTGAGAGTGAGAGTACTCCTGAGAGCGAGATTCAGTGAGATTTAGGGCGAGAGGAAATTCGGTGGGAGCGAGAGAGAGATTGAGAGAGAGAGAGATTGAGATTTAGTGAGATTTATATCCTGTTTGGAAGGAGGGGGGAAAGAGGGGGAGTGAAGGGGAGTAGAGTAGTGTTGGCTAAAAATAAGCTAATTTTGTGCTAAATCTACTCTACTCTATTCCCCCTTCCTCCTCCTAAATCCAAACGGACAATTAGGGTGGGAGGAAATTTGGTGGGAGCAAGAGAGAGATTGAGAGTGAGAGGGAGAGAGAGAGCGAGAGCGAGATTGAGAGTGAGAGGGAGAGGGAGATTGTAACTGAGTGAGAGTGAGAGGGAGTTTGAGAGTGAGACTTAGTGTTACAAACTAGGTTATTTACTTACATAGTACTCAAGTTCTATGAACTCAAGTATGGTGGAATAAAATAACATGGTACCCGAGCTGGACTCGAGTTTACTGAGCTCGGGTACTGTGTATGTAAAATAACAAGGTACTTGAGTCTTCTAAACTCAAGTTTAGCTTAGGTACATCGAGTTCAAGGTGGCATTTTTAATATGCAAAATTCCAGTTTAGCCACTGCCCCCTTGGCAAACTCAATTGGAACTTGAGTTTTTAGAACTCCAGTACTGTTCAAAACTCGATTTCAAGAAGCTCGGGTACTAAAAGAGTGATAAGTTGCTAAATATTTTCAAAACAGTGGTAGATTGCAACATAATTTGCAAAATGGTGCTATTTGGCTATTTTCGCCATCATAAGTCATAACACATGCAGAATTTGCTAGTTGAGAGAGATGCTAATGAGGCTCTTAAGGGAAATAAACAATTTAACACATTTAAATCTTCATCATCTGTTAGAGTAGCGGAAGTAATCGGTGAGCAATATGGGACTAAATGTACCCCAAAAAAGTCATAAAGATGATCTTTCATATTGAAAGATGACAGGCTCTAGAAACTTTAGACTATGTGGTGCATTACAACGTTAGAATTTGGATGTCTATTTGGACAATTTGGAATTTTAATATTTATCAAACTATATGTATTAAGATATTTCGCAATTTCAACTATTTTGACTATGTAACTAGTGCCTATTTGTAATCATTTATTTGGCATATGTGGTATCATGAACTATTTGAATCGAGATTATGGTTGTCTTGAATCATGAGAAGTATTGTTGATTTTGATAATTTTTTATGCATGTTACTATCCAAATAATTTAGATGGTGCTCACCCGTACATGTCAGGAGGTGCCTCATGCACGGCTAACATTACAACTTTTCACAGTATATGAGTTAGACGAGTCGCAGAGTTCATGAATAAAAGGAAGACACATATATGAAGGTACACTATTTTGCTGTAAGTGGGGCTGGAATCAGACGTAATTATGTAAAGTCTTGTTGAATGATGAAAAGAAGTACTAATGCCTGTTAATATATACAGAGGCACATCTCTCTCTCTCTCTCATATGTAAAATTTCTGTGTTACTAAAATAAAAATGAAACCATTACAAATGAAGCCAAGAGTCAATTATGTGAAACTTTTGCACATCAAACTCTTCTTGGAAATGCATTGTTTGAAGATGAAGCAAATTATCAATAACACGTGGCTATAAATTTGAATAACTTATAAGAAATCTACAAATTAATATTGGACAACTCATTTTGATAATATCTAATTAATTAAGAACTCACATTTTCAAATTATTGTATAGTATTAGAAAGACAAGCCTTTTTTTTACAAAATTTGTGTTGGAAAACCAAATTCATACTTGGTTTTTCAATTTATATTGATGATATTAGTTGGTTTACATAATATACATTTTTTACATGTTTTAAATTATACAAGGAATGCTAATAATTTCTTGTACATACCAAACACTAGAAAATGTTATTCAGCTCATTTTCAAGTTTGCTACCAAATATAGGAAAATATATTAGTTTATCATAAAATAATTTTTTGAAAAATGATTCATTTTCCAAAACTCGTTAATGTCTAAAAACACAGAGTGTAAAACAGAGAAGAGTTCAAAAGAGGAGGGCTCGCCAAGATGAAAGACCTTAGAAGACGAGCTTGTTAAGAAGAGTTGAGCAAGAAGAGAATAATGGTATGTGGCAAAATAATATCATGAACGCAATACCTACTTGTGAAAGAGATGATCGTAGGTCTCTTAGGCTTCGTTTGGTTGGAGGTGAAATAGGAAGGATTGAAAAAAATGAGAGAAAATAAGAGAGAAAATAGGTGAAAGAGGCGTTCAGTTGGGAGGGAGTGTGAAAGGAAATTTTGGTGGGGCCTAAGTGTTTTCTCCCTTGGCCTACCAAAATCCTATCTCTTCAATTTGGAGAGAAAACTTGGGGGACTTTATTTCAACCCAATCAATTAAATTTGTGTCCCTCTTTTTGTTACGTTGAACGTGGAAATTTCATGTAACGTTGGCATTTGACTATGCTTCAACCAACTTAATAATATTTTCTTGTTTTTTGGTTCACATTGTTCATCACTTTTTCTTTTCACTTTTTTTTTTAATTTCTTTTTCTTCTTCTTGTTTTCGCCCCACCTTTTTGTCTTTTACATCTTTTTATATTCCTATTTCTTCTATTCACTGTTTGTTCACTTCGTTGTTTCCGGTTTCTTTTTTTTCTTTTTCTTTTTTCACCAGTTTTGGATCCGACTTCCGCCTTTTAAAATAATAACTTTAAAAAAAATGAAGTGTCCGTATATAATTTTTTAAATAAATAAGTGTATAAAAAATTGTGTTGCCTTTTGTTTTATTAAATAGGGACATAATTGTAAATTTATACCAACTTCATTTTTCATTTTTTTCCATCTCCCTACTTTTTCTCCTCCCAACTAAACACATATGAGAGAAAACTAAACTTTTTCTATCATCCCACTTTTCTATCCCTTTCTCATTTTCTATCCTCCCACTTTTTCACTCCTCCAACCAAATAGACCTTTAATGAAGTACCCATTTACTTCATTTTTAATATTCATATGCAACTAATTAGTTACGTATGGGAAATTCTATTTTAGATATTGAAAACATGCCAAGCTTGCATATTAATCACTTGTGGGACTAAAATAATGAAACACATGTAAGATGTGATTAAGCACGTGTCTCATTGTAGACACCACACTTTATACCTGTAATTTAATCCTTTTATAGGGCAAGATGTTCATTTCTCCTATCCAAGGGCATGATTGTAATTTAGCCACTAATGCATTAATCACATTCCATGAAAATAATCTTAAGATTTCAATGATCACAACAATACATTCGGTGCCTCAATTGGACGGTCGAATTGAAAGATATCGCAAAATCAAGTTTTAATAGTTAGCATGTATTGATTTGGTGAAACTAATTACACAAGATTAATTATAATTAATTTTGATTGGACATTAAAATAAATAATTAAAATTAATGAAATTTTGTGGTTGGTTGAGTTCATATTTTATAATGTAGCTAGATGTATTGAATTAAAAAGAGTAAGTTGATAAAATTTAAGAACCATCATATAATATGATTTCTAGGTTTTCCTGACCCCAAAGAAGTGATGAACATGGAAGGATTGCTTATCTCATCTCGTCTTGCCTTCCCCCTTCCTTGAATGATTTTTCTTTGTTATATATTTAAATTATTTCTGCATAATTTTTTTTCTTTGTTATACATATGCTATTTACAATTTATTTATTTTTATATATCATATTATCATCCCAAAACACTTACTTTCTCTCTTTTTTACCACTCTCATGACTATCCTATTGCCTCACTTTCATCTATACCTTATTAATGTCAAAGTTACCTCGTTAGGGATGGAAAAATATCTCTGGAAGATGTGTCCAGCCGTCCAAGTGCCTTGTCTTTTCTAGTATGATATAGTACTTATAGTTTTGTCCTCATCTCTTGAGAACTAATGGTGGTAGAAATTAAGAAAAAAAATATTATGACTATGGATTTTTGGTGTGAGATAACAACGGAAAATTACTGGATATTTTTAGTAGTTTTTCCTCTGGCTGGGTACCATTATAAGTTTTTCTTAAATTATTTGATTATTGAGTAAATGCTGTCTGAAAAATTGTTTTAGGTGATATCTAAGAATTTAGAGGAAGTGTTAGAGAGAAGTTCTTTTGTGGTGTGCTAGTTGAGATAAGTAAACTTATCCTAATTACTTATATTTTTGCCTATTGTACTGTATTTACAATTGTTACATTTTTATTTCAATTGTATTATTACACTGGTTTAAAGTAAAGAATAAAGAATTATCAGAAATATTTTTAATTATTGAATATATGATTTTATATATGTATTTGAATGAAATATATGAATTTGAATAGTGATTTAATATATATATATATATATATGATTTTGAACAATCTGACTATACTCTGACTCTAATACCAAGTGAATGGAGGTAATTCATTGGTACCGAAACTAGTTCTATCTGGGGCATCACGAGCCTATTGTGTTTCTGGACCTAGCTAATTGAGGATATATATTAGCATGGAACTAGTTTCATTTGAATTTGATGCGTAGTCATGGGGACATAGCATGACCATATATATATATATATATATAAGATTGTTTAGAATGTGAATATGTTTGATATTTTAAGTCAATGAAACTTCTTTTGTTTATTTTTGAAACCCATAATATATTATAACTTTTGACATATGTGAAATATTTTAATCTCATAAACTTCTATTATTTTGTCAATCTATATACTTGTTTCAGCTAGTTTGGTATTTAGTTACTTATTAAGTTGTTGTCAACTCCCCCCCCCCCCCCCCCCCCCACCAAATCAAACTCTGATCAAGAAGACTAGCATGTGTTTGGGCTTCCATTAGTACGTGTGTATGAGTGAAGTTCAGGAATTATTGGAATAAGATTTGAACTTTTATGTTTAAAAATTATCTTTTGCTTAGATTCTTAGTCTTAAAAGATTTAGTCTTTTTTTTTTTTTTTTTTGAGGCGTTGGAAGATTATTATTATGGTTGGACTTCTAAAATTTCCCCTTTCAGACTCTGATCAGGAAGACTAGCATGTGTTTGGGCTTCTATTAGTACGTGTGTATGAGTGAAGTTCAAGAATCATTGGAATAAAATTTGAACTTTTATGTTTAAAAATAATCTTTTGCTTAGACTCTTAGTCTTAAAAGATTTGGTATTTTTTTTTTTTTTGAGATGTTGGAAGATTATTATTATAGTTGGACTTTTGTACTTAACTGGATTTGATCAAATATGTCAATTGTTGAGGTTTATTAATACTCTTTGAAGGCCTTGCATGCTTGTAATATGAAAACCTTGTAAGTGATATTGTTGCGTGGCTAACCCTCTTGGTTGGGTTTGGGGCGTGACAGAAAGTGTGTGCAAAACAATGTTAGAAAAGCCTTTATTAGGATTTGGAAAGCCTTTATTAGGATTTGGAAATGGAACATACTAGAGTCAAATTTCTCTATCCTAGTGGAGTCGCCACTATGGGCGCAAGCACCCCAACCGTGTGGAGTGGCAATGGTTTCCTCATAGGAAGTATGCTTCGGCTTAGGATGGACCGGGTGAAGGGCGTAAATGGAGCCGCCACCTAGGTTAGGTCTAGGAACCATAAATATATCGCCCTTATGTTGATTAGGGTGAACTGGGATGCCTTAAATGATTGTGTTTGCAAGCTTGAACCAACTAGAATTCGAATATGGGTGAGAAAAGGACTATCTTCAAATCAAGAAATTAATCTAATCCTCAACCTTTTTGCCTTTCTAGCCTTAAAACTCTAAGTTAGGTATTCTGAGAGAATTTTGGTAGAGTTTCGGTAAGGCTTCATTTTTATTTATTATTTTTTTTTTTTTGGGATGTTGGAAATGGGGGTATTTATAGGGGAAATGAGTAGCTAGGGTATGATGACAAGTTTGGGAAGCTAGTTGATCGGGCTGGTTGCCCTAGAATCTCATCAAAATGGAAATGGAGTGATTTTAGGCTTTCTGTCTAGAGAGTGTATGTGTCATATACCCTATGTACACACTCTTTGTAAGCCTAGGACATGCAACACATAGCATGTAGGCGAAATGACATATGAGGCACGGGAAAGCACACAGACAAGTGACAAATAGATATATGACATAGGCAAGCAAGCAAAAACCAACATGAAACATGAGCAACTGACAGATGGATATACAACACGCGATCAGGCAAGTAGATATATGACATGTGATAAACAAACAGACAACCCTAAATGTAAACAAATAGTGTATGTGAAATAAATGTGCAAAATGCAAGAAGCAAGTGATAGGCATAGAAAATAACAAGGATTTTTGTTTAGGCTGTTTTGAAAAAGAAACTATCATGCACAGAACAAAAAAAAAATCAGAAATTCCCTCATATGGCCAAAGAATTTATACAAAGGGAAACTACATGTGATCAGACAACAACATAAAATGCACTCAAATTGGAAGGGATCCCCTCTAAAAGCATGTGATAGAGTAGTGTGTTTTCTGAGAGTGAGAAGATCGAGCCTGAATTGGAATCTAGGCTCAATATGGGGTTGAGACCCCAAGTGCAACAAATCATTAGAGCATTGCATGGTGTAAGTGATGCAAAGAAAAAGTAAGTACAAACAAACAACAAGTCATTGTAGAAGAAACTCATAATAGACTAAACAGAGCATAGGCAGGTTAAAGCAGTAGAACATTCTAGCAGATAGGAGAAATCATCACAACAACTCAAAGTAATATTGTCAACAAGTCAAGGTGAGTGTAAGTGTAAACAAGAAGAATATCATCACAACAACTCAAAGCAAAATGTACAGAACATGAACAACCATAATGAGTTGTAAAGCAAGCAAGCAACAAGTTATCACAAAATTTAAAGCATATTGAACTATGTATATGAACAACACAGATTGAGTGTAAGAGCAAACAAGCACCAAGTTACTGAAGCAAAAGTTTAAAGCAAAGTAAGACTGAAAATTTATGTACATACATACATACCTAGCAGCGTACACAACCGAAAGAAGTATGCTTTTCCATAACATCTAAAGCTTCACAATGAGAGTAGATGCATGCTACTGTGGCGTCCCACCTTCCATAGTAAGAGTCAAAGCATGCTGCTGCGAGTGCGTACCACCTAGAAAGTCACAAATGTCACTGAGGATTGGCACGAATGTCTACAACTTCCCTTATCCTACATAATCAAGAAAAAATATCATCATTCACATTAGTGCATAGGTAACACCTCTTAAAAATTTGACCTCTTTTGGGGACTTTCACTAAAATTAGTGAAGACCATCAGTTTGGCGCAACAATAGTGAGGTCTAGGGCTGATCTAGGGCCTAACTATGGAAATACTCTAATTAAAAGATGCTTTTGGGAGAAAGAAAATCCTTATGAAAACTCTAAGGGTGCAAATGCGGCCTTAAGTCTGCGTACATAGCCACAAGCCTACGTACACAACTAGGGTTATAGAATTCTCTGTAAGGCAAGTTTTTATAAAAATCTCGGCAGAAGCAATCCCACATCGCTTGGAATTTGCCTCTTCTCCTTCTCTTTGAACACTATAAAAAGGCCCCACGACCCTTTTCCCAAAAACACAGAATCTACTCCAAAAAAGTGATTCAAGAGAAGTTTTTACTTTAAAAAGCATCCTGGACTAAAGTTTCCTGGCTAGGACTTATTTTGTTCCAAAGCCTTCTAGTTAAACTTACTAACACTGTGGGTATTTTGTTTTGTCAATTGACCGAAGGGAACAGCCAAAATCAAGCTTTAAAAACTTCTTGTTTGAGGTACTTGTTCTTGCTTTAATCTTTTTATTTGTTTGTTTTTACCTTTGTTTTTTTTTGCATTATTAACTCTCTGCATAGCTTAGGTTTGTTGTTTGTTTATTTAGAAAGTATGCTAGGCAGTTTAGAGTAGGTTTAATTGGTGTTTGTGTGCTGTATATACGTACAAGGTTGCGTATGCAAGCTTGTGCATACGTACGCACCCTCTTGATCCTGCATATGCAAGATCAGCCTAGAAACCCAGATTTGCTTGTTCTTGCTTTTTTATTTCATTTAAATGCATATTTAGTTTTTGTTAGTTTATTTCTCACATGTTTAAGGTCTAGGTTAGTAATATAACATGTTTTATCCCTCCTTTGCTTAAACCAGATCAACTTCCTCTGTAACGATCCTGCCCCAACTGTGTAGATATTGTCCGCTTTAGAGCCCATACCCCTCACGATTTTGTTCTCCCCCAAAGCACACAGTAGTTGGGGAAAAAGCCTCAACATTTTAAAGGGAGGTCACTCCTTATAAGCACATCTTTATGTACTTCCCTAGGCTATGTGGGATTCCATGGATTGCAAGACATCCCTTTTGGGTCTCTACAATCCACCCCCCCTTACAGACACAGACTTCCTCACATGTGGGGCCCACACTTCTTGCTAGGGCATGACTCTAATACCATCTATAACGACCTCACTCCAATTGTGTAGATATTATTCACTTTGGGTCCCATACCCCTCACGGTTTTGTTCTCCCCCAACGCATACAGCAGTAAGGGAAAAAGTTTCGACACATTAAAGAGATGTCACTCTTTATAAGCACATCCATATGTGCTTCCCTAGGCGATGTGGGATCCTGAGAATTGCAAGACATCCTTTTTGGGTCTCAACAATCCACCTCGCTTATAGACACACGCCCCTCATGTGTGGGGCCCACACTTCTAGCTAAGGCATGACTCTGATACCATCTGTAACGACCTCGTCCCAACTATGTAGATATTGTCCGCTTTGGAGCCTATACCCCTCAAGATTTTATTCTCCCCTTAAGCACACAGCAGTGTGGGAAAATGCCTCAACACATTAAAGGGAGATTACTCCTTATAAGCACATCCATATGTGCTTCCCTAAGCAATATGGAATTCCATAGATTGCAAGATATCCCTTTTGGGTCTCTATAATGGTGGTAAGGGATGGGAAGCAAGCCTACAGTGCGAACCAGCAGGGCTTGTGACACACACTTGTGCTAAAGATCTTCTCGTAGCTCTAATAAGCCAACAAGCTCGCCTACATCACAACACTCTATTGAAGACAGGGTGACAAAGAGAGTGTATCTCTCTTCGCCTAGATCTTTTTTAAGCATACAACTTTCTCTGCATCAACTTCTCCTCCGCTCTCTCCCACCTCAACCACCACCACCACAACAACAACAACCAACAAAAAACCACTTTGCCCTCCACAACCACCCTTAATTCGCATCCATCAACCACCAACAACACTACTAACAACAACAACAATTTCCTTCTCATTTTGCCCTCAAACCTCTCACTCTCACCTCCATCCATACCAATGATGCCGAAGCATAATGGCAATTTATGTAGTAGCCACATAAGCGACATGTGTCATTTTTTATGAGTCCATTTGTCTTTTATTTATCTTTATTATTCCGTCAAAGTTAATTATAAGTCTTGTTGGTAGTTTTTCTAGCCTAATAAATCTAATCTTAGGGCGATGTGAAGTCAATCTAGGGAATTATGTGAAGTCAGTTTAGGGAGTTGTCATTTGTATTGGAATTTATCAAGCATTTAGTGTAGGCATTTATTTCACATGCAATGTATTCATCTATAATTATCAATAAGAATTCTAAAGAAAAGGAAAAAGTTTCTATTAAGAAAATCATTTGCAAGTGTCCTTGCTTTGGAGTTGAGTGATTCCTCCTAACAATCAAATGTGTGACTTGGTCGCGTTAAGTGACATCCGCAATTAGTAGTGTTGAGTGACATCCGCTACCTTTGGTTTAGTGGCATCCTTAAACTATTCATCCTATTTTTAGGTTAAGGTTAAATCTTTGATTTAGCCTATCTAGCATGTCTTAGCTGTATCAACCACTAGCCTCAACCTCAGCTTCCGCCACAGCTTCTAAACCCCGAGGCTTTCGCTCAAAATGCCACTCCTCACACACCCAAAGAAAGGTACCACACACACACACACATACACAAAAGGTTCTTTTTTATGGTTTTGTTTGGTTCAATTTTAAAATTTTTAAACTTTATCTTAATTTGTCAAAATTAGGGTTTTCTATTTATGTTATAGTAAAAGTTGCTTATTTTAAATTATCTATTTTGTGTTTGATGAACACTATCAATATACACATGATCATGAACATAAACATGCATTGATACATAGGTGCTATGATGCAATGAGGTAAGGGAGATAAGTCATGCATGATCACATGTACATGCATTTGATTTGGTTGTTTAAACATGGATTGATTGATGAATAGGATGAACATGCTTGGTTAGTGCTTTGATGCCATGCTTGATCAATTGCTCAATGATATGTAATGATGTTCCTGCTTCTGATATACTTGCTGCCCTTGGATAAGCATAAGTGAATTCCATGATAGATGAATGCTAGGGTTTAGGGACGATATGCCATGTTGTGTGTTTAGATGTATGTTAGTATGTACGTGAGTTTAAGAATAGCCTATTAGAAAACCATTTGATGGGACTAGGATTTGGAACACAATGAGTGGAGGCTGACCTACAGGTCAAGTGGGGTTGGATGCATAACACCTTCCCATCCTTATACCTAAACTCCGGACAACTGCTTTGGTAAAGATCAATCCTTTCACAAAGGCGCTATAATTATGGTTCCTATACCTAATCTAGGTAGCGACTTCATTTACATCCTTAGCCAAGTCCACCCTTGGCCAAGGTGTACTTCCCATGAGGAAACCGCTTGTCGCAGATGCTTGCACCCACAGTGCCGAGATAGGCATCCCTATTCTTAACCGTAGACAACTACACTAGGTACCTTGCTACTTTTCACTGAATATTTCTAGTCCATTATGTAGAAACGAACTCACAAGTGCAATAGGTCATCAAGTCCTTGTCCGTTCTTATGGCACACATGTGATTCTTAGTCATCCTCTAATGCAGTTCATTTGACAAATCTAATGACAGATTGCCCCTAATTTTCCTTTGGCATCTCATGTTGTACCCCCTCAAGCTTGATGGAGATGACTTGGTTGGATGGATGGTAGGTTCCACCTTTAGAAGCCATAATAATGCTTAAAACATAATAGACTCCTCATGTTATTTGCCCCTTGAAAAGTTCCCTATAATGCATCTCCAATCTACATCGTTTGCAACACTTGTAATTTCCTAGTCAGCTAAGTTCACATCCATTTCATCATTAAACTATGTGGACATAGGAGCATGTGATCATCAAAGCATGTGAACATAGGAGCATGTGACCATCAAAGAGCGTAGACATGTGAGCGAGTGATCATTAAAGCAAGTAGACATTTAAGCATGTGATCAACAAAGCATGTGAACATGCAAGAACAAGAGCAATAAAGCATCCAAGTGAACATACATCTTACCATCCAATTACCTTTGCAATTCAGCACAATCATCAAAGCATGCGAGTGCACAAGCCTCCAACTGCATGAGCACATCAACCTCCAAGCAAATAGATATATCGTCATCCAAGTGTCTGCACATGTGGATACAAAGAAATGATTGATGCTTAATGAGAATTGTTGAATAAATCTTATGAAGAAGTGACACTTAATTTAACATATAAGCATTTAAGCATGAGTGTACATGTGAACATGAGAGCATACTAGCATATGAGCATTTAAGTACACAAATACACATATCTCTTACCGTCCAATCAACTCCACATTCAAGCACAATCGTCAAAACATTTTAGCGCATAAACATCCAACTACATGTTCACTTAAGCCTCCAAGCATATAAACAAATCATCATCCAAGTGTGTGCACATGTGAGTGGATATCAAACATGTGAATATCAATGTAAGTGCACATGGGAGCATGCAATCATCAAAGCCTGTGAGCATGGAAGCATGGTGTTGGAAAACATAGTTTTGCATCTCATACAAAACAAGCAGCGAAAGTAATAAAAGGATCTACTTCATTCATGAGAAATAATATTCCACCTTGAATTCTAGAAAAAAGAATAGAAAACGTACCTTTATGTAGTGATCATTAAAGTGAGTAGACATATGAAAAAGTGATCATTAAAGCAAGTAGACATCTGAGCATGTGATCAACAAAGCATGTGAACATACAAGTACAAGAGCATTAAAGCATCCAAGTGTACATACATCTTACCATCAAATTACCTTTGCAATTCAGCAAAATCATCAAATCATGTGAGTGCATAAGCCTCCAACTACATGAGCACATCAACCTCCAAGCAAATAGACATATCGTCATCCACGTCTACACATGTGGATAAAAAGAAATGGTTGATGCTTAATGAGAATTAATGAATAAATCTTATGAAGAAGTGACACTTAATTTAACATGTGAGCATTTAAGCATGAGTGTACAAGTATGTGAACATGAGAGCATACAAACATATGAGCATTTAATTACCAAAATACACATTTCTCTTACCGTCCAATCAACTCCACATTCAAGCACAATCGTCAAAACATTTTAGCGCATAAACATCCAACTACATGTTCATTTAAGCCTCCAAACGTGTGTGCACATGTGAGCGGATATCAAACATGTGAATATCAATGTAAGTGCGCATGAGAGCATGCAATCATTAAAGTGTGTGAGCATGGGAGCATGGTGTTGGAAAACATAGTTTTGCATCTCATATAAAACAAGTAGCGGAAGCAATAAAAGGATCTACTTCATTCATGAGAAATAATATTCCACCTTGAATTCTATAAAAAATAATAGAAAACGTACCTTTATGTAGTGATCATTAAAGCAAGTAGACATCTGAACATGTGATTAACAAAGCATGTGAACATACAAGTACAAGAGCATTAAAGCATCCAAGTGCACGTACATCTTACCATCCAATTACCTTTGCAATTCAGCACAATCATCAAAGCATGTGAGTGCACAAGCCTCTAACTGCATGAGCACATCAACCTCTAAGCAAATAGATATATCGTCATCCAAGTGTGTGCCCATGTGGATACAAAGAAATAGTTGATGCTTAATGAGAATTAATGAATAAATCTTATGGAGTGACACTTAATTTAACATATGAGCATTTAAGCATAAGTATACAACTATGTGAACATGAAAGCATACAAGCATATGAGCATTTAAGTACACAAATACACATATCTCTTACCGTCCAATCAACTCCACATTCAAGCACAATCGTCAAAACATTTTAGCGCAAACATCCAACTGCATGTTCACTTAAGCCTCCAAGCATATAAACAAATCATCATCCAAGTATGTGCACATGTGAGCGGATATCAAACATGTGAATATCAATGTAAGTGCACATGAGAGCATGCAATCATCAAAGTGTGTGAGCATGGGAGTATGGTGTTGGAAAACATAATTTTGCATCTCATACAAAACAAGTAGCGAAAGCAATAAAAGGATTTACTTCATTCATGAGAAATAATATTCCACATTGCATTCTAGAAAAAAGAATAGAAAAACGTACCTTTATGTAGTGATTCAAAAACAAGAATTAAGAAGACCTTCAATTTTCATCCCAATTCCACATGGTGCCCAAGATATGTGGTCTCTCAATCAGTTCTCACGTAGATACTTTTTCTTCAATGAAAACAGTGTTCAAAAGAGTTAAAAAAGAATTGTTTTCTTTTCTTTTAATTGTACGTACGTTTGAACTACCCAAGCAGTTACTTTATTTAATAACTCTTTTTTAAATAAACAATTGATTATCTAATTGGGTTAGCCTTATAAACCAGTCTAATTGGGCTTTAATGTGTGGCTTGGGATGGGACCAAATGGACAATTAAGGCTCTAACTCCAATGGGCTTCAGGCTTCTATCAACTCTTAACAAGCCCAAATTTACTATTAATTATAATAACAAGTATCATTATAGAAATATAATTGCACTCTAAATCTTATTAATAAATTATATCCTAAGACTCTAATATAATATCATTTGACCACTCTATGAAACATCCTTAGTGAACAAAGTCATAATAAACTATCACTTTGTAAATCACTATTTTATTCCTTAAGTTCCTGGAATAATCTTTTAGTTATTCATATATTTTATGAAATCCAATTTCATTAATGGTGTGTTTGAATATTGCTTATTTTGTTGAAATTGAAAAATTATTGCTGAAAGTACTGTAGATAAAGGTAAAAGTTAGTTGAAATAGTACAGTGGAGCACATGAATAGTAGCAAAAATAAGCTGAATAGTGAAATAATTTTAATTTTTCATCTCAGTCCAAACGCACACTAAATATAAACTTTAATAACTCTTTACTAAAGTGGATTGGCCTAGCACCTTGAAAAACCAGTTCCTATAAACTTATCTCAAAGGGATATTTCATGTCTTTATAGAAAGAGATTATGGATTCCATCTTGAGAATATGTGTTCCTTCAACACCACGTGCCATTGCCCAACATACTAAGGTTTTGACCATTAGATCAGATCTCACTTTTGATATATCAAAGCAACCTATATTTCATGATCAGGTTCACAATTCTCTCAAGATTGAGAGTCTATGAAAATAGAAGCTATGAGATTTATTATTCAGGTGACAGTTGCTAATTGAATAATTAATCTCATAGCGGTCCAGTTCAATGTCCCTAAGACACACCAATAAATTAACTAGAAGTCTCCACTTCCATAATCAAGACAAATCATCATAGTTAATATGTTATAGTCTTTGCAAATGAAATGTCCAATTTCATCACCAACTACGAACTACATTTTTGAGTTTACAAGGAACTTATGATTTATATATTTTGTAACTAAATAACATAAATCACATACTATGCATCTCTAGGACTATATGATAATGTCCTATAGTTCATATACAAATAGTCTCATATAATTAAACAATTTTAATTATTTATAACAAGCCAAAAAATTGGATTTTAGGGCATTAACCCTAACACATGAATTATCAAAGCATGTGAGTATTGCAAAATGTGATTATCAAAGCATGTAAACATAAGAGCATGTGATCATCAAAGCATGTGTACATAGGAGCATGTGATCATTAAAGCAACTAAACAAGTGAGCAAGTGATCATCAAAGCAAGTAGAAATGTGAGCATGTGATTATCAAAGCATTTGAACATATAAGCATATAAGCATTTAAAAATCCAAGTGCAGATACATCTTACCATCCAATCACATTTGTATTTCAGCATGATCATCAAAGCAAGTGAGTGCACAAGCATCGAACTAGATTGAGCACATCAACCTCCAAGCATATAGATATATCATCATCCAAGTGTCTACATATGTGGATACAAACAAAGTGTTGATTCTTAATGAGATTTAATGAATAAGTCTTATGAAGGAGTGAAACTTAACTGAACACGTGAGCATTTAAGCATAAGAGTATACTAGGATGTGAGCATGAGATCATGCTAGCATATGAGCATTTTAGCTTCCAAGTACACATACCTCTT
This sequence comes from Quercus lobata, assembly GCF_001633185.2. Taxonomy (NCBI): domain Eukaryota; kingdom Viridiplantae; phylum Streptophyta; class Magnoliopsida; order Fagales; family Fagaceae; genus Quercus; species Quercus lobata. The sequence goes on from NC_044908.1 coordinate 43,857,424, forward strand.
ACCGCAAAATTACCTCAGCATTCAAGCACAGTCCTTAAAGTATTTGAGCACACAAATGTCCAATTGCATGATCACTTAAGCCTCCAAGGATATAGACATATCATCATCCAAGTGTGTCTATATATGTATGGATATCAAACAAGTGAATATCAATGCATGTGAACATGGAGTATGCGATCATCAAAGCATGTGAGCATGGGATCATCAAATCATGTGAGCATGGAGCATGTGATACTTAAAGCAAGTGAGAATGGAAGCATGCAATTATCAAGACATGTGAGCATGGGAGCATATGATCATCCAAGCATGTGAGTGATAAGCATTAAAACATGTGACCATGCAAGCACATCAGCATCCTAGCATGTAAGCATTGCAACATATGATTATCGAAGCATGTAGACATAAGCAACTAAGCATGTAAGAACATGTGAACATAAAAGCATATAGGCTTGTGAGCATGTGGTTATCAAAGTGTCCAAATATATGAGCATGTGGGCACGTGATCATCAAAGCATGTAAACATAGGAGCACATGATCATTACAACAGGAAGACATAGCAGCTTACGATCATCCAAGCATGGGAGCATGCAATTATCAAGACATGTGAGCATGGGAGCATATGATCATCCAAGCATGTGAGTGATAAGCATTAAAACATGTGACCATGCAAGCACATCAGCATCCTAGCATGTAAGCATTGCAACATATGATTATCGAAGCATGTAGACATAAGCAACTAAGCATGTAAGAACATGTGAACATAAAAGCATATAGGCTTGTGAGCATGTGGTTATCAAAGTGTCCAAATATATGAGCATGTGGGCACGTGATCATCAAAGCATGTAAACATAGGAGCACATGATCATTACAACAGGAAGACATAGCAGCTTACGATCATCCAAGCATGGGAGCATGCAATTATCAAGACATGTGAGCATGGGAGCATATGATCATCCAAGCATGTGAGTGATAAGCATTAAAACATGTGACCATGCAAGCACATCAGCATCCTAGCATGTAAGCATTGCAACATATGATTATCGAAGCATGTAGACATAAGCAACTAAGCATGTAAGAACATGTGAGCATAAAAGCATATGCTTGTGAGCATGTGGTTATCAAAGTGTCCAAATATATGAGCATGTGGGCATGTGATCATCAAAGCATGTAAACATAGGAGCACATGATCATTACAACAGGAAGACATAGTAGCTTACGATCATCGAAACATGTGAACATAGGAGCATGTGATCATTAAAGCAAGTTGACATGTGAGCATGTGATCATGAAAGCAAGCACGTATGTGAGCATGTGATCAACAAAGCAAGTGAGTGTGGGAGCATATGATCATCAAAGAATGTGAGCATATGATCATCAAAGAATGTGAGCATGGGAGCAAGTGATCATCAAGATATGTGAGCATGAGAGCATGTGATTGTCAAATAACGTGAGCGTTTGAGCATTCAAACCTGTGAGCATCCAAGCATGTGATCAATCGCTTTGAAAATGATATTGAAAAATGAACTTTGCTCATTATTTTGACCATAACTTTTGATCCACAAAGAATTTTTGAGTGAAGTTTATTTCATTAGAAAGTAGATATCCTGGACTTCAATTTGAACACAAATTTTCCTAATTTGGACTTATATTGAGTGAGCTATGACCATTTGAATTTGGGCCAACCCAATAGTCAAACTTAGGGTTTTTTTAGGAGCATGCATATACATGAATCAAGTGTGCGTGCGCACCCTCAAATGATGCAAGCGCACGCTCATTTCCAAGTTTCCAAAACAACATTTTTAAAGGCCCAAAACATCATTCTTTGATGTGGGCCAGCCCCGAGACCTTTGGGTATGTCCAAAGGCCTTTAAAAGGCCCCAAAAACCCTAGTTTTAACATATAAATACTCATCTTATGTCTCAAATCAAAACCCTAACTAGAAAGAGTGCCTCCATGCTTTCAAAACCCTATTCTCTCTTTTCTAAACTCACCATAGCACCTTAGCACGTTTTTTCTAAGTATTCAAAACCTTTTTCTAGCACAAAACTAAGGCAGAGACTTGTTCTTAATTTAGTTTTATAAAACCCTTTGTTCTTAAGTTGTGATTATTAACAATTATTGTGTTCTTCAATTATCTTTGTCTTTTCAATCTAATCTTTGTATTGTAGGCATTGGGGGGTCCACTAAACAAAATCTTAAGCAAGGTGAGTGTTCTTTCCATGAACTCTTTCTTTGTTTAGGATTGACATGAGTTTCTTCATGTAGTTTCTCTAATTGTTATATTTGTTTTATTTGTTGTTTTTAATTCTTTTGATATGTATTAATATGATTTTGGGTTGTTTATAATCTGTTTTGGTTATTCTTGTTTTATTATTTTAGTTTTATGTAAAGTTTAACATGTTTATTTATTTTATGTTAGTTTAGCATATTTATTTGGTTTGTTCATGGTTATTCGTTTATGTTGATGCTTTATTTTATTTGTTCTATGTTAGTTTAGTATTTAGGGTTTCTAACATGCCTATATGATTTCATGTGTTATATCTTCCGTTGATCAAACTTACAAAATGTAATTTTTTTGGATCCATGCTAAAAGATGCGTACACATGATCAAGTATAAGTGTGCATGGTTTTGACCATGCGTATGCATAGTTGAATATTCATACTCACCCTTAAACCTAGATTTGACAAAAATCTTGTTTTTATTGTTTTAATCATTTTTCACATGTTATTTGATTTTGTTTGACAATGTTAGGTTAATTGTTTATGTTTATTTATTTTCTGTTTTGTTTGAGTCTTTTTTCCATGTTTGGTTTATTTGTGATTTTTTTTCCTTTTTTGTTTATTTAATTGTTGTCTTTTCCTTTTTAGTATATGATTGATTTGTGATATTTAACATACTATGTGTGTCTTTTTAATTAAGTGCATGATGTATGTTTAGGATTAAGGATTAGGACACTTTTAATAATTTCTTTATTTATATAGGGCCTAGCAACACATAATGGAGGCTGGCCCATAAGTAAAGCAGTCTTAGATGCTTAACACCTTCTTAAGCTGTACACAACTTCGGACCCATGATGGTATGTAGACCTATGCATGTAAGTGAGTGGCCTAAAAGGCCCAATTTGGTTCCTAGACCTAATCTAGGAGACGACTCTATTTTTCACCCTTCACCCAATCCACTCCAAAGCCGACGTGTACTTCCCATGAGGAAATCCACTTATTTGCAGGGGCTTGCACCCATATATCTTAGCGGGGGAGCATGTGGTTGTCAAAGCATGTGAGCATTCAAACAAGTGTGCATCCAAGCATGTGATCAATCAAGCATGTGAGCATTAAATCATGTGAGTATGGGAGCATACGATCATCGATGCATGTAGACATGTGAGCATGTGATCATGAAAGCATCCAAACATATAAGCATGAAGGTGTATAGGCATGTGGGCATGTCATAGTCAAAGCATGTAAACATGAGAGATACAATCATCAACGCATGTAGCGAAACATGTAAACATAGGAACATGTGATCATCAAAGCATATGAACATATGAGCATGTTATCATCAAAGCAAGTAGACATGTGAGCATGTAATCAACAAAGCATGTGAACATACAAGTACATGTGCATTTAAGCATCCAAGTCCACATACATCTTATCATCCAATCAACTTTGCATTTCAGCATAATCATCCAAGCATGTAAGTGTATGAGCATCTAACTACATGAGCACATTAGCCTCCAAGCATATAAATATATCGTCATCCAAGTGTGTGCAGATGTGAATACAAAGAAAGGGTTGAAGCTTAACAAGAATTAATGAATAAGTCTTATAAAGGAGTGACACTTAATTGAATATGTGAGAATTTAAGCATTAGAGTGTACAAGCATGTGACCATGAGAGAATATGCATTTAAGTACCCAAGTACACATACCTTTTACCATCCAATCACCTCCGCATTCAAGCACAATTGTCAAAACATTTTAGCACACGAACGTCCAACTGCATGTTCACTTATGCCTCCAAGCATATAGACAAATCATCATCCAAGTGTGTGCACGTGTGTGGATATGAACCATATAAATATCGATGCAAGTGTGCATGAGAGCATACGATCATCAAAGCAAGTGAGCATAGGAGCATTAGATCATCAAAGCATATGAGTATTGCAACATTTGATCATCAAAGCATGTGAGTATAGAAGCATGTGATCATCAAAGCAAGTGAGCATAGGAGTATACGATCATTGAAGCATGTAGACGTGTAAGCAACCAAGCATGTAAGAACATGTGAGCATGAAAACATACGAGCATTTGAGCGTGTGATCATCAAGAAGTTCAAACATATGAGTATGAGGGCATAGAGGCATGTGGGCATGTGATCATCAAAGCATGAAGACATAGGAGCATATGATCATCAAGGCATGCAGAAATGGAAGCATATGATCATTGAAGCACGTAAATATAGGAGCATGTGACATCAAAGCGTGTGAACATAATAGCATGTGACCATCAAAGCAAGTAGACATGTGATTGTCAAAGTAAGAAGACATAGAAGCATACGATCATCAAAGCATGTGAACATTGGAGCATATGATTATCAAAGCATGTGACCATCAAAGCAAGTAGACATATGAGAATGTGATCAACAAAGCATGTGAACTTATAAGTGCATGAGCATTTAAGAATCCAAGTGCACATACATCATATTGTCCAGTCACCTTTGCATTTTAGCACATCATCAAAGAAAGTGAGTGCACAAGCATCCAACTACATTGAGCACATCAACCTCTAACCATATAAAAATATCATCATCCAAGTGTGTGCATATGTGGATACAAACAAATGGTTGATGTTTAATGAGAATTAATGTATAAGTCCCTTGAAAGAGTGACAATTAATTGAACATGTAAGCGTACTATTGTGTGTGCACACAAGCATATGAGCATTTAAGCATCAAAGTATACATACCTCTTACTACCCCATTACCCCAGCATTCAAGCACAATCATCAAGGCATTTGTCCGCATGAACGTCCAATTGCATGTTCACTTAAGCATCCAAGCATATAGTCAAATCATAATCAAAGTGTGTACACGTGTGTGGATATCAAACATGTAAATATCAATGCAAGTGAGCATGAGAGCATGCAATCATCAAATCATGTAAGCATGGGGGTATAGGATCATCAAAGCATTTCAACACGGGATCATGCGATCATGTGATCGTTAAGGCATGTGAGCATGGGAACATGTGATCGTCAAAGCATTTGAGTGTGTGAGTAATCAAACATGTGAGCATAAGAGCATACAATTATCAAAGCATTTAGACAGGTGAGCAATCAAGCTTGTAAGAACATGTAAGCATTAAAGCATACAGACATGTGGCCATGTGATTATCAATGCATCCAAACTTATAACCATGAAAGCATACAGACATATGAGCATGTGATCCTCGATGCATGCAGACATGGGAGCATACGATCATCAGGACATGTAAATGTGGGAGCATATGATCATTGAAGCATGAGAACATAGGAACATGTGATCATCAAGGCTTCTAAACATACAAGCACATGAGCATTTAGGCATTCAAGTACACAAGCATGTTATAGTTCAATCCCCTTATTATATAAGCCTAATCATCAAAGAATATGAATGCGCATGAGCATCTAACTGCATGCTCACATCCGCCTCCAAGCATATAGATATATCATCATCCAAGTGTGTGCACATGTGGATAAAAACAAAATTAATGAATAAGTCCTATGAAAGAGTGACACTTAATCGAACGTGTGTGAGTATTTAAGCATAAGAGTTTACAAGCATGTGAGCATAAGAACATACAAGCATGTGAGTATACAAGCATGAGCATTTAAAAATCCAAGTACATATACCTCTTAACCCCCAATCACCTCAGCATTCAAGTAAAATCGTCAAAGCATTTAGGCGAACAAATGTCCAGCTGCATTATCACTTAATCCTCTAAAGATATAGACAAATCATCACCCAACTATGTGCACATGCATGTAAATATCAAACATGTTAATATCAATAAATGTGAGCATGTGAGCATGCAATCATCAAAGCATATAAGCATGGGATCATCCAAGCATGTGAGCATGGGAGTATGTGATCATCAAGGCATGTGAGCATTAGAGCATAAGATAATCAAAGCATATAGACATGTGAGAAACCAAGCATGTAAGAACACATGAGAATTAGAGCATACATAATGTGAGCATGTGATCATCGAACAGTCTAAACATATGAGCATGAGGGCATACATGCATGTGGGCATATGATCGTCAAAGCTTGTAGATATGGTAGCATATGATCACCAAGGTTTGTACATGTGGAGTATATAAACATCAAAACATATGAACATAGGAGTATTTGATCATCAAAGCATGTGAACATAGGAGCACGTGATCATTAAGACTCCGTTTGGGAGTTCATAAGGGAATGGAATGGAATGGAATGATCATAAGAGAATGGAAATGAATGGAATGTATTTAAGTAAGGGAAATGAATGGAAAAGAATGGAATGGAATGGAATTAAGTAACCTTGATTGGATATTTTAAAATAAACGAATGGAAAAGAATGAAAATGAATGGAATATAAGTAATCTTGTTTGGGAGCAACATGGAGGGAATGAAATGGAATCATTTTATGACAATATTACTATTAGACCCCTATTTGAAAATAAAGAATTGAATATACAGGGGTATTTTGGGAGTTTTAGTAAAAAAATCATTAAATCTAATTTCATTCCCTCCCATTCCTCCCAATTTTGGGGGGAATGAAAATTTGAGGTTTTAAGGGAATAGAGAAGAATGAGTGTTCTCTCCTACCCATTCCATTCCCTCCTACTTAAACTCCCAAATAATGGAATGAGTTTTCTATTCCCTTCATTAAAACTCCCAAACAAGGGAAGGGAAGAATATTCTAAAATGATTCTTTTCATTCCTTTCTATTCCATTCTATTCCCTCCTCCCAAGCGAAGCCTAAAGAAACAAGACAAGTGAGCAAGTGATCATCAAAGCAAGTAGACATGTGAGCATGTGATCAACAACACGTGAACATACAAGCACATGAGCATTTGAGCATTTAAGCATCAATGTATACGTAAATCTTAAGTCCAATCACCTCAGCATTTAACCACGATTATCAAAGAATGTGACTACTCGAACATCCAAATGCATGAGCACATCAGCCTACAAGCATATAGATATATTGTCATCCTTGTGTGTGCGCAAGTGGATAGAAAGAAAGGGTTTATGCTTAATCAGAATTAATTAATAAGTCTTATGAAGAGTGAACCTTAATTGAACATGTGAGCATTTAAGCATAAGAGTATACAAGCATGAGAGCACACTTACATGTAAGCATACAAACATATGAGCATTTAAGCACCCAAGTACACATATCTTTTACAGGTCAATTGCCTTTGCATTCAAGAATAATCGTTAAACATTTGAGTGCACAAACGTCCAACTGCAAAATCAATTAAGCCTCCAAGCGCATATAGACATATCATCATATAAGTGTAAGCACATATGTGTGGATATCAAACATGTGAATGAGAGCATGGGATTGTCAAAGCATATGAGAATGGAAGCATGGGATCATCATAGCATGTGAACATGCGAACATGTGATCCTTAAAGCATGTGTGCATGGGAGCACGTGATCATCAAGCATATGAGCAAGGGAGAATGTGACCATCCAAGCATGTGAAAATGTGAGCATTCAAACAAGTTAGCATCCATGCATGTAGGCATATGATTATCGAAGCATGTAGACATGTGTGCAACCAAGCATGTAAGAACATGTTAGCATGAGAGCATATGAGCTTGCGAGCAAGTGATCATCAAAGAGTTCAAACATAGGATTTTGAGGGCATATAGGCATGTGGGCAAAGAATCATCAAAGAAGAGTTCAAACATAGGATTTTGAGGGCATATAGGCATGCGGGCAAAGAATCATCAAAGAATCTAGACATGGGAGCATAAGATCATCAAGGCATGTAGACGTGGAAGCATAAGATCATCAAGGCATGTAGACGTGGGAGCATATGATCCTCAAAGCATGTGTATAAAGGAGCATGTAAACATTAAAGCATGTGAAAATATGAGCATGTGATCATCAAGGAAAGTAAATGTGTGAGCATGTGATTATAAAAGCATGTAGACATGTCAGCATCTGATTAACAAAGCATGCAAACATACGTACGTTAGCATCTAAGCATCCAGGTACACATACATCTTACTGTCCGATCACCTTAGCATTTAGGAATGATCATCAAAGCATTTTAATGCATGAGCATCCAACGGCATAAGCACATCAGCCTCCAAGAATATATATATATCCCCCTATGTTCGAGCTATCCCTTTAGGGTCCGAGCAGTTCCCCTAAACCCCCTATTATGTTCTCACTTTCTCTCTCATGCAGTACTCCCCTGATTTTTGTTCCAACCCTTTTTCGATCCCCCCAACTCTCATTTTCATATCCTTTCTTTAGTAGAGCCCTCATTATGATGGAATCCCTTGGATGTCTGTAGGCCCTACCCTTTTTGGGCTTGAGTGGCCCTTTGTGTCTGCAACACTATTCTATTGTCAAATTATTCGTTAGGGACAGGACCTACAGCCTTGACATTTGGAAGATCATTTAGTAACTTATGCCTAACGTCAATTCTATGCTTGGCTATTGGTAGACCCTAAACCCCGTAGTTGTCCTAGATGGTATTGGTCATCAGGAAAAGGAGATGAATGTTATATATTTCTATCCACATTTTGTTTGGCCAAGATAGGAGAGGAGGATGGGGTCCAGTTTGGATTCGAGTGGGCCTGCCCCAAGTCGAAGATGGGCCCTTTCTTTTAACCCCTCAACAATATATATATATATATATATATATATCATCATCATCATCATCATCCAAGTGTTTGCACATGTAAATATAAAGAAAGGTATGATACTTAATGACAATTAGTGAATAAGTCCTCTGAAGGAGTGACAATTAATTGAACATGTGAGCATGTGAGCATACACGTATGTGAGTATACAAACATATGAGCATTAAACTACCTAAGTACACATACCTCGTATTGCCCAATCACCTTAGCGTTCAAAGCATGCTCATTTAAGCCTCCAAGCATATAGACAAATCATCATCTAAGTGTGTGCTCATATGGGTGGATATCAAACTTGTGAATATTAATGTGAGTGAGCATGGGAGCATGCAATCATCAAAGCATATGTGCATGGGAGCATAGGATCATCAAAACATGCAAATATGGGAGCATGTGATTATCAAAGCATTTGACCATAGGAGCATGTGATTATCGAAGCATGTGATTATCGAGGCATGTGAATAAGGGAGCATGTGAACGTGTGAGCAATTAAACATGTGAGCATCCAAGCATGCGATCGATCAAGCATGTGAGCATGAGAGCATGGGAGCATATGATCATCAAAGAATGTATACATGTGAGCATACGATCATCAAGCATAAAAACATAGGGGCAAGTAATCATCAAAGTATGTGAAAAGCAAAGCATGGGAACATAGGAACATGTGACCATCAAAGGAAGTAGACATATGAGCATGTGATGATCAAATCAAGTAGACATGTGAGCATGTGATTATACAAGCACATCAGCATTTAAGCATCCAAGTAAACTAATATCTTACCATCCAATCACCTTAGCATTTCAGCACGATCATCAAAGCATTTAAGAAAGGGTTGATGTGTGGGCACATGTGGATACAAAGAAAGGGTTGATGCTTAATGAGAATTAATCTTATGAACAATGTACATTTAATTGAACTTATGAGCATTTAAGAATGACATTGTACAAGCATGTGAGCATGAGCATATAAGCATATGAGTATTTGATTAACCAAGTACACATATCTCTTATCGTCCAATCACCTCTTGCATTCAAGCACATTCGTCAAACATTTAAGCACATAAACGTCCAACTGCATGATCCCTTAAGCCTTTAAGCATATAGACATTTCATCATCTAAGTGTGTGTGCATGTGTATGGATATCAAGCATGTGAATATCGATGCATGTGAGCATGTGATCCTTAAAGCATGTGTGCATGGGAGCATGTGATCATAAAGGCATGTAAGGAAGGAAGCATGTGAGCACATTAGCCTCTAAGCATATGTGTGTGTATATATATATAACATCCAAGTGTGCGCACATGTAAATATAAAGAAAGGTTTGATGCTTAATGACAATTAGCAAATAATTCCTTTGAAGGAGTGACACTTAATTGAACATGTGAGCATGAAAGCAAGCACATATGAAAGCATACAAACATAAGAGTATTTAAGCACTTAAGTTCAAATACCTCCTATCGCCCAATTACCTTAGCAATCAAGCACAATCATTAAAGCATATGAGTGCAAGAACGTCCAACTGCATGTTCCCTAAACCCTCCAAGCATATAGACAAATCATCATACAAGTGTGTACTTGTGTGTGTGGATATCAAACTTTTGAATATTAATGCAAGTGAGCATGGGAGCATGCAATCATCAAGTATGGGATCATCAAAGCATGTGAGTATGGGAACATGTGATTATCAAAGTATTTGACCATGAAAGTATGTGATCATCAAGGCATGTAAGCATGTGAGCATAAGAGCATATGATCATCAAAGCATGTAGACATGTGAGCATACGAACGTCAAATAATGAGAACATAGAAGCATGTAATCATCAAAACATGTGAACATCAAAGCATGAGAATATAGGAGCAATTAGCCATCAAAAGAAGTAGAGATGTGAGCATGTGATGATCAAATCAAGTGGACATGTGAGCATGTGATCAACAAAGCCTATGATTATACAAGCATATGAGCATTTAAGCATCCAAGTAAACAAATATCTTACCGTCCAATCACCTTAGCTTTACAACATGATCATCAAAGCATATGAACACACGAGCATCCAACTACATGAGCACATCAACCTCCAATCATATAAATATATTGTCATCCAAGTGTGGGCACATGTGGATACAAAGAAAGGGTTGATGCCTAATGAAAATTAATGAATAAGTCTTATGAATGAATTACACTTAATTGAACAAGTGAGCATTTAAGAATGAGGGTACAAGCATTTGAGCATGAGAGTATACAAGCATGAGAGTATATAAGCATGTGAGCATAAAAGCCTATGAGCATTTAAGCAAACAAGTACACATACCTTTTATCGTCCAATCACCTCTGCATTAAGCACATTCGTAAAACATTTAAGCGCACAAACATCAAACTACATGATCCCTTAACCCTCCAATCATATAGACATATTATCATCTAAGTGTGTGCACATGTGTGTGGATATCAAACATATTAATATCGATGCATGTAAACACTGGAGCACGCAATCATCAAGGCATACGAGAATGGAAACATGGGATCATCATAGTAGGTGAGCACGCAAGCATGAGATCCTTAAAGCATGTGTGCATGAGAGCATTTGATCATTAAGGCATGTGAGCAAGGGAAGATGTGACCATCCAAGCATGTGAGCGTGTGGGCATTTAAACATGTTAGCAATTAAGCATGAGAATATGCAAGCATGTGAGTGGGAGAATACAAGCACGTGAGCATAAAAGCATATGAGCTTTGAAGCACCTAAGTACACATCATACCTCTCATTGCCTAATCACCTCTGCATTCAAGCACAATCGTCAAAGCAATTAAGCGTATGAACATGCAACTGCATGATCACTTAAGCCACCAAGTATAGAGGCATATCATTAACCAAGTGTTTGCATATGTGTATGGATATCAAACACTTGAATATCAACGTATGTGTGCATGGAAGCATGTTATTGTCAAAACATGCGGCATAGTAGCATTTTATTAACAAGACATGTGAGCTTGGGAGCATGTGATCATCAAACCATGTGAGCGTGTGAGCATTCAAGTATGTGACCATATAAACACATGAGCATTAAGCATCTAAGTACACATACATGTGAACATATGATCATCAAAGCAAGTACACATGTGAGCATGTGATCAACAAAGCATGTGAATATACAAGCACATGAGCATTTAAGCATTTTAGAACACACACATCTTACTATCCAATCACCTAAGCGTTTAGGCACAAGCATTAAAGCATGTGATGCACATAAGCATTTAAGCATTTTAGAACACATACATCTTACTATCCAATCACCTAAGCGTTTAGGAACAAGCATTAAAGCATGTGATTGCACGAGCATCCAATTGCATGAGAACATCAGCCTCTAAGCATATAGATATATCATCATCCAAGTGTGTGCTCATTAGGATACAAACAAAGGGTTGATGGCTAATGAGAATTACTAAATTATGAAATAGTGACACTTAATTGAACATGAGAGCATTTAAGCATTGGAGTATACAAGCAAGTGAGCAAAAAACATATGAGCATTGAAACACCTAAATACACATACCTCTTACTGCCCAATTACCTCTGCATAAAAGCACACTTGTCAAAGCATTTAAGGGTACAAATGTGCAACTTCACAATCACTTAAGCCACTAGACATGGAGACATATCATCAACCAAGTGTGTGCGCATGGATGGATATCAAACAAGTGAATATCAATGTATGTGTGCATGGGAGCATGTTATCGTCAAAACATGCTGCATAGTAGCATATAATCAAAAAGGAATGTGAGATTAGAAGCATGAGATCACCAAAGCATGTGAGCGTGTAAGCATTCAAGCATGTGAACATCCAAGCATGTAAGCAATCAATAAAATGTGAATCCAAGAGTGAGCAGGGGAGAATACGATCTTTCACGTACTCAAGTGACAAGCCAAGCATGTAAGAACATGTGAGCATAAGAGCATACGTGCATGTGAGCATGTGGTCATCAAAGTGTCCAAACAAATGAGCATGACGAAACACAGGCATGTGGGCATGTAATAGTTAAAACGTGTAGACATGGGAGTATACGATCATCAAGACATGTAGACATGGGAGCATATGATTATCTAAGTACGTGAACATAGAAGCATGTGATCATCAAAGCATTTGAACCTATCATCAAAGCATGTAGACATGTGAACATGTAATCATCAAAGCAAGTAAACATGTAAGCATGCGATCAAGCAAGTATGTGAACATATAAGCACATGAGCATTTAAGCATCCAAGTACACATACATGTGAACATATGATTATCAAAGCAAGTACACATGTGAACATGTGAATAACAAAGCATGTGAATATACAAGCACATGAGCATTTAAGCATTTTAGAACACGTATGTCTTACTATCTAATCACCTAAGCATTTAGGCACAAGCATTAAAGCATGTGATTGCACGAGCATCCAAGCATGTGATTACACGAGCATTCAACTGCATGAGGACATCAGCCTCCAAGCATATAGATATACTGTCATCCAAGTGTGCACACATTGGGATACAAACAAAGAGTTGATGCTTAATGGAAATTAATGAATAAGTTTTATGAAAGAGTGATACTTAATTGAATATGTGAGCATTTATGTATGAGAGTATACAAGCATGTGAGTGAGAGTATACAAGCATGTGAGTGGGAGAATACAAACATGTGAGCACAAAAGCATATGAACATTAAAACACCCAAGTATACGTACCTCTTACCGCCCAATTGCCTTTGCATTCAAGCACAATCGTCGAAACATTTGAGTGTACAATTGTGCTACTACACAATCTCTAAAGCCGCCAAACATGAAGACATATCATCAACCAAATTTGTGCATGTATGTGGATATCAAATATGTTAATATCAATGTATGTGTGCATGGGAGAATGTTATCGTCAAAACATGCTGCATAGTAGCATATAATCAAAAAGGAATGTGAGCTTTGGAGTATGAAATCATCAAAGCATGTGAACGTGTGAGCATTCAAGCATGTGAGCATCCAAGCATGTGAGCAATCAATAAAATGTGCACCAAGAGTGAGCATAGGAGAATATGATCTTCCATGTACTCAAGTGACAAGCTAAGCATGTAAGAACATGTAAGCATAAGAGCATGCGTGCATATGAGCATGTGATCATCAAAGCATCCAAACAAATGAGCATGACGGCACATAGGCAAGTGGGCATGTGATAGTTAAAGCGTGTAGACATGGGAGTATACGATCATTAAGGCACATAGACATAGAAGCATGTGATCATCAAAGCATTTGAACCTATCATCAAAGAATGCAGACATGTGAACATGTAATCATCAAAGCAAGTAAACATTTGAGCATGTGATCAAGCAAGTATGTGAACATATAAACACATAAGCATTTAAGCATCCAAGTACACATACATGTCAACATATGATCATCAAAGTAAGTACACATGTGAGCATGTGATCAACAAAGTATGTGAATATACAAGCACATGAGTATTTAAGCATTTAGAACACATACATCTTACTATCCAATCAACTAAGCATTTAGGCACAAGCATTAGAGTATGTGATTGCATGAGCATCCAACTGCATGAGAACATCAGCCTCCGAGCGTATAGATATATCGTCATCAAAGTGTATGCTCATTAAGATACAAATAAAGGGTTGATGCTTAATGAAAATTAATGAATTAGTCTTATGAAAGAGTGACACTTAATTTAACACGTGAGCATTTAAGCATTGGACTATACAAGCACGTGAGTGGGATAATACAAGCATGTGAGCATAAAACCCTATGAGCATTGAAGCACCTAAGTACACATACTTCTTACCGCCCAATTACCGTTGCATTCAAGTACAATCATCAAAGCATTGGAGCATTCGAACATGCAACTACATAATCACTTAAGCCTTTAAGCATAAACGCATATCATCAACCAAGTGTGTGCACAAGTGTGCTGATATCAAACATCTGAAAAGCAATGTATGTGTGTATAAGAGCATGTTATCTTCAAAACATGAGACATAGTAGCATATGATCGACAAAGCATGTGAGTGTAGGAGCATGTGATTATCAAAGCATTCAAGCATGTGAGCATTCAAGCATGTGAGCAATCAAGCAAGTGAGCATTCATGAGTGAGCATGAGAGAATATAATATTCCATGTACACATGTCACAAGCAAAGCATGTAATAACATGTGAGCATAAGAGCATGCGTGCATGTGAGCATGTGATCATCAAAGTATCCAAACATATAAGCATGAGGGCACACAAGCATGTGGGTATGTGATAGTTAAAGCATGTCGAAATGGGAGCACAAGATCATCAAGGCATGTAGACAAGGAAGCATACAATTATCTAAGTACGAGAACATAGAAGCATGTGATCATCAAAGCATTTGAACCTATCATCAAAGCTAGCATACATGTGAACATGTAATCATCAAAACAAGTAAACATGTGAGTATGTGATCAACCAAGTATGTGAACATATAAACACGTGAGCATCCAAGTACACATACATGTGAACATATAATCATCAAAGAAAGTATACATGTGAGCATGTAATCAACAAAGCTAGTGAATATACAAGCACATGGACATTTAAGCATTTAAGAACACATACATCTTATTATCTATTCACCTAAGCATTTTAGCACGAGCATCAAAGCATGTGATTGCACGACCATCCAAACATGTGGTTGCATGACCATCCAACTGCATGAGCACATCTGCCTTGCATATAGATATATTGTCATCCAAGTGAGTGAACATTTTGTTACAAACAAAGGAATGCTTAATGAGAATTAATGAACAAGTCTTTTGAAAGAGTGACACTTAATTGAATATATGAGCATTTAAGCATTATATTATACAAGCATATGAGTGGGAGAATACAAGCACGTGAGCACAAAACCATATGAGCATTGAAGAACCCAAATACACATACCTCTTACTGCTTAATCATCTCTACATTCAAGCACAATCGTCAAAGCATTTGAGCCTACGAACGTGCAACTGCACGATCACTTAAGCCTCCAAGTATAGAGACAAATAATCAACCAAGTGTGTGCACATGTTTGTGGATATCAAACACGTGAATATTAATGTATGTGTGCAAGGGAGCATGTTATTGTCAAAACATGTGGCATAGTAGCATTTGATCAACAAAGCGCGTGAGCTTGGGAGCATGTCATCATCAAAGCATGTGGTGTGTGAGCATTCAAGCATGTGAGCAATCAAGAAAGTGAGCATCCAAGAGTGAGCATGGGAGAATATGAGCTTCCTTGTACACGTGACAAGCCAAGCAGGTAAGAGCATGTGAGCATAAGAGCATACATGCATGTGAGCATGTGAACATCAAAGCGTCCAAAGATATGAGCATGAGGGCACAAAAGAATGTGGCCATGTGATAGTTAAAACATGTAGACATGGGAACATATGATCATCAAAGCATGCAGACATGAACGTAGAGGCATGTGATCATCCAAGCATTTGAAACTATCATCAAAGCAAGTAGACATGTGAACATATAATCATCAAAGCAAATACACATGTGAGCATGTGATCAACGAAGTATGCGAACATATAAACACATGAGCATTTAAACATCCAAGTACACATACATGTGAACACATGATCACCAAAGCAAGTATACATGTGAGCATGTGATCAACAAACCATGTGAATATAGAAGCTCATGAGCTTTTAGGCATTTAAGAACATAGACATTTTACTATCCAATCACCTAAGCATTTAGGCACGAGCATCAATGCATGTGATTGCACGAGAATCCAAGCTTGTGATTGCACAAACATCCAACTGCATGAGCACATCAGCCTCCAAGCATATAGATATATTGTCATCTAAGTGTGTACACATTAGGATACAAACAAGGGGTTGATGCTCAATGAGAATTAATGAATAAGTTTTATGAAAGAGTGATACTTAATTGAATATGTGAGCATTTAAGCATGAGAACATGTGAATATCTATGTACGTGTGCATGGGAGCATGTTATCGTCAAAACATGCAACATAGTAGCAAATGATCAACAAGGCATGTGAGCTTGGGATCATATAATCATCAAAGCATGTGAGCATGTAAGCATTCAAGCATGTGAGCATCCAAGCATGTGAGCATCCAAGCATATGAGCAATCAAGCAAGTGAGACCATTCAAGAGTGAGTATGGGAGAATACGATCTTTCATATACACATGTGACAAGCCTAGCACGTAAGAACATGTAAGCATAAGAGCATACGTGCATGTGATCATATGATCATCAAAGCATCCAAACATATGAGCATGAGGGCACACAAGCATGTGGGCATGTCATAGTGAAAGCATGTAGACATGGGAGCATACGATCATCAAGACATGTAGACATGGGAGCAAACGATTATCTAAGTACATGAACATAGAAGCATTCAAAGCATTTGAACCTATCATCAAAGCAAGTAGATATATAAACATGTAATCATCAAAGGAAGTAAACATGTGAGCATGTGATCAACCAAGTATGTGAACATATAAACACATGAGCATTTAAGCATCCAATCAACTAAGCATTTAGGCACAAGCATCAAAGCATGTGATTGCATGAGCATCCAACTGCATGAGCACATCATCCTCTAAGCATATAGATATATTGTCATCCAAGTGTGTGCACATTAGGATTCAAACAAAGAGTTGATGCTTAACGAGAATTAATGAATAAGTGTTATGAAAGAGTGACACGTAATTGCATATATGAGCATCTAAGTAGGAGAGTATACAAGCATGTGAGTGGGAGAATACAAGCACATGAGCACAAAATCATATGAGCATTGAAGCACACAAGTACACATACCTCTTCCCGCCCAATTACCTTAGCAATCAAGTACAATTGTCAAAGCATTTGAGCGTACAAACGTGTAACTGCATGATTACTTAAGCCTCCAAGAATAGAGACATATCATCAACCAAGTGTGTGCATATGTGTGTGGATATCAAACATGTGAATATCAATGTATGTGTGCATCGGAGCATGTTATCTTCAAAACATGCGACATAATAGCATATGCTCAATAAGGCATATGAGCTTGGAAGCATGTGATTAACCAAGTATGTGAACATATAAATACATAAGCATTTTAGCATCCAAGTACACATACATGTGAACATAATCATTAAAGCAAGTACACAGGTGACTATGTGATCAACAAAGCATGTGAACATACAAGCACATGAGAATTTAAGGGGCCATTTGGTATAGGAGTTTAAACACATGTTTTCAGTTTTTAAACATTACATGCATTTTCACATACTTTTTCACCCACACGTATTTCCAAAAAATACAAACAATATTACTAAAACAACGTTACAAAATGGCCCCTATGCATCCAAGTACACATACATCTTACTATCCAATCACCTAAGCATTTAAACACGAGTATCATAGCATGTGATTGCACAAGCATCCAACTTCTTAAGCACATCAGCCTCCAAGCATATGTGTGTGTGTGTATGAGCATTTAAACATGAGAGTATACAAACATGTGAGTGGGAGAATACAAGCACATGAGCACAAAAACATATGAGCATTGAAACACCAAAATACACATACCTTTTATCGCCCAATTACCTCAGCATTCAAGCACAATCATGAAAGCATTTGAGCATAAGAACATGCAATTGCATGACCACTTCAGCCTCCAAGCATAGAGACATATCATCAGCCAAGTGTGTGCGCATGTGTATGGATATGAAACATGTGAATATCAATGTATGTGTGCATGGGAGCATGTTATCATTAAAACATGTAGCATAGTAGCATATGATCAACAAGGCATGTGAACTTAGGAGCATGTGATCATCAAAGCATGTGAGCGTGTGAGCATTCAAGCATGTGAGCATCCAAGCATGTGATCATCCAAGTGTGAGTATGGGCAAAGCGTCCAAACATATAAGCATGAGGGCACACAAACATATGGGCATGTGATAGTTAAAGCATGTTGACATGAGAGTATAAAATCATCAAGGCATGTAGACATGGGAGCAAACGATTATCTAAGTACGTGAACATAGAAGCATGTAATTATCAAAGCAAGTAAACATGTAAGCATGTGATCATCCGAGTATATGAACATATAAACACACGAGCATTTAAGCATCCATGTACACATACATGTGAACATATGATCATTAAACCAAGTACACAGGTGAGCATGTGATCAACAAAGCATGTGAACATACATGCACATGAGAATTTAATCATCCAAGTACATATACATCTTACCGTCCAATCACCTTAACATTTAAGCATGATCATCAAAGCATGTGTGTGCACGAGCATCCAACTACATGAGCTGTGCACATGTGGATCAAACTAAAGGTTGATGCTTAATGAGAATTAATGAATAAGTCTTATGAAGGAGTCACACGTAGTTGAACATGTAAGCATTTAAGCATGAAAGTATACAAGACTGTGAGCATAAGTGCATACAAGTATGTAAGCATACAAGAATATGAGCATTTAAGGACACAAGTACACAAACAAGTATTTGAATTTTTTTTTTCTTCCTTTGTTTAATATAAGGAATCAAGGTTGCCTACACTAATTAAGTTCCAACACACACAAAATTATTTCATTTTGATTGGAAAATTATTTACCTTCTATATACAATTACTTATGGCATAGTAGAAAAAGAGGAACCCAAAAGGAATGGGAGAAGGTGGCTCACATGGTATTACAAAAGAAAAATTATGTGAAGAGCATTTTATATGAAAAAATTGGTAAAATAAGGTGATTTTTATAGGAATCATCATAGATTTCTTTCCCAAACTATGTGCAACATTTATATATCATCTTTGTGCATGCCATAAACCAAAATTAACAATGAAATTTGTATCCTTCTCAAGTCTTACCTAAACCAAAAGAGAAACAAACATTGTATAGCATGACATACATCCAAGACTCCAAACAAGAGTAAGCGTGCATTTGGGTAAGAATGAAAAATTAAAATTATTTCACTATTCAGTTTATTTTTGCAACAATTCATGGGCTCCACTGCACTTTTTGGCACTATTTATAGGCCTCATTGTCTAAGTTGCACCGACACGAACATGGATACGGATACAACACGGACACGGATACGGGGATACGGCAATTTTTGAAAAATAAGGATACGACACGGCGTGAACACAGCAATTGAATAATTAATTAAATTTTATATTTAAGCATATTTTTTAATATTTTTACACATAAAATACGTTTTATATATTCATATATAAAAATAAATATATAACTATTTATTTACTTATTTATAAGTTCATTAGCCAAAATCCATATAATTTATTAAATATATTTATAATTATAAGTCTATATCTTAATCAATATGCTAAACTTTATTTAAAAACTTCAAAAGTTAGCTCATTTTAATAATTATAGATAGTTTATATATTTAATAAATACTCAATAGATAGTTTTTTTAGTTGATTTATTTAATAAATAATATAATAATAATAATAATAATAATAGTAGTAGTAGTAGTTGTGGTGCACAACACATTATCAATTTGACCAATGGTAAAAAATTTCAAAAAAGTTGAATAGACACTCCATTAAACTTCAGTATTTCACATGAGTGTAGTGGTGTTATCACTTGTCAAGGGCACACTTAACCAAATGCTATTACTAGTTCACTGCTCAAGATACAGATTTAAGGAGTTGGGCAGTTGAACGACGAAAATGAAAAGATAAAGAACAGAGGCATTAGGAAGAAGAAAAAGAAGACGGGTGGGGGAGAGACCGCGAAATACAGTTTAATACCTGAAAAGTTTTTGGCGATGCCGGTAATAATAACTAAACGTTTATTTTTCCTTTCTATTTATTTTTTGCTGGTTTTTTTTGGTACTAGCCAGTTTTAAATTTTCGGCCGGAATCCGGTAAATAGTCTGGTAAATCCAAAACGAACCCGATACATCCGGTATTTGAACCGGTACGATATAGCAGCATTTCTATACCGATTCAGGCACTGGTATGGAATATATCAGCGGTACTGGCTAGTACGGTATAAAATCAACTCTCTTAGTTTTAGGGTATATCACAAAATCAACAGTAATGATTTGTCCATCTTTCAAAATATGTGATTTTCTATTTATTTTTTTTAATTGCTGGCGTGTCCACCGCATCGGTGTAGTGTCAGAGAAGCGAAAAAAAAGGACACCGCTCGGACACCAAAGTCCAACGAGTCATACCAGTATCCATGTCCGACACATGTCAAATTCCGGTACGTTGCCAAAAATGGCGTGTTAGTGCAACCTAGCCCACTGTACTATTTCAGCAATAATTTTTCAGTTTTAGCAATATAAGCGATATCCAAGAATACCTTAAGACATATTTTCTTATACAGTACGTCATAATTCACAAAAAGAGTAAGACATATTTTCTTATTCTGTACGTCATAATTCACAATGGTTCAATCAAAAAAGAAATAACCACCCCCGCCCCCCAAAAAAAAGAGAGACAAATATGATTACTAATACATTCAAATGATTCACACACACACACACACACACATATCCTTAGTCAATTAGCATAAGGAAAAGAAAGGTTAATGCAGAGCTATAGAACTTACAGTGGTGTAAGGCACTTCATGTTGTTAGACTTGATAATATGGTCAAGAAATTCCTTCTCATCTTGAAGGATAGTATTTACAGCAACCTGAGAAAAAAAAAATTATATTTATATAAATTAGAATGCTGACCAATAATCCCAGAATGCTAAGATACTACATGCAAAAGATGAGGAAGAGATGCTAAAACTAAAGACAAAAGAGATATAGACATTGTCTATTGGATATGAAACAAATTATGCCACAGGAACTTAGACATTGAGAAATTTGGCCTAAAACACTAAAACCCAAGCTATAAAGATGGGGAATTACACAAAAGCAAATGCTATAATGTCACAAACATCCTACTTGAGTCATAGATCACTAGCAAAGGTAACTGATTAGATAACAAACATCCTAAAAGCATCACATATGAAAATAAACTAATAAAGATGTCCCTGGTCTATTTATCAAAAAGAAGTTAAGTCCCTGGCCTAGCATACAAAAGCACCAGCTTCCAGTTAGTAAATTTGGTAGTGAAAAGAGATTTTAAATAAAATGAAGTGACACCATGTATCCTTATTGGAGTATAAGTTTTGTATCCAATAAGGAATGATAAATGATTTTTAATGATGTGACACCATGTATAACCTTAGATTCATGAAAACTAGATATTGATGATGAAATGGGCCCCCTTCATTTCAAAGACAAATGTGCGTGGATATCAAAGCATTTGTCCTATGTCGATCGAATATTATGATAAAGTGGAAACGCAAGGATGTACATTAGTTAGTAGCAACATCATAAACTTATTTCATTTTCTGTATATATAAAATTAGTTATTTCAAAATGAGAAAAAATAATTTTTCGTGCATAAACACTAAAGCCTGCACCAGTTGAGATTGATATCTTTCAAATTCTTTTAAGAATAACAAGAAGGCAAAAAATGTAGCTAATGACTATTAGCCAGAAGAATAGCATATGATTCCCTCAATAAAGATATGAAAATCAAATCTAGATTCATAACCATATGAGAGTAATGTAAGTGTTTGTTGGCGTAAGTCCACACTTCTATAAATTTCTAAATGATTGTTAACACTAACATATTAACATTAACTTTAATCATGCTTCATTCTTCTTCTCATTTAACAGAGAAATGCATACATGCCCTTGTAATCAATATAGGACTAAACCAAAGAAATCATATTCCTATATGTATAATTAAGTGAACCGTCTACGAATTTTAACCACATCAATGTCACACACAGACTTTATTCACAAAAGAAACACAAAACAGGAAATTTTTTTCCTATTTAGCCACACAATTTGGGTATTTCTCAAAGTTGAAAGAAGTTTGAAATTTTACCCGAAAGAAATTATCTAGATGCAAGCTAAGCAAAGCAATTCCAGACAAAAACTCTTTCAGAAACTAAACTAAATCCATTCATGATACAAACCACTCATAAAACCCCATGCACGAGACCACTCGTATAAGGTTTTATATATATGTGTGTGTGTGTGTGTGTGTGATAACAATGAGATCTATCCTTTTGCTTGTAAGCAATTCCAGAGAATCTAGAAATAAATATCAGCTCTTTAAAGAGGAATGGCATTATAAGATCGTCTTATTATTGATTTTGCATGAAGTACAATCTATCTGATCCCATAGTAGTAGGAAAGAAGGTTTGAAATGAAATTCAACATCTCTTAGATACCAAAGGTAATTCTAAGTCATACTTATCAAGTAATTCAGATCAAGCAATTGGAACCCAATGGACTTGCTAAACAAAGAATGCATAATGAATGTATATAAGTAAATAACAAAGCCAATTCTATGATCTGTGTATAGAGAAACAAAATGCTTGTAGTTTTAGGATATGCAGATAGCAAAACAAAATACTTACTATTTTAGAATTAGGATTGAGTATTTTTTGTATCAATGACTTCACCTCAAGAGGAAAACAATATGGACAAGAGAATTCTGTTGCATTTATCTGCACATTAGCCACAAAAGCAGTTAGTTAAAAGCTGTCAATCCTTCATTTGAACTACTAATTGTTATGTGACTCACATTCAGTCCTTGGAGAAAGTTTCCTCTTTGCGCATGGGAGTAAGAAAAGAATAGGATAAATTACACTAACCACTCTTGAGGTTTGGGTAATGTTTGGGACTTCCCTCCAGTTTTCAGAAACAACAATTTGTCCCTAACACTGCTAATAGCTTACACTGTGGATGAAATAATGAAAAAAAAAATACATATGAACAACTTTTTCATATGGCTAACTTAAAGCATCATAAAACTAATCCTTTCGGCTCTAGTTCTCCCTCTCTTGCAATGGCTATTGAGTTCACTTATTTTAAAATAACTTAATTTTTTATTTAAGCTTTTCCTTCTTTGGATGCATAAGGCATCAATATACTACATATGTGTACATGCACTAAGCGCTATATAGCTTTCTCTAGCTAGTGGCTAAAGTACATTACAAAAGAAAAATGGGCTGCCTCTATGCAGCCTTGGGCAGAATAACTAGTTTCTGAGCATAGCAGATACACTGAAAAACTTACCCCAGTTCTACCATCGGATTGATGTGACAGTGATCCTTCCTGCAAATTCATTAGCTTAGTTTCCTACACCTGCTATCAATCACCAAAAAATTCTTACTTGAATTAATCACATCCATACAAATTCATTACTCGAATATCAAAAATACAATATATATAAAAGAATAAACAAGATTCTACAAAAAGAAAAAAGAATGCAAGCTTTGTATTCATTCGAACAAAACAATTAACAAATAAAATGGGAAAAAATAGATATCCAATTTCAAGCTTCATAACTTGAAAATGAATTTATAAAATTCATAAGCTCTAGTGAGTTTTACAAACAAAATGGGTGTAAAAAATCTTTACCATGTGAAGCTGAATAGAGCCATTGAATTGCCTTGGGTCGAAACAAGTCATTTTTTTTTAGGGTATATAATGCTTGTCAACATGTGTAACAGACACAATGTAATATGCCCATCTGTAAAAATTTGATTATAGGCATCAGATTCAACCTAACAAGATTGAGACAATAACAAGGGGACCATGGAAACAAGGAAAAGAAGAGTATTAAAATAGCAATATCATCCACTTGTGATATTTTCAAAAGAGTATTAAAATAGCAAAGTAGGAAAAGAAGAAATACCTTGTTCTTTACTACTTCTGAAAAGATTTGAATTGGTATACATCAATATCACCAAGGAGTGCAAGATCGAGACCACTTCCCACCACCTTTTAAGTAGTTGCAAAGCAAAATAACTCTTCTTTTGAGGCATTAACCACCCGCCCAACTAGCCTTTATGACATAGGTTCTAAAGAGTATTAAGACCATCAAACCAATCTGCGTTCAAACAGAGAATATTATTTCACCATGGTGACAATCTAGACGATTACAAAGTTTAAGGGCTTCTCAATGAGCAAAATCAAGGTCTAAAATTTGATACTAGTTCATGTTATCAAGTAAATGCAGTAATAAATTCATAAATGAAAACAACAAATCAGTTCCAAAAACTTTTCTCTTTTGTGGAGGAACAAAAGTAAATCATGAAAGGCTTAGACTCAAAATTTATACAAACCATGGTTTACTGGAATAACAAAACACTAAGGTCCATCATATTGCTTTAGTTCAAACACCCCATAAGGTACCTCAGGCTTGTTTACAGCTACGTGCTCTGGCTTATGCCACAGAGGGGGCTGGAGAGCATACTAAAAAGGACGGAAGAAGCACCTTTCATATGTGAATGCTAACAGATTAGGGTACCTATATAGAACCAGACAATATGACATTAAACTTTGTTTTTTCTTATATAATTAGAACTCACACAACAATATGGAATGAACATACCCTACAAGGAAGGAGATGCCATTTAGACATACTTGACTGTGTATGTGAATAGTTTAGCATATGATAATTACCAGAAGTTACAATACTTGACTGTCTACTTACATGTCAAATCCTGAAAGCAAAGTTACAATATGTTGATCCTAAAATTACTAGAAGATGTGGTCTACAAGGTGCTAAACAAGTAATCATTAAGTCCATTCCAAGAACGTCTAACATAACAGGAACAGCCAACATGGAGTTGCACTCTAAAGAGGACAAACCTTAAATCCAGCACACTTATAAATTGATGCCCGAGTGGTTGCCAATACAAAATAGGCAGAGGCAGTGGTGGCAAAAGGGAGTTGATATGGCAGTTAAGAGATGGTGTACAGATATATGATAAAGGCAGTAGAGCTAGAGTGGTATGGCTTATGGTATTATGGTGAGTTGAAACATGTAACAATGGTGGTGGTGGTGTTGAAGATTGTCCTTTTAGGTCTAGTTACTTTCAGAGTTGGAATTTCAATAATGTTGTGTTTGCATGAGAGATTTTTATGTAGGATTTTACTTGGTTGCAATTTTGGAATTTCAAACATTGATTTCCCTTGTTTGCTTTGACAATAGAGTGAACTTGGTTTTCAAATATCCATAGCCCAAGTTCAAATTCCATGAAGGAATGTACAAAGCCCCAAAAGAGAAAATTGTGAAAGAACTGTCATTGTACAAATTTCTACCACCATAATTATCTCAAACAACCCACTATTGATTTTCACATCATTACCACTATTGTTGCTAATGCCAGTACCATTCCATTACCACCACTGTCAATGATGCCACCACCATCAATGCCACCAAAAACATGTGTTGCTACCTCTGCCACTTGCCATACTACCGTCATCACCAAATCATTGCCACTTCCATTACCATCATCATTGAAAAAATTATACTACTCTAATTTCTAAATTCTTAATTATACTTATCTAAACAATAGAGATTTAGATTAATGGGATTAAAATTCCCATCAATTTAAGTCCCTTCAATTTGGAAATTCTAAGAATTTCTCAAATTCTTCATCCAATCACAACCTTAAAAATCAATTCAGCTCCCAACAATAGACATTAAGGTATCCAATTCTGCAATTAAAAATAAAATAACAAAATAAAGTTCAACCATCACAGTCATTTGGAATTTTCATTTTCGGTATTCTTTTTTTAGTAATAATGACTACTAGATTCAAATTTTCTTTTATTCATTGCTTTAACAAATCATCGAGACCAAATAGGTTGCATCAACAGTAAGCATTATATAAATTGGTGTCAACTTTTTTTTTTAATGAGTATAAAATAGGTGTCAACTTATAATTTCCAGTTTGCTTTCTTACGTGTAATCATATCATGTTATGAATCCTAAGTAAGAGTTTTCAACATATAAATCACATGTTTCCCATCTCTACAGCAGCAACAAGATCTAGTATCTTATCCCTAAACCTTTATAGTTGATACAAGCATTTTACCCAACTAATCTTTCTAAGGTGATGAAATATATGTAACTAGCTAAACAGCAAAATGAGAAAGATGGCAAGTAAAATATAAGAAACTCTTTATTGGATAAAATTGGTTTTAGTTTTACCTTGTAGAGTTCAACATCCAATTGTTTCATCACAATTGCCATGTCTTTCAAGGAACTATCAACCCGATCCCCAACATATAGGCACACTAGAATAGGGAAATTGCCTTGCTTGGGTCCTTGTCTATCAACTGTAGTTTGAGAAACAAACATTTGATAATATATATAACCAATACAAAATGGAAAAAAAAAAAAA
This sequence comes from Quercus lobata, assembly GCF_001633185.2. Lineage (NCBI taxonomy): Eukaryota > Viridiplantae > Streptophyta > Magnoliopsida > Fagales > Fagaceae > Quercus > Quercus lobata. The sequence goes on from NC_044908.1 coordinate 43,884,607, forward strand.
AAAAATCTAGATGGGTAATCTTTAAACATGAAAACTATCAAATTTTGATGGGAGAAAGCCCTTGAAATTTCCTGTTCAGCGGTTATTTGAACCTTCCACTGAAAGTTATACCTTCTCCAATATATTTCAGCTTGAGCTGAAGCATTTCAACTCTTCCAGATCTCTGTAAAATATAAGAAACACTTACAGGCAAATATATGCATGTTATATCCATAAATGTTCGTTAGAAAATCAATACATTACTTAAGCATCCTCATAGCAACTAGTTGATACCAAGGTATGTAACCAAAATCCTTCAACATAAAATAGGGTTTTAGAAGCAAATACAATTATTATGCATGACATGCTTTTTAGTCCCATAAAACTCCTAGCATCCTTCTGTGCATATATAAAACTAATTTGATGCATACAAAATTAAATTCTTACCATTATCCTAGATATTAAAGGCAATGAAAAGCTTCCAAACAAAATAAAATTCTTCCAGATGCTACACAGAACACAATAATATGCATACACCAACATAGGTTGGTCTTGCCTTTGTCATATTGGGGGCAAAGAGAACAAAAAGACAGTGAAGGGCTGAAAAGATTACATTAGGCAAAAATAACCCAAATAACATCTGGGACAGCAAATATGTTACATATTTTTCAGAAGGTAAAAGCTACATGTCATGCTTCAATTGGTCTGTGCAATTTCTTCCTCAAAAATTTCATTTGAGCTACTTGCAATAGCAATTTTTGATTTTATCAATATCTCAGAGTCATTTGTGATGCTATATCTCTCCCCAAAAGTACTTATTGTATTGATTTCAATTTAGCTACTTGCAGTAGCAATTTCAAGTTGCATCAATATCTCAGTCATTTGCAACGCCATATCTCCCAAAGTACTTATTGTATTCATACAATTCAAGCGTTATTGGCCTTTCACTAGGGAAGAGGTTAAGACAGGTACATGCAATTATAAGTAACTCAAAGATTGCACCATCAAATCCTTTGTCAATCAGAGAATTATCAATAACACTGTAAAGATCAAATGAACTGCTCAAAAAGTGAGTTATCCAATCAAACAAACTCCCATATAAACCATATGAATAATTGTAAATTTCAATGGGTTCCTTCCTTGTAATTAGCTCAAGAAGCAAAATTCCAAAGTTAAAGACATGTTTTTTAACAAACCCAACTCCCATACCCCATTGTCTACAAAAGACCCATTGCTTGAGTCACAAACATTTGTATTGAGAAAATCCAAAAGGAAGTTTTTCATTATTAACAATGAATCAAAATCAACAGGAACTTGCCATTCAATTCAAACAAAATCAGAATCCAGAAAAAACCCATTAGACTAAACCACATGAAAGCACAAAAAAAAAACCCATTAGTCTTCCTCTCTGACATAGGCATCATCGGCCAGCGGCAGCATGGAAAATCCCCTCACCATATTTTATGGGGAAAATCTTTTTAATACATCCCATGTACAAGGGCCATGCTCTTTTGTGCATTTTTAATGCATTTGTTACTTATCTAGGAAAAAACAAACTTAAAAAATATAGCCGAGACATTTGTATTGAGAAAATCCAAAAAGAAGTTTTTCATTACTGACAATGAATCAAAATCAACAGGAACTTGAAATTCAATTCAAACAGAATCAAAATCCAAAAAAAAACCCATTAGTCTAAACCATATGAAAGCACAAAAAAGATATAGCTGAGACTTAAAACACCAGAAGAAGTATCAAGATTAACAATAGAAAAACAACTACAAGGACCATGGAGATTGGGAAAAAAGTGACAGGAAAAAATAATAACTATAATAATAATATAAAGCCAAAAAAATCCCACAATGAAAATTTGTTGACAAGATATAGCTACACAAAGATGATTTTATTATTCCTCATCTCAGAAAATCATGAAATTGTACTAACCTGTCTAATTTTCTCAATTCCTGTTGCCACAAAAAAATCAGGAAGCTGAAATGGCTGTTTCTCAATACCACACTTGCCCCGCAAAAAGAATACCCAATAATGAGACATAAGCAATTGCACTAGCAAAATAGAATGATAATTCTGCAAGAGTAAAAAAAATTTCAAATTTAAGAGGAATTCAACCTGAGCATTAAGCACAATGGAAAGGCATCTATAAATTCAAAGCAGATTAATTAGCAACTCATACGTAAACAAATCCCCAACACATATCATGCAAAAGTACTCCGTTAAAAAACTAAAAAAATTAAATTTCCCCATATATGACATCATACAAATATCTATGCCTGCCCCCCCCCCTTTTTCAAATTTAAGAGGAATTCAGCCCGAGCATTAAGCACAATGGAAAGGCATCTATAAATTCAAAGCAGATTAATTAGCAACTCATATGTAAACAAATCCCCAACATATATCATGCAAAAGTAATTTGTTATAAAACTTAAAAATAAATAAATAAATTTCCCCATATATGGCATCATACAAATATCTATGCCTCTTCCTCCCACAACCACCCCCCCCCCCCCACGTTAGCAAATACATGAACAAAGAAATCATTTAAGGGTGCTCATTGCCAAACACCTACAAGTCCAGTCTCCATGATTGTCACAGCAACTCCCCTGCAAGAACCACATATATACATATAAGAGAAACCTTATCAACTTGATGTTCCTACACCCTATTCTCTAAATCCCATAGGTTCACTATTTCCACAAGTCATGCATGCACATTTTAATTTTTAACCCATTAGTCTTCAATCCTAGTGATGCTTACTAAACTTCAAAAATTTACGTTTCTGACACCAATGCCTTGGGACAGGCACAGTGTTCCTGTATGATTTCAAAAACACCAACAACTTCAGGTCTGCAGAGGTTGCATCTCACACCTAGAAGTGAATAAACTGTATATAAACCACAGAATAATAATGAGAAGAATAATAAGAAGAAACAAAGCACAAGCAAATATCCCTACCTCAACAACATCAGGCCCTGAGCAAATTTGCTTCAGTTCAGCAATCTGCATCCACCGTTGTAGCTGAAAGATGAAAACAGAAATCCTTTAGTCTTTTATGACAAACTGCTGCAATCATAACGACTATATGAAACTATACAAAATATCAATTGATATTTTTATTAACAAGTCATATATACCTTCTTTTTCTTGTTTGACACGCCTTTCTCTTTTTGTGGGTTATCCTGTTCTTCCTCTTCTGAGTCTGAGTCAGCCTTCTTGGTTGAGGCTGCATTTTCGGCAGACTCATCCTTGTTATCATTATCCTGAATGGGTAGAATAATTAATGCATCATGTTAGGCTCATACTTCTCCCAGCAGAAAATAGAATAACATAAAGTCAATATTACATAAAAAGAAGGGACCGAAGATTCCTCTAACCTGAGTAGCAGTAGTTTCACGGAAACTAAATTGGCTAAAAGCCTATCTAAATTCTTCATCCATTCCATCATCAAGCTCAGCAAGCTTTGGGACATACTCCACTTCAACTTGCGGAAATGTCTACAAATTTCCAACATATAAGAGAAATAAACATGTTCAGAACCATGTAACAGACCTTCCTAATTTATAATTCATTGGACAACATGAATATGGGTATTATAAGATCTTAACACTCTTTTTTCAAGCTAATGCAAAACCAGCTTAAATTTAAGACGAAATTCATCTATCTTATTCAGTTTTTCTTCTCTGGTAATGTGAAAACTAAACCAAAATAAACTCTCAATTAAACTCCATCAGAGAGAGGGAAAGATTACTTTGTTTCCAAAAGGATTACCTTCTATCCAGATTTCAAATATGCAAATAGAAAATTTTACCCCCATAAATGATTACTCCTTAAAGAGTTCAAGCTTATATTCCTTTCTCTTTGAGTTCAAGAACAATTACTTCATTGCTCAATTTCAAAGATATTCGTGAAATATTTTCTTTAATTTAAATAGTTTTTAATAAATCTCATCAAGTGCTAGTTTCCTATAATCTTTCTCTCGTTTTCCTTCGGTTTCTAAACAAACAAACAAAGCAGGAAATAAATCACAAAGAAAAACTCCATGCTCCACTCAATTCAACACGCATAAACCCTAACTTCAACTATCATAAACCAAAATCCACTAAACATTAAACAACCTTTGCTATCACAGATTCCAATATCCCATACAAATGAAATCACACACCAAAAAAAAAAAAAAAAGAACCTGTTGAGGATTGTTGTTCTCCTTGGAATCATCGTCATCAGTGACGCTGGAGGGGGTTTGGGAGGCGTTGGAGTTCTTCTTCTGCTTACGGCGGCGACGACCTCGTTCGGTATAGGGTTAGGGTTAGAGGACAGATCTCCATTGGCAACGGCGCCGTTGGAGAGTGGTGGGTTTCTGTAGCCGTAATTATAATTTAATTAACACAACTTCCTTCCTCTCCTCGCTTCACTTTAGATCAGAGAAATGTAGAAGATGAATTTGAAGAGAGAGAGAGGATCAGATTTCATTCTCTGGGGAAAATCTTTGAACCCGTTTTCTTGAATTGAATCTGTATGTTTTTGTGGTAAGGAAAAGGAAAACCACTTTCTTGAGGGAAAATTTCCTGCGTTTGAAGATGGGTTATCGGGGAAAGTCTGTGAAAGGGAGAGAATTTTTTGAGAGAGAAGAGTGAAGGAAAGTGTAGAAAGGGTAAGGGAAAGTGAGAGAGAAAAATTTGAAAAGACTATTTTATAATTACTAGCCGTTAGCGTCTTGGCACGGTTGCACGTGTGAGTTTCTTTTGATATATAAACCAAAATAACGTCTCAAATGAAATGCTTAATTAGTAGCCGTTATTGACTTTTCTTTCTAAAACAAATAGTGATTTTCAATTTTTTTTTTTTTTTTTTGGGTGCATAAAATTTGTCGAATATAGTTTATCAAGTTTTCCTTTGTGCTTTCAAATACCAATTGATGAAAGAACCGTTTACAAAAATTTCTCTCTTAAAATTTCCTCTCAACATTTAAAGATTATTTTTGGTAAGTAATGAAAATATTTCATTAAATAATTTCTTTTTTATGTTTTTAAAAAATTTAAAAACCAGACCCACCAACCAGCCGACCCTTTTCCTCTTTTTCTCTCATTTGGATGTATAATTAAAAATAAATAATAAAAAAAGGATGTATAATTAATTTATTATTGCAATATATGGAGTTCACAAAGTATTATTAAACTCAAAAGGATTCTATAAGATAGCTCTACCCTATTTAACGCAAAAAAAATATTAGGTTCTCTGCAGTTTAGTGCAATAAATGTCTAATTTTTTAAAATTGAATAAATATTGTCTTATAAAATGTCAATCTGAATCATAAAATTAATCCATTTCAAATAAAGAATATTTATGATGAATAAACTTACTTAATGCTAAGAAGTAAATTAAAAATTTTCCGTAACATTTTTTAAATTTTTGATTCATTTATAAGTTGTTAATAATTAAAAACTTTCACATGGCAAGTAATTCTTGTAAGTGAAATTGTTATTACATGGAAGTAGTAAAGATGTTTAAAAAGAATATTATCAATCTAGTTTATTCACTCCGGTTAAACAATTTACCTTTATTCCCAACATTTTCACATTCACTGTTAGAAGCGGTTTTGTGTGGCACAAATGTGTTACCTTCTTCCACTCAAAATCTGAAACCAAAACTATAATACTTAAGGAACTTTTCTTTTTTAATCTTGTAATGCTTAAGGAACTTACCAATATTAGTTGAGAGGACAGATATATGGTAAAGTTTCTGAATTAGCTCACAATAAATTGAAACTGCTGAGTAGTTATGGCTCATAGCATATAAGATGATGGGCCAAGCATATACAGGCCCATGCCAAAATCCTAGCAATTAAGTACACAAGTTTGTATTATGCCTACATTTCTATTAAGAGAAATGTGCTATCGGAGAAGCCTAATTACTCTACTTTGATCAAATAAGCCATGAGCCTTTCACTTATTTACTAAACATGGGTCCAGCCTTAAGTATGAATTGGGCTTTATAGCCCATTTTTCTTTTCTATACGGATCAATCTCCACAATTAATAAGCCATTATTTTTACAAAATGGGCCGATAAGAAGTACTCAAAGGCCTAAACTATCCCATTTTTAGTTTTCATTTAAAAAAAGATTTTCAAATGTTGGTCTCAAAAAAAGCAACTGAAATTATATTTACTAGATGTTTTTCTTGTTCTGTTTTTTTTGGCTTAAAACTACATTATTCATATAATTATATAGTCAATTATATGAGTAACAATATAATTATCAAGTCAGTTTCATACTTTCAAAAAAACTTCCTTAGTCACGAATCCTTTCCTACAGAGGTCACTATGGATATCTATGGATAATTGATAAAGCATTTTTTTTTCCTTCCTGAACTAATTAGAAGAAGAAGATTCCTAAGACATCACCACTGCTATATTATAAGATTGGGTATTGACTTTCTCTCAAAAAAAAAAAAAAAGATTGGATATTGACTGGCCCAAGCTTTAGCACACCAGCTTCCTTTGTCAAAAATGTTAATGATTATGCTGGTCGGTTCATGATGGGTCCGTACAATTTTAAACTTAAAGGCCACTATCTTGAATGAGTTCTTGTTTATATTTAAATATAAATTAAATAATATTTATTTCAGTTTCTATATTTTAATCTTTAAAAAAAATTGTTTCTCAAAAAAAAAAAATCTTTAAAAAAAATTCAGTCTTCTTAGTAGATGTAAAATGATTAATTACGTTTTGGAGGAATTGCATTTTTGTATTTAGGGTGTACAAATTGAGAGTTTATATGAGATTTAAGAAAAAATTATAATTTAATCCCTACATTTTGGGATCACTTTCAATTTAGTCCTTACTTTTTTCTAGTAATTAATTTGAACTTCATTATATTTAATTTGTTGTCAAGTTAGTCCCTATTCACTAGTGTCAAACTCATTTGCTTAAAATACTTATGTGACAAATGGTGGGCGCCACTGGCATACTTGAAACTTATATGACTAATAAAATAATAATAAAAATTATTTTAATATACATTAAAAAATGCCACATTAGCATTTAAATTAAAAAAATAAATCAAATGAATAAGAAATTAAAAAAAAAAAAAATCCTATTCTCTTTTCCCTCACTTTCTTAATAGCAAACATAGTAACAAACAAAAAGAAAATCTCCATCATTATTTTCTCTCACACTCTTAGAATAAAAGCTACCTAAGTCTCTAATCTTTCCCTTTCTCTCACTCTCATTTCCGTTCATTGATGACAACATCATCGACACTCCTTCATCTCATGGTTTCGGGATATGTTAGTTCTCTCCTCCTCTATCTTAGAAACACAAAAAGAAACCCTAATCTAGGCTCTAAATTTACTTTTTAATTTTAATTTCTGTTTGGTTTATTGATTTGGGAATTATGTATGTTTTGGTTTATTTATTTCAGCTGTTTGGTTTCTGAGAAAGTTGAATTTGGTACAAAGATTGTGTTTGTTTCTAAAGAAGTTAGGTGAAGATAAAGAAATAGACAATTTGTTTGTTGTTATAGTGTTGTTTGGTAGTTTTGGTTCTGGACTATGAGAAAAAAAAAATAGAAAGGAGATTTTCTTTTTTCTTTTTTTTTTTAATTTCTTTTTTTGGCTGTGTTTGGTTGCTAGAAAGTGAGAGAAAGTAAAATACAATATATATTTTTTTTATTTCTTCTTGTTATTTGGATTTTTATTTAAATGTTGATGTGGCATTTCTTAATGTATACTACTTTTTATTTTATTTTATTTGTCACATAAGCTTCAAGTGTGTCAATGTTGCATACCGTCTACCATGTAGACATTTTCCACAAGTGAGTTGATTATAGGAACTAACTTGATAGCAAGTTAAAATATTACTTTATCTTGGGTTATGCGATGTATGGTGAAGGAAAGCTAAAATCTAATTTCCAATTTGATAATAATATGGAGAGAGAGAGAGAGAGAGAGAGAGAGAGATTGATTGATGTGTGGTAATTCGGTAAAAGATTAGGTAGTTAATATTAACAATTTATTACATGGGTAGTTTACAAAAGTTCACTTTTCAAGTGTTTAAGAGAAGTTTATCTATATTACTAATAACATAAAAATTAAAATAAAAATTTAAAATAAAAAAAATGTCAAAATGCTAGTTGGAAGCCACCCTAGTTCAATAGAAAACTCTCAAAAATCATTTAGTAGAAGATGAACCTTAAGAAAGTCTTTCACTCTGTGCTTTATCAGCCTTTTCCAAGTAATCTTGATGGGACTAATTTTTTTATTCTAAAAATGGGATAGCAATTTTATCAGATTTAGCAGATCAATGAGAGCAGCACTAGCCACCCCCCGTATGGCAGGAATAGTAGAAATGGAATAATAAATCAACATGCAGGTAGAGCACCCACTAACCAATGGTCCAATCCTCAAGGATCACTAAAACCAAACCAAGTCCAGTTCACCTATAACCTCCATTTGTCAAAGATACTTTCACATGGTTGTAGACATTGTATTTTGTACAAGGTGGTCGATGCCATACTGATATCGACCGGTAGTACCATACCGATACCAGCCGTAGTACCGTGCCGGTACATGTACCGGTATCAAAACGCCAGTGTTTTGTACCGGTTTAAATACCAAACGTATCGGCTATATATCGGGCGTACTAGCCGATTTCGGGTGTACCGGCTGGTACCGATTTTTTTATTTTTTTTATTTTTAAAGTTTTGTAATTTTTGAATTTTTGTAAGGGCAGAGTGGTAAGTTATTAGTATTATTTGTTTTCTTAGTATGCAATGAACAACTAAGCTTTTTGTTTCTTATAATGTGTTTTTTCTTTTTTTCCTTTTGTTGATGCTAAAGTTTAAAACTATAAATAATTTATTCTAAATTGAGGTAATGTTTTATGGTAAACTTTTATATTTATTATAACGATACGAGATTAACTCCCTTGATTTTGTACCCCTTACGACTCAGGCCCCTGTTTTCCAATGATGTTGGAATTCTAAAGCTCAAGGTTGGTTTAAGGCCCAATCAAATAGAAATTGACTTAAGGAAGTGTTTTTGAAAAAATATAACTCTTTTTGGACTAATTGAGTTTTTGCTTTTTTTAAATAAAAACCATAGAAACCTTAGGGCATGCGTACGCATACACGCATATGCGCACGCATGCTCAAGCTCTACATGCGCATGCTTCATGCATGCGTATGCATACTTGGGCATGTGTGCATCTAGAAACTAGAAAGGAAAGGTTTTCTGCATTAAAACTTAGTTTGGAATGAAACTCACATCGTTTGGGAGCCGGCCCAAACCCCTATTTTTGACTATATAAAGCTTGATATAGTATATTTTCAAAGGAAGATGAATTCTAGTGGTAAAACACATAAGATTCACTAGAAAATAATGAATCAAAGGCCGAGTTTTTCACAAAACATCCTCAAGTCAAATTTTGTTTGATTGAGACATATTTAGGTCTTGATCTTCGAGTTTCAAAGGTTTACTAACTGATTTTGGTTTGGTTGTGACTAAATTGACTAAAAGGAACGGTCAAAATTAAGCTAAGGAACTTTTTGTTTGGAGGTAAAGGTTCTAGCTTCATCTTTGTTTTCCTCTTGTTTTAGTTCTTGTTTTATATGTTTTATTTGCTTTATATGTGCTTTGACATGCCTGTTTAGTTTAGGTTTATTTTTCTTTTATGTTTTAAGCATGCTAGGTTGTTAGGTTTTAGCTTCTGCTTGTTTAGTGTTCCTATTTTTTGGGTTAGGGTTTAGGGCGTGTATGCGCGCACATGCTTATTGCATGCATACGCATACTCGAAGTATGCGTATGCATATAGTTAGGTTGTGCACATAGGCCCTATGTATGCACACGCATACTCATGCCTAGAAGCCACCCTAATTCGAACCTTGTTACTTCTGTTTCCTTGTTTTATTTATGTAATATGCTTCTGTCCTAAGTTGGTATCCATGCTTATAAGTTTTTGCTTCCATGCTTTGCTTTGTTTGTTTGTTTCTTTGATGTTAGTAGGGTTTTGATTTGATTGTTTACTATGAACATGCATTGATGCATAGGTGCTGTGATGCAGTGAGGTAAGCAAGGTAAGTCATGCATTCATGTGAACATGCATTGATTTGAATATGGCCTTGTTTCGTTTGATGAACACAAACATGTTTTGTTGAATGACATGTCTTTGATGTTTAGATGCAATAATATACTTGTATGATTCTACCTTATGGTGTTTCTACCCGTGGATATGTTTGTTTAATGCCATGATAGATGAATGATTAAACTATGGAACACAATGAGTGAAAACCGACCCACGGGTCAAGTGGGGTTGAGTGTCTAACACCTTCCCACCCCCATGCCTAAACTCCAGACATATGCTTTGGTAATAGATCAGTTCTTCCACGAATGGCACTAATATATGGTTTCTAGACTTAATTTAGGCAGCGACTCCATTTCTCCGCCATGGTCCACCTTAAGTTAAGGCGTACTCACCCATTGCGAGGATGACACCACCCGTTGTGGGCACTTGCGCCCACAATGGTACAACAAGATAATTTAGGCAAATAAGTGTAACTAACGGTAAGAAACACTAACATGACTATAGTCTTATTAATTTTCATATAACCAATGCAGGTTATAATGCATGCATGACTTGCACTACATGAAACACTAAAAAAGAGGCCACCATTACAAGCTTCCAATATTTCTGAACCACAATTAGCAAATTAAAATGGGTCCTAGATATATACCGAGGCTAACATTTACTCCTACCATAGGTAGCACTTCAATAATTTCAATAAGAAGAACGTATATGATGCAGTCATGGCAAATTAATTTGCTACTACATAAATTTGTCTATTCAAGATTTTATTTTATGGAATCTACGTATAAAATCCAATTGAAGTAAGAGTCACGTGATTCTAAAAGTAAAAGTTGGGTTTGCATTTAATAAAATTTGGTCAATTTTGTATTCAAGGATAAAACTATAATTTTTGCAATCTCTGCAAATTAAGGGTATTTTGATAATTTGGTTGAGTCTAAAATTTTATAGGATGTCCCAAGTATCTTAGAATTTATTTTCTTTGAGTCCAAATTAGTTTTTAATTAGTTATTACTACCTTATTAGGTTTTTCAGTTTACTAGTCAAATTAGGAATCCTAACACTACAAGAAAGAGTTATCATATATATTTATGTTCAATGTATTTGAAAAATATAGATGTAGTTGATTAATAAAAATATTTAGTGTTTAAGTATTGAGACACATTGGCCTTAATTTTTTCCCCCCTCCCTTTCTCTTCTCTCTATCCTTTATCTCTTTCTTGTGGTATTGTTCATAGATAATGTTCATACAGCCCTTGAACACTAAATTTCTTGATTTTCCTTCTTTCTTAGAACCCCAAGTCAAGTCCTTCCTCTTATTGATCAAAAATTTGAAAACCCCGTGTTCCTCTCTATCAAATAGCCATAATATATATATATATATATATATATATATATATATATATATATATATAAATTAATTAAAAAAAATCTTCAAACCCTAGCAAATTTTGAGCCCTAACCCTTTTTTTTTTACAATTCTAAACCCTACATCCACAAAACCTCCTAAACCTTAAACACCTCAAATTCTCCAAATTTGATGGCCTTCTTGAGGTGGAAGAAAAAGTGTACAACACACCTATTTTCTTTAATGGCTTGGAATTTGGTGAAACAATAATTATGGTTTCCATAATATTATATTATGATTTATTTATTGCCAATAATTGACACCTGGTTGACAACAAGTGATTAATTTTTTACTTTTAGTGCATGTTTGGATCCAACTTAATTCACGGCTGTGTTTTCTCCTTTTTTTTTTTTTTTAGCAGCTTATGTTGACTTTTCTTCCATGAACAGTGCACGAATGTACTGTTTATGGACCCACAAACTTCACTTTTCATCAACTTTTTCATTAAAAATGAGTCCCACAGCACTATCTACACATTTAAAAATTATTTTGTTACAGTGTTTTCAATTTTCAGTTTTCAGTTTCAGCAAAATAAGTTCTATTCAAACACACCCTTAATTGGCTAGTATCCACAAACTCTTTTAAGATAAGCATCAGATTCTTAAAAATTGATTTGCAATTGATCTAACAGTTTAAAAAATAGCATTAAACGCTAATTGACTTACAACTCATTTACTTAATTAATAGCAATTATGTTTTTTTCTCCTTATCTATTATTTAAAACCTTTTACATATACTCCTTTTTTTGCCAATGACTTTACAAATATATTTGCAATACTTCTTTTTTTTTTTTTTGGTTGAGTTTGTACTACTCCATACTCTTAGAGAAATGATATGTCTACAATATTTTTACAACAAATCCTAAGTGACAGGTTGTTACTGGTTGTTATTGTTAGGGCAAAAAAGTAATATTAGTGTTAATTTCAAATTTGAACCAATAACAACTAACCATCTGTGATTTGTTGTAAAAATGTTGTAGATGTAGAATCTCTCATACTCTTATAGTAAATATATATCTTGTCCCCTTAAAAATAAATAAATGGCTAAGTGTTGTTTAATGGGGTTTTAAATAATAAGTTTCTCAAATAATAATTAACACATATACTTTGCAATTCTCTCTTCTTCTTTTTTGGGTGTGCCTGAGTCTGTAATACTCATGTCATTTTCTTTTCTTCTTTAAGCCGGTAATACTCTATTAATTGTGAATATTTTCTTTGCCTTCTTAAAATAAAATAAAAAAATAAAATTGCTGGGTAATATAATTGTAAGCATATATCCACGAAGAAATCTTTTTATTAATGAATTTTGGCTTTTCAAAGCTCAAACGGACGAAACATTGGCCGTGTCTACCATGCACAACTTTTAAAAATTGGCAACATGCCAACACATGAGTCATGATATATGTACATTTGCATGATATTTATATTATTCAACTTTCTTAATCCAATAAGACATCCTAACATGTCCAATTTTTATAATAATAATAAGAAGAAGAAGAATCATCCTTGCTTAGAAAATGAGTATAAGTTAAAGAGGTTTAAAGCCTGTACTGTGTATCTAAGAATTAGACCCTTTTGAATATACACCATTGTAAATTTCTTTAAAAAACTTTCTCTCCTCTTCCTGTGTGTGTGTGTTAAAAAATACTTAGTATTCTATAAAAAAAAAATTAAAAAGAAAAGTATGACCGGCTTAAAAGAAGAAAAAAAAAAAAAAAAAAAAAGAGTAGTATGAACTCAACCAAAAAAGAAAAGTATTGCAAATATATTTGTAAAGTCATTGGCAAAAAAAGGAATTTATGTAAAAGGTTTTAAATAATAAATAAGGAGAGAGAAATAAAATTGCTATTAATTAAGTGAATAAAGTATAAGTCAATTAGCATTTAATACTATTTTTTTAACCATTAAATCAATTACAAATCTATGGTTACTACTGCACACCCTTGATGCGATGGTCACTCCACAGGTATAAGTGCTTATGGGGTGTGGAGGGTAAGGGTCAGGGTTCAAGTCTCCAAGAGAGAGCTTCATACACATATACACTCTAGATTAGGCTAAAGTAGAATTCTATCTTGTATTAAAAAAAAAAATTACAAATTTACGATCTACAAATAGTGTAACTCTTGTCAAGTTACACCAGGTCTAACTTGAACTTATCTCTCTCTCTCTCTCTCTCTCTCTCTCTCTCTCTCTCTCTCTCTCTCTCTCTCTATATATATATATATATATATATGAACTTGAGTTTGATTTATGTGATTCCAAATGAACTTCTTAATAACCTGGACTAAGTTCTCCATAAGTAGGCTGAATCCTCATTAAAGAGAAGGTAATTAAGGCTGTGTTTGGTTCCCGTAAAATATTTTCAAGTGTTTGGTTGCATTATAAAAATTGTTGTAGAAAATATTTTCATGTGTTTGGTTCTATTCTGAAAATTCTATTTTCCTACAAAATTTTCACATTTTCTCAGCATCCAAACAAATTTTATTACAGAAAATTTCAAAATCACAGCCAAATCCCAATCCACAGAACAAATCACAGCTAAATACCCATCACTTGCAACCACCAACAACAACCCACAACCACCGAAATTTATACCCACCACCGAAACAACACCACACACCACTAAAACTCCAATTCAACCCCCGGCAACAAACTTCGGCAATCAAAAGCCACAACTGACGGCAAGCAAGCAATACCCACCACCACACAATAGGAAAACCACCAAAACACCACCACCCACACCACCACAACAACAACAAAAATCAAAATCATATAGAAATCAAAATCACATAGAGAGAGAGATCGGTTCATGGGTTTCCGACGAAGTCGAAGGCTCTGGGTCGCCGGCGAAGTGGAAGGCTCGTGGGTCGAAGGCTCTGGGTCGAAGATCGGTGGGTCAAAGGCTCTGCCTCTGGGTCGAAGGCTCTGGGTTCGTGGCGTGATCTGGGCTCTGGGTTCGCCGGCGAAGTCGAAGATTGGTTCGTGGGTTCGTGGCGCGAAATCTCTGGGTCGCCGGCGAAGTCGAAGTCTCGTGGGTCGCCAGCGATGGGCTCTCTCTTCTTCCTCTCTCTCTCTCTTTGTGCACGGGCGCGATCTCACTCTCACTCTCTCTCTCTCTGTTTTCCGGAAAAAGATATTTGAAGGTAAAATAAAAACGGAAATCATTTTACACCCAACACTAAGGTCAACTGAAAAGCATTTCCGGAAGAGCCTATTTTCAAAGCCAACCAAACAGCCTATTTTACGGAAAATGATTTCCTGAAATCATTTACACCCAAAACAAACGGACCCTAAGATAAGGATAGGGCTGAGTAAACGAAGGTTAATTGGCAATGAGTTTTCATTAACAGAAGCCGATTGACGAACTGAATTTGGAGAAATATTAGGCCCCTTTTTTCTGGCTTTCATGGCTTTTGTTTTATCTCTCTTGTACAGAGTTGGGTGGAGCCACTTTTCTAGTTTTCTTTGCAAATTCGATAACCAAGTACTGTTTCGCGACAAATGATGAGATCAATTTTTGATGTCTTCTCTTGCTTTCCCCCTCATTTTTGGTTACTTCTCCATTAATTGCTTATTCTTTTAGTCATACACTCATACATTCTCTATTTAATCAATAGGCTTGCTTATCCATCAGTCTCAGTTTTTTTAATAACTTCATTGTCCATAGTGATACAAGCAAAATACTAATGCATTTAAATAAGATAGAGTGATACAAGCAAAATATTAATGCATTTAAATAAGATAGAGTGATACAAGCAAAATATTAATACATTTAAATAAGAGGGAGATTTCTTTTTTATATAATTCAGTTGTCAAAATAATAGAATATTGGAAAAATACACAAAATCCCAAATATGTGAGAGGTGAAAACAAATTGAAAAATAACACAACACACAAGGCAAACATATGACACAAGAATGCCTTGATACCTACTATATGATGTGTATTTTTTTGAAACTTAAATGATGTGTATTTAAGTAGAAAAGGCACTCCTACTATTATACAACAGCCCTGACACCAAAAAGAAAGAAAAGAAAAAAAATCTCCTCAATTCCCTCACACAATCACACTTTCACCTATTTTACTATTCTTAAATAGTATTTATTTCCAATAGTCTTGATCTTGTCCCATCCATTCTAATATTTACCTATTTTACTATTCTTAAATAGTATTTATTCCAACTAGTCTTTGATCTTGTCCCATCCATTCTATTATTTACAGTACTTTTCTTCCTTGTTCTAATTTTTCTTTACTTTTCTTATTATAATCATAATGCTATACACATAATATTTTTTACAATAAATTTTACAATTATAAAAATAATTAATTATAAAGGATAAACAACTTACGTTAATCAACCCACTACTTTATTTCCTTTACAAGTCATAGTCTACCCTGACTCCTCTAAAAAATGCATTGATACCTACCATATGATGTATATTTAAGTAGAAAAAGCACTCCTACTATTATAAAACAGCCTGACACCAAAAAGAAAGAAAAGAAAAAAAAAGCTACTCAATTCTCTAACACAATCACACTTTCACCTATTTTACTATTCTTAAGTAGTATTTCCAATAGTCTTGATCTTGTCCCATCCATTCTACTATTTACCGATCTTACTATTCTTAAATAGTATTTATTTCAAGTATTCGTTGATCTTGTCCCATCCATTCTACCATTCACAATACTTTTCTTCCTTGTTCTAATTTTTCTTTTCTTTTCTTATTATAATTATAATTCTATACATATAATATTTTTTACAATAAATTTCACAATTGTAAAAATAGTTAATTGTAAAGGGTGAACAACTTACATTAATAAACCCACTACTTTATTTCCTTCCCAAGTCCTAGTCCACTATTTTAACAATTATAAAATTTATTTTGAAAAAATTGTTTTGTTATGACAATTCAATTAGTATGTTCTATAGTTAACTTTTGTAGATTGATTTATTTTTTTAATTTATTTTAAACAATCAAATTATGTCTAAATTTTATATATTTAAATTAATTTCTCACTTTGATTGTTAGTAACTATGATTGATTATTTTTGTTTCTTTGTTTTAATAATATGAAATATATACTTGTAGTTACAATTGTCTATTTATTTTGTTTTTATTATCTATTAATATTTTTAGATTACTTTTGTTTTTAGTATTTTTTTTTTCAATCTTACCCCCTCTAAACTCAAATTTTGGCTCCACCACTGATCACACATCTTAATTAAGCATATGATATGTGTAATTAGCTTTCTTCAACCATTAAGCATGTGCCTAATAGAAGGGGACAACGCCACTGTGATAAAGACCATTATGTCATCAGAGATCAATTTGTCTAGGCTAGGACATAGGCTGTATGGTTTTGACTCTACAAACCTGCTCTTTTAGTTGTGTTAAACGAACGGCTAACTCTGCTGCGCATGCTTTAGCAAAATATGCAAGACAGGTAGATGATGAGGTTGTTTGGTTGGAAGAATCTCCACCGCCCATTCTGGAAGCTTTGTATTTGGATAATGGTTATTTCTTTTTTTTTTTTTTTCGAGAAAAAGATAATGGTTATTTCATGAATGAATGATTATGGTTTTCACTTCAAAAAAAAAAAAAAAAAAAAAAATCATTCGCATAAATGCTAAACAAGCCTTATTAAAGCATTGCTTGTCGCCACATCAAAATTTATGACATATTATTGGACATCTCATTTTGTGATTCATATTGGATCAATAGTTCTCTATCAAAAAAATATATTGGAACAATAGTTCTCAATTTTTATTTTTTTATTCTTGTCAAAAATCTTGTAACTCAGTGGCATTGACCAATTTTTTTTATAGGAAAATCTTGGGTTTTAATTTCTATATTTATTATGAGAGAGAGAGAGAGAGAGAGAGAGAGAGATCCTTTACCTTTGGCTTTATTTGTCTTCCCCTTACATGCCATGTGAACAAAGCCAACTTGTAGTGCAAATGGGCCTACAAAAGTAAATTGCTAACCATACTAGAAACACAACTATTTTCACACCAACAATCAAAATTTTTTAATTTGTATGATTGTGAGTAGTTGATAAAAAGTGGTGAGTTGTACAAATCAATAATGAGCAGAAAGTATCCATCACTCACAATAACACAAATCATAAAATTGTAAAATTGAGTGTGTGATTTATATCTAAATTTATTCCTGCCACTTAAATGTAAAATAAGGAACTTCTATAGACAATAGCAAAAGACAACCTTAAACATGAATGGACTTAGAGGGCATTACTTGAGGGCATTGCCAAAAATCCTTCTAGAAGATCATTACAAAGAAGTAACACCCTTGGACTTCATCATAATTTACCTAATCACTACCCAAAATATTAGATAAATGTTAGGCATCTGGAAGACTCGAACGTGATTAGACCCTAGCAAACTTAAAGGAACGCTGTTATTATCATATTAATTAATTAAATAGTAGAAGAAATAGTCTAATAACTTACATGTATGGAAAAAAATGATAAAATTCAAAACCTAACCTGTCTTTGGCAAAAGCCCTCAATTCCACGTGAGATGGAATTGTATTTGATGACGAGTCTGTTTTTTTCTCATGAATCATAATGTCTCTCTTTTATTCAAACCACGTGAATCCTTTTAGTCATCAATTAGGACTCTCTCTCTTTCTCCACCCAAAAAAAAAAAATCTTAGGATTCTTTGTTAAAGTTTGATTCTTCTGATTCTCAAAAAAAAAAAGAAAAAAAAGGGTTTGATTCTTCTATTTTTACATTTTTTTGAAAAGTCAAACATAAGGACAGACTGAAGGTAATTGTATGTGGGCCCCACTAAATGCAAAAGCAAGATTACGACCGTGATGGGCTCAGATTCAGATAACGTAATAAGTGTTTTTTTTGGGTGCAAAATTCCAAACATGTGCGTGCGTGGTCATCGCACTGGAGAAACGTCTGGAACTCGCTTACTATGGTCGAATATGCTGACGTCATCACATTACCACATTATTCTTTGCCATTGCATTGGTGGATGAATTGCGAAATTGTCCTTTCATGGGTACAGCAAAAGTTTCAATTTTTTATTTTTATTTTTATTTTTATTTTTATTAGTCTTACAAATTCCAAAAAATTACTTGTAAGTCAAGTTTTACCTTCAACAATTTTTTTTGTTTTTGGTTTTTTTGTTTTCAATAACTCTAAACATTTTCAAATCTCTTATATTTTTATGTAGGAGTGTACGTTACTTCATTTAGCCCATTAACATGATAAACTTGATCTAATCCAATCCAACATCTCTTGTTTTTTTGAATTGATGGGTATAATGGGTTTCAAAATTATTGAAACTCGGGTTTGGTTGGGTTTTATGATGACAATATTTTGAATACATATAATTTAATTTAATCCTTATTATTAATTATTTGAAAAAAATTAAATTATTTTTTGAATTTTGATATTTAGTTTAAATGAAGTTAGAATATTAGACCAAATTGTATAAATTTTTATAACTTCTTTGAATAATGAACTTAAAAAAAAAATAAATATTTAATATTTTTATTAAGCCAAACAAAATGGTTAACTATGTCCAATATTTCGACTAGTGTAGTTCATCAATTTCGGGATTTTAGATCAGCCGAAGCCTCCCATGTGAAGTGACAAGGTAATAGGCTTGCACATCTTTTGGCTAAGCATGCCAAAGAAATAGATAGCTTTGATAATTATCTAACCTGAATAGAAGAAAATCCATCGCTAATTGATTTTGTTATTTCTCATGATTTAATGAATTTATCTTCTTTTTAATAAAGTTCCAATAGTTTTTCATTAAAAAAAAAAAATAGTTCCAACCTAATGACCCAACTACCAAACATGATCCTTATGGATTGGATTGGTTTTTAATTTCATCTAGTCATTGTTTTGTATGAGAATAGCAAAATTATGCCAATTAATAAAAAGTTGTGCTTTAATTTTTCAATTTTCTTCTTTGGCTAGTTTTTGTAATCATATAGCAAAATACCTTATAAATAAAATCATTTTGCAAATTCCCCGATGATTATAGAGATTAAGTTGTCACATAACATGTTTTACAGTTTCAATCCTTTTATATTTGAGTTATCTTCCTTATAACAAAAACTAGATGCAAATGCATGAAAGCATGATTCTAAAAGCACAAGAAATCAAGCAAAAGAGTCCTATTCCAGATAGAAAGAATTAAAGCAAAGGACAAACAGAAAGAAAATTAAATCTTAGGCTCCTTTATCACCCACACAGCATGAGTCTTTAGCCGTGAAGATGAAAAAGCACGTGTCCTAGTATGATTACTAAAGGACATAGAGGAATTAGAATTCCCATGAAATTTAGTCAAAAAACTCAAAACTTATAATAACTCACCAATAATAGGTACAGAGCCTTTAGCCAAAGGATGAGACCTATTTGTCACTCACTTACGAGAAAACAACTTGAAACAATTAGGATGAGTGTGACTGGAAACACCACAATGGTGACAAACATGAGTAGTTTTAGAGCTACTCGGCTTCCTAGAAGGAGATCTAACCTTAGAGGTTGATAGAGACCTTAACTTAGGACAATTGGGCCTAATATGACCAACAATATGACAATGATGACAAGTGGAGACAAATTCAGATTTTTCTTTCAACCTAGGAGGAGTTTTAGACATAAGTTTAGAAACTTCAGTGTTATCATCAAAATTTTTACCTTTGTCTATCCTAGCAAAATTATCCTTCAACTCTTCATTATTCCTTTTAAATGGAGGAATATAAAAATATTTTTCTTTTGAGTTAGATTCAACAACAAGTTTGGCACTAGTTAATTTTTTAACTTCAGTTTTAGATTCAACTAGTTGCTCTTCCAAATTAACTTTTAATTTTATTCACTTGAGATGAAATTTGATTTTCAAATTCTCAGTCTAATTATTGACTTCATCCAATTTTTCAATCAAATCATCTTTTTAAAGTTTGACCTTTTTAAATTTAGCTTTTAATTTTGTTGAACATTCAAGAGATTTCATACAAAAATTATAAAACTTGCAATAGGCATCTTGAATATCATCATCATCATTCAACATAAGATCATGCAAATCAAAACAATTAAGAGTTTTCATGACAACAGGGGTCAATAGATCATACAACAATGGTTAAAACCTAATCAGAGTATGCTCACTTTGATACCACTTATTGGGTTAAAATGAATTAACCTCTTGCAAATTAATTACCCAAGTTAATTTATTAGGTTCAATTACATGCAATGACATGGTAGTACAAACAAATCACCAACTAAACTAAATACAGCGGAAATTAAATTTGACACAATGATTGTTTACGAATGGGGAAAACCATCGAGGTAAAACCCCACCTGTTGATTTTAAGGTCACCACTTCCAAGAATCCACTATTATCAATCACAAGCGGTTACAAGTATAAGGAATCTTACCAAACCCTTTGGCTTATTACAAAATACCAATCTACAATTGAACCCTTACACCAATACCCAATTGGACTTGTATTGTAGCGGTAATCTTTTTGCTTAATGCACGAATTCTAGTATGTGACTAACCAATGATGCACGGATCCTAGTACGTGTTTAACTCTACAGCAACCCTTTGATTGTTATAGTTGATTTGTAACAGTTTCACATAGAAACACCAATAAGATCTTTAATGTTGGTACAAGAGACTTTGCTTGTCAAGCTTTAATGAACAGCTTTTTCGTCACTTGTTTCTTGGTCAAATCTTCATGGCTTTAACACTTGACTTGAATACTTGTTTCTTGAAGTACTAAACCCATCCTAGATCTACCCAATTACAAGTAAAGTACATTTTGTCAAAGGATTAGCTAAAATATGATAATAGCAAAATTACCCCCAATTAATAAAAAATTGTGATTTAATTTTTCAATTTTCTTTTTTGGTTAGTTTTTGTTATTATATAGCAAAATACCTTATAAACAAAATCCTTTTACAAATTCCCCGATGATTATAGAGATTAAGTTGTCACATAACATGTTTTACTGTTTCAATCCTTTTATATTTCATGTGCAAAATACTTAATAATGAGTGTCAATTTTGATAAGGATTTGAGTTATCTTCCTTATAACAAAAACCAATTAATGTCTTGCTTGATGAAAAAGAGGAATCATCATGGAGCATGCCAATTACAAAAGAGTCATTTTATATTCTAACAAGATCATATTTGTTTATTTATGTTTTTTTTTAAAAAAAAATAATGGACATACATTTATCATTCAAGAATTTGTCATTCAGTTTCTTTGATTGATTAGAGGAAATGTATCATAAACCCAAGTAGTTATTTCGTATTCCCATGACAATGCTCTTTTCTCTTATTAATAAAATTCATTATTTATGTATGAGAAGGAAACGTTGTCCTTAGACTATTGAATCATTTTTTCCCATAAACCTTGAGTAGCCTTTTAGCTTGTCTGATTTAAGGCCCAATCTTAGTTTATATATATATATATATATATATATATATTTTTTTTTTTTTACACTGGTCAAACGAATTTCAACTTATTTTTCAACCATAATTATGGATTTTAATAAATTAACGCAACAAAAATTTATTGAGTAATAGTATATATGAACAAGGAGTTATACCATTTGTAACTTCGAATTCATCCCGAATCTCTCTCTCTCTCTAACTCTCTATTGTCTATATAAAGTATTAATTTATAGGCAGGGGTTGATAAAAGTCCTTTCCTTGCTATCTTTTCCTCTAATCTTATTGACCTAAATTCCTATTGGAATAAAATTAACATGCTCAGCAAGCCAAAAATAAAGTGCAACAAATTTTATGAACATTGTATTTGTACACGGTTGCCTAAACTTTCATTAGTTGATAATTGCCTTCTTGTGTAATTAAAGATATATTCTTCTTCATGGGTTCAGTTAACTCAACTATAGAGTTTCTTATTGTCAAATAAAAAATATAGGATTTAATTTCCACTTACACTAAAAGCTAATTAGTATTTTGGTCTAATGATAAAGAGTAATCATTAGAAGCAGAAACTGTAAATTAAAACTATCTCTAAAAAAAAAGATATATTCTTCATATATAAAAAACAATCTTTAATTTTTCATTAGAAAAACTCAATTAATGTCATTTTTTATGATAAAGAGCAATCAAAATGGAGTGCGAAAAAAAATTGTTACTATATTGGTTGTAACAAGATCATACTTATTTATATATGTTTAAAAAAAATAGTGAATTTACATATATTGCTCAGGAATTTGTCATTCATTTATTATGCTTGATTGGAGGAAATGTCACATAAACTCGAGTAGTTATTCCCGGAACAATGCACCCCTCTTAGTCTCTTACTAATTAAATTCATTATGAAATTCATTATTCATGCATGAGAAGGAAACATTGCCCGTACAGTAGTATTGAATCATTTTTCCTATAAACCTTGAGTACATTGTCTACAATTAGTAGTACTATAAGCCTTCTATTTCTTAAGTCTTTTAGGTATTTTATTTTTTTATTTTTTTATTCAAGGACCTAATCATATTTTATAGATTTTTATTTTACACTGGCCTAACAATTTCTAAGTTATTTTTCAGCCTTAATTCTGAATTTTAAAATATTAATTTAACAAAAAGTTATTGAGTAGTATAATATGAACAAAGAGTTAAATTGATTGTAACTTGATCTTTGATCTTGATCCTCTCTCTCTCTCTCTCCACACACAGAGGGGTTGAAAAAGAACTTTCCTTACTATCTTTTTCTCTAATCTCAATGTGTGTTGGGCAAAAATTATTTTTGCCAACTTATTTTACTATTCAGCTTATTTTTGCTATTATTTATGGGCTCTATTGCACTTTTTGATACTATTTATTGGTCCCACTGTACTATTTTAGCTAACTTTTACCTTTATCTACAGTACTTTCAGTAAAAAGTTTTCAGTTTCAGCAAAATAAGTAGATTCCAAACAGGCATTGACCTAAATTCCTATTGGAACAAAAATAACAAGCACAGCACGCCAGAAAGAAAGAATTGAAATAAATTTTCTTTGTTGCACTGTATTTGTACAAGGTTGACTTTTATTAGCTGATAATTTCCTTCTTGTGCAATCAATGTTCGATTCTTGTGTTTTGCAGTTGTTTCCACATAAGAAATGCAAATACATTCTCCCATTGATCATTACTTTGACATCACCAACACATTATATCTACTAATTCTTTTAAGGAATTGGGTTTACCTGTTTTATTTCACCTTATGCATTTGTACAGGTTTCTATTGCTAGATTCAACGGATTTTGCTGCACTAAATTTGCCACTAATATTCAACAAATGATGTAAGATGAACTTTTTCCACATAACATGCTTTGTTTTGCTTTATTTTTCTTCATACTAGTGAAGCAAAATATATAAAGAACGACCCAAATACCATGGTCAGGGACGGAGCTAGGACTTTAAGTTAAAAGGGGTGACTCTAACCTCTAGTTCGGCGGTTTCTTAGCTGTGGAGGTTTTTTTTTTTGATGTGTGCGTTTGCTGGGTAAAGACAAAATTATTTTGTTTAAAACTTTTTAAAGGGCCAATTGTTTGTTTGAGTAAAATTGATTAATTGGACTTAATTTTTTTTAGCTTTGCTATTGGTAATTTTTGTTGTTGCACAAATGTTTTTGGGATAGTATATATTGTTTTAGCTCTATAAATTTTTTTAATGGCCTTTAAAATGAGGAAAGTGCTAGAAATATATTGTTGATATAGTGAGTGATTATTGGTAAGTAAAAAAGTAATGTAAATAATAGGCCTAGATGCGAACCAATAGGAATTTGTACCTCAATAGTTTATAAAAATATTATAGATAATTTTGTAACTATAACGTTATTTTAAAAAGAATCATCGATATTGTTAAGGGGCAAAATGTAAATTTATAGAACAAAATTGCTAAAATTAATATATATATATATATATATATATATATATTACACTAATATATATATATATATATATATATATATTTAAATTTAGGAGGGGCCATTCCCTCCCCGGGTCAATTAATTCCTCCGTCCCTTACCATGGCCACTCTTGGGATAATGAAGGATCAAATTCAAAAGTTCACTGCAGTAACCCGACCCTTGGAAAGATATTTGGGGCATCATTATCCCAAGATTAATTGGCAGAGTAGCTAATATGTTTGTATCATTATAAATAAAGCACAAAATATTTTATGTTAGCTTGGGTTCTTTTCATACTGAAATCTAGAAGGCAAGTGCAAATATGTAATTTGTAAGGTAATCAATGGGTGACGTTTACACTATTGCCACCAACCAACCTGTAGAAGAAGAAAAAATGCCCCATTCCTCTCTTTGGTTCCCATCACCTTCGTATTTCCACAATATAGAATTCATTGTCCCCACAATTTGCCTATCATGTTCCAAAGTTAAATACAAGTCTTCAGCGACCTAACACAATCTTCAGTCTTCAAAATCTCCACACACCAAAAAAGAAAAAAAAAGAAAAAAACCCTCTTTGGAGTAGAAGAAAAATAAAGAGGAAGCCATGGTTTTAGCCTCCCAAAATGAACTACCATTCAATGAGAATGACTCACAAGACATGACTTTATACCATGTTCTAAATGAAGCCAATCAAACCATGGCTCTCAACACTTCTTTTGTACCCCAAAGACACCAAATCAATACCTCAAGCAGCCTAGAACCAGCCCGGAACATTGGCAAGAAACACTATAGAGGCGTGAGGCGTAGGCCATGGGGGAAATACGCGGCGGAGATTCGTGATTCAGCACGACACGGTGCCCGTATATGGCTAGGCACATTCACAACCGCGGAAGAGGCTGCCTTGGCTTATGATAAGGCTGCTTTTAGGATGCGTGGTGCTAAGGCTCTCCTTAATTTTCCAGCTGAAGTGGTGGCTGCTTCTTCTGTTCAAAGATTTAATCCAAACTCAAGCATGGTGAGCTCAACTAGGCATGATTCAGAATCAAGTGGTAGTTCTAGCACACATTCCATTGGGAATTCAAGGTTAGAATCTGAAAGTAGCTGTAGCACAGCTGGGGAGGCCGGAGGGGTTTGACAACCTAGAAAAATAGGAGCTTGGTCAATTATTTATTATGTCTAGCATACATAGGGACATCAAATTTCATGTAATACTAGGATGTAGGTGTGTGTGTGAAGGTTTTTTCATTTTGTTTTGTCAGTGTCCTTAATTTGACGGGTCCTTGCTTGTGTATATAAAAGAGGTCTAGTTGCTCATAAAAAAAAAAAACCAAAAAAAAAAAAAAAAAAAAAAAAAAAAAAAACAAAAAAAAAAAAAAAAAAAAAAACCAAAAAAAAGAGGTCTAGTTACGAAGTTTGTGTTGCTTATTTCCTTTGCAAATGGTGAGAAATGCTCGAATCTACCTGAAATGTACATCTCATTCATTTTAATGTAATAAGAAGGCCAGTAAGGCCACAGAAATGCAAAGTATTGAATGAAAGGGAAAAAAAATGTTATGAAATTGAGTTGGTCTAAAACAAATATAATGTATAGATATAATCTTTGCTGTGCTTGATGAGAATCTTGAAGCCCCATCTCAACCTACTTATTTAGTATGTTTCAAGAATAATATTCCCTCTTTCATATGATAACAAATTATGCTAATTAAATTCGTGTGAGATTTATCATTTACATGAGAGAAAAGACCTTTATTTTCAAAATATAATAATTTTTCTAAAATGTTTGTGATAAAGTAATGTGGATATTTTGGGTAAAACATGGTTTTCCAACGAAATATATTTGGTTCAAACGCTGGCTTTATTTGTGGGCAGAAACAAATTATGACAACAATTTATGTTTTAATAATTAAACCTCAGAACTGGTGGAATAGTTTGGCCATTTGGTAAGAGATTTTTAATAATATACTTTAAATTTTGTGAAAATATAAATAAGTGAAAAAAATGTATAAAAATACATATTATGATATTTAAACCATAAAAATTATTGTGTAAACACTGTTACCAAGCAGGGCTTGTGTCGCAAATAAAATAGAATAGAATATTACATGCAGGTCATATCATAAGGTCACAAATCACAAGACAACTGGTGTGAAACTGTGTAATTCCCTGGACCAAACTATATGCCACATGTGTCTTGGGGCCGATATATGAGTGTTTATTATAACTTTTACTGCTATCGGATAAGCTTAAATATCGTAGAATTTTGTTCCTTCGTCGTAGAAGTCACAGATTGAATAGTGGGAATTTTTTTTTTTTTTTTTTTTTGGAAATGAAAGATTATAATACAAGTATAAAAACAAAAACAGCTGGTCCAACACAACTAACAAATTTTAAAATTCCTTCATATCGACACGTGATAATTACCTCGAGGAAAATTACCTCGTATGCTTGTGCAACGGTCCAAGAATTTGGTAGACTGGAAATCTGGAATACATTATAAAACCTGTTGGCCATCTAAGTAGAATCTTATTTCCCTTGCAAAAGCGAAGTCCTACCTACTTCCATGTTTGTTTGTTTTCGTTTGTTTGGTTTGTTTGTTTTTTTTTTTAATCAGTAAAGGGCCCCCTGAAACCGTGTTCAAATCTAAACCATTAATTTCTTTATATTTTATAATATTTTATTAACTAAAGTGACTTATTTAGAGTCATTACTCATTAGGCAAGTCACAATTTTTCTGGTCTATATTAAAAATTTGTGGTAACATCTTTTTTATTCACTTACTCATAAATAATTAGCATATCTGGTATATATGGTAAAGGAATTTTTTTTTTTTTTTTTTGCTAATATGGTAAAGGAATTTTTATTTTGTATAGTTGGTATAAATAACATATTTGTTAGGTTCTAAAAGTTTAGAACAATTGACAAACCATGAATATAAATTTGTCTAGATATAAATCTTTAGAGTCTATGAAGTCATATTAGACAATACTCAAAGTGTTGCAAGTCAAAATTCAAAGAATATACAAGTTGCAGGTTCAAAAAATTAAAATCAGATTGGTTCAATTGATCAAGAGAATTTTTCAATCGATCGGAAGTTACAGATTAGCAAAAATTAGCAAACATAAAAAACTCATAACTTGTTCATTTGAAGCCCAAATTGCGATCCGTTTTTTTTTTTTTTAGTATTTAAAGGACATTATAAACTAGCCCTAGTTGTGGTTTTCAGAGAGAAAAGAGTGCATCGTATGCCTCCAATTTTAGATCTAGGGTTTTTGTACCCAAATCTCTCTCATATCTTCTACCAGTAATATTTCTTGAAGACACTCAAGATCCAATATTGTAGAAGTTGCTGCCATCACTAGTCATCAAAGGTGTTAGAGATTTAAACCGTCAAGGGTGTTCTTGGAGTCACAAACTAGAGAGTTGGTGTTGCTAAACTTTTGAGTAGGATCTCAAAGTCATAAGCATGGGAGCTTGTGTTTCAACAAATCCAAGAGAGAAGAGTCTGTGAATTCGAAACTTGTATGTGGTCGTATCAGTAAGATACTACTGGAGATAACAATAGATTTAGGGTTAAATCTTATTGTAAAAACTTTAATTCTTCATTAGTGGATTTGTTTACTTTGAGGGTAGTTAGGTCAAATCCTCCTTAGATTTTTACCTTAAAACGGTTCGTTTCATTAGTTTTCTTAGATAATTGTATCATCGTATTCTTTATTTTTCCACGGCTATGGATGATATGATCTTTCATTGTTTAACCTAGATCTCATAATTAACCTAAGTAATTACTTGGCTAATATATTAGGTTAAACAATCTGTTTAAGAGGGTCTAAACAAACAAACAATCTTTCTTATATAATTACCTCCATATAAATGAGATGTTATATATAGCCGTCACATCATATACCACCTCATGATGAAGAGTATGAAAGGCGGGAGTTATTTTCTTCCTCCATGACCTTTTTTTTTTTTTTTAAGAATATTTTCTGTCCTTTATTTATTTATTTTTTCTGAGTATTGGTCTCACATGCACAAACATATAAAAATTTGCATACAATGAGTGGTAACAGAATAAGCTAGGCTGTTTGATCTCTGATTTTAGGTGGCATGTATAAGATTTAACAAAACTTTTAATGGAGAAAGAGTTGTCAGTGGTATTAGATTGTATATAAATATATATGTAAGGGACCGGAGACATTTGGCTAGTACTTGAAGGTTGGATCTCTGCTTGTTAAACCAAATAGTGAAAAAGAGTCTAAAATAAGATTGAACTATACAATTCAACATCTCCATCGTCGACTATAAGTTAGGGTTGTAAATGATGGCTATAAATGTCACACGATATAATATTCCGAATCAATAAATTCAATAATCAAGATTGTCTCTTTGTGCCGTTTTCAAATTTGATTAGGACCCCTCACAATTTGCCAAAATTAATGCATACTATAGGTTTTGTTTACACCCAGTTGTTAACTACACCAACATGGGTGTTAACTACACCAACATGACTGTCTTTTCCTATAATGTGTCGTCTACTGATCGAGCACTAATAGGACAGTTGAAACTTGTTCAATGATTTCGACACGGGCATCAAGTTGGTCTCCTGATGAGACTCTCTATATCTTTTAATTCCAAACTCATCTAACTTTACTATATATGCCTTCACAATCTGAAAGTCTTTCCTGACTTTATAATATTATTAGAGAGGCTACCAAATTGGTTGAGGTCCAAGAAGGATAATCACGCAAAGTGCTTTTAAAGAACCCACTTCACAAGCTCACTCCCAAAAATATTGAATCCATTGGACTCTGGATGTTTCACCAATTTGGTAAAGCCCTAAAGTTCTAGAATTGATGCGCCTTTAATCATAAGGTAAATTTGTCCTCAAATTTTAGTTAAACCATCACCACTGATTTCATGATGGTTGTCAATGTGGACTGTGGAATACTATACTTCTATGTTGATAATTTTATAGTTGGATAAAAAGAATTTGAACTTTGGATGTCTCCGTCAAAAATACCATGAGATGTTAGCAATTGAACTATAAGACTTTTAATAAATTTTCATAATTTTTCACACGTTGTCCACATTTAACATATGAAATAAGTGATCGTATGCCGACGATCTATATTAAAGAGTGTGCTATAACTATGTCACGAATAGGGTGAGGATTAAACACATCACAAATATAACAAATATTTCAACATCAGGAGAGAGTGAACCCATAAATTACAGAATCTTCTCGTTGATTGCATCCCCTCCTTGCAAAGGGTCTCGTACATTTGTAAGCCACCAGAAGCGTGTGTTCGATGGAGGTATGGTGGGACACACTCATTAGCCTCCTATAATCAATGACAATATTTGATGATGTTGATAACTTCTTGTACATCAATTTCAACATGAAGCTTAGTTCAAGTCAAAATATTCCTTTGGGTAGATGCGGATATCAAATGATACGTGCCTAGATTAAACTCTTGTCTAGCTAGATGTCAAAAGAGTGATATTAGGGATAATATCAATTGTATTACATAAATCTTAAATATTACTAATATATGCCAACTTCAAAAATAAAAAAATTGACAATAACAATAATTTTGTTTATTAAGTTGTGAATGTGACATTAATCATATTAATTTGTATGGATTTGTATTAAAATAGCTAGTACCTTAAGCTTTTTTTATTTGACAAATCATGTTACTACTTAGAATGATTGCAGGGTGATTCATTTAAACAACGTAATATCACTTGTGTGGATGTTTGGACACATATTAGGCATCGAGGTACATATTGAAATTCATTTTGCTTCCCAGTTGTTGTGTTGTTGCCCGCATGGACTATGACTACTCTGTAAAATCAGAAATGCTTCTCACATACTGAATTGTATGATTGTATCTTCACCTGCCTTAACACTTAAATTTATTTTAAATTCATCTCTCTTCCTGTTTATCGAGGACTGTTTATTATATTCTGCTGATATTATGAATGAGCCTAAGTACTTAAAATGCTAATGTTCGAGCAACTAACTTCACAGTTATTGCATTAATTGCTCCTCTTTCAAATTTATCTCTAATGAGTTCTTAAATAGGGAAATTAAACGCTTGGATCAAAGTCAATTGATACATATTAGCTTAAAATATTCAGTCAGGTTATGTATGTATATAAATCAATCCTTCGTATTGACCTGTTCACTCATCCATAATGCTTGTCTACGTGCAACAATGCTTTTTACTAGATGCATGGATGCCTAACTACAAATAATCCAGACCATCCAATTCCATACATATATATGGATGGTCCATATTGCAAAGAATGTCATCTAGATATGCATTTACAATCACAACACTGTTTTACATAAATTCAACTAATTAAGTATATTGATCTTTTACTTGCCTCAATCATTTTTCTATGGGTAACTCATCCTGTGAATTATTTGTCAAAAAGAAGACAGCAAACTGTCCAGGAAATCACTCCCCAGGTCCTGAAACTCAACAACATCAAATTCATTCCCTGCCATTCTTTTCAAAGCAGGCTGTTCGATCATCATATCAACATCTTGTTCCCACTCTCTCAACACTCTCTTTCGAGGATTACAAACTTTCTCACTGCAACCAAGAAATGTTTCTTTTTCATCTAGATGAGAAGTTATAGAAGAGTTGTTCACATCAATTCCTAAAGCCTTGGCAACCGTCTCAAGTGGGAAGTTAAGATACGCCTTGTGGCCTCTAATTCTCAAAGCAGCCTTGTCATAAGCCAGAGCAGCTTCCTCAGCTGTGTTGAAAGTCCCAAGCCAAACTCGAGCGCCTTTTCTTGTGGAGTCTCTAATCTCTGCAGCATACTTTCCCCATGGCCGCCTCCTCACACCCCGGTAGTGACGTGTAGCCACCTTCTCTACTCTTACATTAGTCTCCGGTAAGCACGAGTCTGTTGCAGAATTGCTTTCCAGCTTGTCATTACTCGACTGTTGCATATTGTTTGCAGGGCTAATACCATCAAGAAGCTCCTCCCAGGCCTCGGCTCCCATTGATATCCACCTTCCTAGACTTGGTAAACGTTGTAGAACTTTCATCGACCTGTCTTTCCCATCAAGACTAGGCAGTTCATCCCAGGAATTGGAAATTTCTGATGTATCTTTTGTTCCTTCACCTGCTCCATCCCCACGAATAAAGCTTGCCCACACGTTCTCTAACATTGCTCCAGATGCCGCATAATCTTCACCATTTTCAGCCATATTGCCAATTACAAACTCTTTTATCTCCAAAAGTCACATAAAAATATAGAAGAGGGGAGAGGGAAGATTTGGAGTTGAGAAATATAAAGCATTAGAGCTAGACACGTAATTTGAACACCTCAGACTCAGCAATGCTTTATCCTACTTTCAACAATGGGAATCCAGTTGGAAACTTGTGGTTTCATCCACTGACTGCTAAAATCAAGGAGGATATTAGGATTAAAACACCATGAAAATAGCTCAGGCTGTATATTATATGGCTCCCATGTTGACTTGTGTGGTTGGTCTAATCATTTGTATAGATACTATGTACTTCGTATGTCATATTGGAAAACCTTCCTACAATTCATGATTAATTACATAAGAAACAGAGAAGCAGAAGAATTGAAAGCTGGCTAGAGTATAATTTACATTTTTATAATTGCCTTTGCGTGGTGCACATATATTTTGGCATGTTTGTACTATACCTCATTAGTCATACCTTCGTCACAAGTCTGCCTGTATACACCTTCAGATACATATTATAATATTGTTCTTCTTATCCCTAATAAAAAAAGCAACTGTGGCCAATGGCTTTATGGCCTAATGGCATATGCAATCCATGTGTGTTATTACTATCCTCTGCATTTAAAATGAATTTACATTTTATAATTCAAATTAAATATTATAAATTTAACAGTATATCTAGTGTCATATCATTTGGGTCATATTTGGGTCATTATGATTGAACTTAGAGATAAAATATTAAGCTTGAAATGGACTGTAAATTGACTTTATACATATTATAATTTTGTATTCTTAGAATAATGGAAGTAAGGCTGCGTTTGTTTCGACTAAAAATGGATTGGGGAAAACAATTTACACCCTGTCATGTGTTTGGTTGCGCATGGAAAATTTGGTCAAACGGAAAATCATTTCCATTGATTGTAAAATACCAACCCCACACTCGTAAATCATTTTACACTTTCATTTTACCTTCAAATCATTTCCACTATCCTCAGAAAATTTCTCTTCTCACTCACTCTCATCACTCATGCCAAGCCCAAGCCGAAGGACGGAGAGAGCTATCGTCGGTGAAGCCCAGATCCAATCCCCGACCTACGGCCCCACCGGTCTGATCGCACAGCCACAGCTTCTCCGTTGTGCTCAAACCCATCTTCAATGAACCATGAAACCCACCGTCGTGCCTGCAAGCCCCTCTGCCAATGAAGGCAATTTCTCATCTACTTCACCTTCATCCTCTCTCTCACTTATCGACCCATCCTTCTTCCACCCATGCCATCTCTGCCTTAATTAATTAATTAATTTATTATTTTTTTTGTAAAATAACATTTTTGCTTGGGTTTTGGAAGATTGGTGGTTGGGGTGATTCATGGGTTTCAGTGGTGGTGGGTTGGGGGTGAGTTTAAGCGTTGATGGTGGTCAATTAGGGGTGGTGGATCGTTGGCTATGGTGGTTTGTGGGTTTCAATGGTGGTGGATTATGGGTTTTGGTAGATGGTTTTGATATTGATTTTGAGATTAATGGGTTTTGATTTTGATTATGATTTTTCAGATTAATTGGTTATGTGGTGGATGATGGTGGCTGGGTTTGGGAGTTAAGAAAATGACTGAGAAAATGTGAAAAATTTGTAGGAAAATAATATTTTCAGAATATTACCAAACATTGGAAATTGTTTTCTGAACTGTTTTCCATTGCAGAACCAAACATTCGGATTTCATTTTACTTACGGGAAAACAATTTCCCTTGAAATCATTTTATACTCAGAATTGACTTTCCGTTGAACCAAACGTAGCCTAAAATAGTATTAACTGCAAAGGGCAAATTGTAAGAATTTAGATATTTAAGGGATTAGCAGAAATATAACAGAAAATAAGTGCTTATGTGTAAATTGTAAACCGCGCTAACCAGTTGTTGAAGTTACTGATTATACAAGGATAATGCTTGTGTGAAAAAGTGTGGTAACGTTGTTCTAGTAACGTTGTTTGTATTTTTTAGAAATATGTGTGGGTAAAAAAGTGTGTGAAAATACATGTAATATTGTTTAAAAACTGAAAACATATGTTTAAACACATGTACCAAATGTGCCTTAAGAACTTTGTTGTTTCTTTGAAAATACATTTAAGAAGAAGAAGGGCATTTTTTAAATACTTGTTCAAATATAGATCCTAATTCAAAGAAATGTTCACATTTCTCCAAGTTTCAACATTTTCTTTTAATTTTTCCTCATCTTTTTGAATAGCCTTCCTTTTTCTTTTTCTTTTTTAGGCTGAAAGAATATTTTGAATAACCAAGTGGAGGCAAGGGGGGTTTTCTAGTACATGTTTGAAGCTCACCATAGTAAAAAGGTGCAAAGGGAAAACCAGTTCCATTTTAGACCACTCCATATTGCCACCTTTTATGCATGGAAAACAGAAATTAAAAAATAAAAATAAAATAAAATTATGCCCATATAATTAAACCGACCCAAATAATTAGGTACCGTAAACCAATGTGCTTGGTAACCATATTATTAGGCTGGCCATTTCTTGAGGCCCAAGAATGTTTTGGATGACGAAATCTGAATAGCTGGGAATACAATTTAATTAGAAGCCGCACGCGTCAACATAAAATATTAACAAGAGAAAAAATTTAAAACGACACAAAAGAAGAAGTTTATGTGCTTAACATCAAAGCAAGAGATAATACATAGATGCGGTGATATGACTTTAATATATCAAAGAGAATAAACCTTTTTTTTTTCCTTGGGGTAAGTCAAATGAGAAGGAATTTAATTAAAGTTATTGAGCAAGAACTTGAAAACTCTGGGTGCATTTGACTTCTAATGGGCATGTTGGAAGTGCTTGATGGAATAATGGCCGAAGGGTTTGATTTTGATAATTCTCTCTTTTACGTCCTTGATAGTATAAAAATTAGGCCAGGCAAATGGGTTAGGCCGGGTCAAGTTAGGTGACTCATTTTTTTTACGTGATTTAAAAAAAAAAAATATACATATATATATATATATATATGTATGTATTTCAAACTTAATAAGTCATGCAACAAATTATTACCAAAAACAAAACACTAAACTTCTAACCACCACACTTGGTATAGAAAAGGCACAATTTTTTTAACAAATTCCAACACTTAGGTTCAAATCCACCAATAAAACTAAAAAAAACCAATTAAATATATATATATATATATATATATATATATTCAAAGTTTACACAATTCAAATTCAAAGTTCACTAATGATATCATAACTATAAAATAAAAAACAAAAATTCAATATCAGAAATTTGATGTCATTGACCATTTCAAGTTATCATATTTCTTACGCGCACCTGTTCATGTTACATGTAAAAAAAAAACAAAGTAAATGTAACATATTAGATAAATAAGAATAATTAAGTAAATATTTAAAATGAAATGAACCTTAATCTACTCAATATTAGTAGTAGATCCAACACTAGAAATCTTCATGCTTGTAAATAACAGCTCAAGTTGGCAAGTAGCTTCATTAATTAGTTTACAGAGAGAGAGAGATATGAAAAATTACCCTCACTATGGTCCGTGGCCAAATGGAGGTGCCCTGTGGTTGTGCCACTACCCGCATCTGTGATTGTGAGAGAGAACTGGACAATTAGAGACTCTTTAGAACTGGATAGTAATAGTGAGAGAGAAGAAGAACTGAAGCATGAAAGGAAATAACTTAAGTCCGCTACCATCTGCATGCTTAGTAAGGTAGTGGTTGGTTACTTGGATAGCTTTAGTGTTTCATTGTTTTAGTTTTTATTTTTTATTTATTTTTTTTTTTAAAAATGGTGTGGCGAGCACATTATATATATATATATATATATATATATTTATATATATATTTTTTGAGAAACTGGTAAGGAATTTTAATTTAAGCAAATATAACTGAAAAACATCCTTCAAATCACGTGGTAAATCTTCTAACCACATATCAAAATCTGCAGATGCAACTACTCTACGGGCAAAGGCATGAGCAAGCTTATTGCCCTCCCTCTTGACATGACTAAAACTACAATTAATATTAGACACTAAACAATGAATATCAGCAATAACATTTCCAAACATAGTCCTGGAAGACTTGGCTGCAACAAGAGCTTGGATAACCCACAAGGAATCACCCTTCACCTCCACGGATTGAAGACACAGCTCCTTGGCAAAGACAACAGCTTTTCTGGCAGCTAAAGCTTCCATCATGTCCACAAAACCTGGATGCCTAATTTTCTGGCTCATCGCACCAATGGTCAACCTCGTCGAGTCCCTAATAACCACCCCAAGACCTGCACAAGCCTGCTCCTTAAACAAAGCCCCGTCAAAGTTAACTTTAAACAAACCAGAGGCAGGTAGTTTCCACCAAGTATCCCCAATTCGAGCAACCATCCGAGAGATCTTTTTATGCACATCATGGAACTTCTTTAGCAAATTAGAGGCCTGATGACACACCTCATCAATACCCCACACCTTTTGTCTCTCCTGAACCTTGTTCCGATGCTCCCAAATACTCCACGCAACCATGGCGAAGAGCTCCACCAGCTTGGATGAAACTTCCCCACACAGAAAGCAAAAAACATCTTCAGAGCATGGATACTATCTTCATTTGAGTCATAACACTACTTGCAAAGACCTTCAGCCACCACTTGCCACTTGAACAAATTAAGCTTGGTAGGCAGCGCCTCTCGGACAGCTCTCCATAAAAAAATGTCAAACTTTCTAAGGCACCCGAAGTTTCCAAATGCCATGCTACAACCTTTACCCACCTCCACAGATGAAGGACCTCGGGGACTCCTTAGCATCAAAGACATTACCGGACTAAAAATATTTAGCCAGGAAAACCTTATACACTAAGGAATTTCTGTCATGGAAAAAACATTTGAAGATCCCTAAACTCCATGCCTCCAACCGATTTAGAAGAACAAAGAGTCTCCCACCAAACCCAATGAATTTTCCTAGAATTTTCTAAACAACCCAACCAAAACTTTCTAATCATAACTTCAATATCCTTGAGCAAACCAATAGGTAGACGAAATACACTCATAGAACCACCGCCTTGATCATTATTTCCTTACCGGCCTGAGAAAATAACTTCTCCTTCCAACCTTGCATACGAGTCCAAATCCGCTCCTTTATAATTCATTATTTCTTTGCATACAATGTACATATAATTCATTGTCGTCTAAAAAATAAACTAAACAAAGAAATAATGAATTATAAAATGTATCTTTTTTTAATTAAAAAAAGGACAATTTATAAAAACTGGGTCATCGGTCAACTCATTTTACTTTGTGTTAGGTTACTTTCCTTTGGGTTATCAAATCGAGCCCAATTTTGCTTATTCTAATAAAAAATGACATCATGTATGTACAAATTGGAGAAGTGGGTTAGCCTTCATTGGGCTATTAACTTTTACAAGTTTTGGGCCTCCAGTCTAGAACAAAAATTATCAATAGTGAGGAGCAGTGGCGGAGTTAGGATTTTAGTTTAGGGGGGGCAAGGTTTAAAGACAATATTAAACTAAAATAACCTTAAAAAAACTAATCAATATTAATAACCTAATAAATAAACAATTGTAAATAACTATAATTGTTATACAAAATTTAATGCAAGTATAAACTACAGTTTATTTTTTCATAACAAATTTAATTTGCTCAACAGTATTTAATGATTTATATTTTGAAACTGTTTCATAGTCACTAATAATCAAAGTAAAAAAAGTATAGCAATAACCTATAAAACTGGAAACTAAAAAGTCAAGAAGGAGAAAAAATGGATAGTGGAGGTTTGAGAATTTCAATACCGTACTGGGACATTAGGTAGTTTATCTTTTCTATATAAAAATAATAATAATAAAGAGTGTAAAATTTAAGACCACCATCATCAATTGCGGTGAAAAAAAAAAACCCCAAAAATAATAATAAAAAATAAGAAGAAGGATAACAGAAGAAAATTGAGTTAAACAGTAAAGTGTCATATATGGTGATAAGCTATAAATTTGGACAATATAAAAGCTTAAAAGAGAAAATAAATAGTACTATTGTAAGTGGATGATCTGTGCAGCTTTTTCCCTTTTTATTTTTACATGTCAGGATTGTTTTTCTATAACAAGACATTTTGTCTTTTTGAATTTTTTTCCTATGTTGGGCAAAGCATTTAAAAAAGGAACCTAAATGCTACAATCTAGGGGACTTTTCAGGAGGAGTCAGGGGGGCAGTTGCCCCCTCTCGCCCCCCCTTGGCTCCGCCCCTGGTGAGGAGCATGGCAAAGGTAGCAAAACTACAGCAGCTCTGGCTAAAGAGAAAGAGCCAACTGACTGGTCTATTTCTACATTTATTAGTAATCCTTTTGAATTAAGTTTTTTTTTGTTAGCTGTGAGTAGTTGTGCTGGGTTAGAAGATCTATAAACTTACTAGCTGTTCCCGCTGCCAAACTTTTTGTTGCTATTAAAGCTGATTTTTCTTGTAATAATCGTAATCTACCTCCTCAAGTTCTGGAAGCTTGCCTTTGATTCTTAATTAAATTATATTTTATATAATAAAATAAAATCTCTCCGTTTTTTTTTTTTTTTTTCTAAGGAAAAAAAAATCTCCGACTTTGATATGTATTTATCAATCTTTCATGCACAGACTTTGTCCTATTTTGTATTTACGTTCAAAATTACACCAAGTCGGTTACTAATTAAACTCAGACTTCCCCCACAAACTATTACAGTTAGGAGCTGGCAAGGGAAGATGGCAAGCAGCCGCCTAGCCAAAAAAATAAAAAAGGTCCTATGTTTTCTTTCTATCTTTTTAATCTTTTGTTGTTTTGGGTGTACAATGAATTTTGTTTGTTACTGTTAGGTTTCACAGAGCTTTGTTAATAAATAATAATATTCTACTAATTAATATTTGTCATTTTAAACTTTAAAATATATTGAGTCAGCCTGATTATGTATAAAATTAGAATTGATGCTGATTGTTAAATTATAAGAATGGAATATCTATATTAATTACTGAAAAACAGGTTATGTGGCCATAGTTGGTAGGGGTAGTTGATCAGAATCTAAGACTAATTAACCAAGAAAGGTTTGGCTCCCAAACCCCAGCAACCTAGGAGAATAGAGAAGTGTAAAACTAGTCAACTCTCCTCACCGACTAGGTAATATTTGGTCATGACAATTCAATTGGTACGAGCCAAGTAGCCAATTAGATGACCTCGTACTATTACAATATGAAAGATATCGCAGCCTTATTCACCATATTTAGGAGATCATCAGCAAGTTTTTGCTTAGCTCCTATCATCAGGTTCTGATAATATGGAATTCTTCTATAAACATTCTCTACCTCTTCTTTTCATTCTCCAATTGTTATGCTTCACTTCTATAGGTCAAGCTTTGAACAGCAATGTCACAGCTTTGTTAGTTTTTGGTGACTCCACGGTCGATCCAGGAAACAATAACAATATAAGAACGATTTTTAAGGCAAATTTTCCACCTTACGGGAGAGAATTTGCAAACCATACACCCACAGGAAGGTTCAGTGATGGCCAGCTTACCACTGACTTTGTTGGTAAGTTTTCATAGTTTTCTTCTCCTTTGCTTATGTTTTTGTTCCTTTTGTTTGCCTAATGCATTGCAGGAAAAAATGAGGCTGTAAACTAAGGGAGTTGGCCATGAACACTGATTATATTCGATTCCCTAAAATTAAAGCATGTTTACATGAGAGTATCTCATGCGCTGAGTGTATGAAAGATTTTTTCCTGTTTGTTTATTTATAAATAATTCAATGTGAAACCTAATTTTGAGGATTATCTAATAAACGTACCAAGCACAAGTAAAACTTTGTGTTCATAAATAAGCTGACAAGCATATATATATAGGATTCATGAATAAACAAGTCCAAGGAATAAGCTCATGAGCAGAGAATTGTGTAATGCTTTGTTAATAAAGTTTGTTAAAGCATCTGGCACGATTTGGCTCTATATTTACGTGGAAATTATTATTTTTACATTTTTTATATTTTAGATCCAATTTATTCTGACCTTTTTTGCATCAACTTAAACTTTTTAAAAATGAATATAGGCTTGTTTGTGAGATTGAGCTTGAACTTGTTTTGAGACAGTATTTAGGTTAATTTTGGCTTGATTTATAACACAACCCGAGATCAAATTACTTGAATTTTCAATACATTTGAGTTCAATTTATAATTGAGCTCGAAATAGGCCCAAGTCAAGCTTGAACGCCTTATTAATCTTGCCTAACCGAATTCAAACCTTCAATACTCAACTTGACTAAGTCAATTAAAACTGTGCACTAATTTTGGAATATTTTGGTTATGTCTGTCACAGCTTCGTATTTAGGCATAAAAAAGTATATTCCACCGTATTTGGATCCAACTCTAAGCATTCAGGAGCTGGTGACAGGAGTTAGCTTTGCGTCAGGCGCCTCTGGATATGATCCACTTACGCCAACGCTAAGTGTAAGTGCTTCACTCTCTCTTCGCCACGGTAAAATAATCTACGAAATAATACTATTAAAACTTTCTGTAAAACTTCATGTTTATATCATCCAACTATCTATTAATACATCAAATTTATTTAAATTAAATATTAGATAGCTTCATGCAAAACAGAAGTTACCAAATTTTTAATTAGAAAAGGAATTATGGGTTTTAATTAGTTTTTTAAATGATAAAGTCTCTATATATTAAGAAAAAAAAAATTTTCTTGTCCTTAAATGAAAGACTTGCAGAGACGAAACTAGTAAAGGGCTGAGGAGGCCATTCCCAACCCCCCCCCCCCCCCCCCAAAATTTTTTTATTAAATAGTAATAATATACACATTTAATGAATAGTTTAACAATTGAGTCCAAAATAATTATTTTTGGCCCCCTCCTCCCAATAAGTTACAAACTGGCCCATGAAAACGATAAAACCCAGCAAACAACTATACTACAACATTTGTGTTACCATGTTGGCTGTTTCCTACTCTTTTTTCTTAGATCCAACCTTTTTTTTACGAGTGTTAAGATTGATTAGTTGAATTTTAGTGAAAAAAATATGACTATTTTTGCTGAAAAGAAAAAAAAAATGCGCAAAGAAAAAAAGAAGAAAGATAGATGAATAAAAATTACAAACCAAGTTAATGTATTTGTAGTGAATGAGAGTGGGGTGCGTGGGTGGCCATTAATCGGTGTGTGGGGTGGGATGGCAAGTGTGTTTGGCTATTAATTCTTAACTTAAAATACATATATATATATATATATATATATTTTAATTTACTACTTACTAGTTGGTTGTTTATTAGTAAATTAGTTTAATTTTATGTGGGGTATTATAGAATTGAATAGTTGCGTTAATAAATTGGTGCTAATGTGTAGTGTACAGTCATTAGTATTACAAATTTTATTTTATAAATTTTATAAATTCATGTATCATTAATCAAAAGAAAATTAGGATTGAAAGGGAGATTGTTGCAAAGTTTAGTACAAAATCAACTATAGATGATTTTTGTTATTTAAAAGAATCTTGAATTCTATTTTTAAATTATTAATTTAAAATGTATTAATAAACGGTTATTTTGTTTCTCCTCTCTTTTGCTGATATTTTCTTAACATTAAATATATGCTAATTTGTATTTTAAAGAATTTTTTTTTATTGAAGTTTTGGCCCCCCCAAATTTTGATCCTAGTTCCATCCCTGAAGACTTGGTTGGAATCTCATCTACAAAAAAAAAATAAATAAAGTCATTGATATCTTGATATGTGATAAGAACAATCATTATGAGGACACCATAAATTTTAAATTCTCTTGCAACTATATATACAAAAAGAGAATTTTTTTTTTTTTTTTTTGTTCCTTCCTTCTCTGTTTTGCCCAACATTTTAGTGTTAGTTTAAGAATAGCTTATTTAACTTTTTGCTGAAATATTTTTGATAAAAGTGTATTAGAGTATATTTGTACTTTGAAATTTTTTTTTAAGAAGTGAGAAAAAGCGGAAAAAATAAAGTTTTGAAAAATTATACGTAAAAGTTAAAAATTAAAAGCTAAAACTTAAAACTAATGTCAAACTCACCTATGTGTGTACAATAGCTCAACCTCATATTACATGTTTTTGCTGCTGGATAGTGCCCTCCCAATTCTTTTCAGGATTTTATCCTATGATTAATATGACTAGATTGTACGGTTGTATTTGCTATTTAGCATGAAATTACCGATTTTTAATGTTGAAAAATCAAATAGCATAAAAGATGATTAGATGATGTAAAATATTTATATATAATCAATGCTTTCAAGTGATTCAATTATTTAGTGAATAATCTGCTAAGAGTCTTGTATTTTAATTGGTAATTCATGGTGTCTTCAACAAAAATATTTAGGGTTTAAATTCTTCCACTCCTAATTATTGAATTATTCAAAAAATAATATTGAATGTTAAATATATTAGCAACGTGATGTGTTATACCATATTGCATATGCTAGAGTGGAAGCGGAAGATGAAGCATAGAATAGGAACACCGAGAACACGAGAGTTATGTGGTTTGGCTTACGTCCATGAACGAACCCTTAAGGGCTACATCTTTATTATATAAGAGTGTAATAAAAATCCTATGTTATAATGAACTCTAACATAAGTATATAAAGACAACTAAACTCTAGACTACTAGTACAAGCAGGAGTGAGCTTGAGCCTATTACATTGGGTTAATATGTCTAATATATCTCTAACACCCTCCCTTAAACTCAATATGAAAGCTCGATGAAGGTTTAAGATTGGAAAAGTATGAGAAGATCCCTTGGAGTTGCCATGGAGAATACCTTTGAAGAAACCATGATGAAGAATGTGCCAATTAAGCAATTTTGGAGCTTCAAATGAAGAAACAAAGGGAGCTTCAAATGAAGAAACAGACTCCAAAATCAAAATCTATGTGAAAAATTAAGCAAAATAGCCCCTTTCAAAAATTTTGACTGTTAATCAATGGGCAATGCAAGAAGTCAAAGTCAACAATAATCATCAAAGTCAATGGATGAGGTCCAATCTGGGTCGGTCAGTCTGGTTCCGAGTTGAGGCACATGGATCCATTGAGTTTGTAAACTGATGTTGTGGCGTGAGGCGGACTAAGGTTGATGTGGCTTCGCTTGCGTGCCTACTAACGTGGCTTAGTGATGTCATCAGATGATGTCAAATAA
Source organism: Quercus lobata (assembly GCF_001633185.2). Classification (NCBI taxonomy): domain Eukaryota; kingdom Viridiplantae; phylum Streptophyta; class Magnoliopsida; order Fagales; family Fagaceae; genus Quercus; species Quercus lobata. The sequence continues at coordinate 43,927,390 of NC_044908.1, forward strand.
CATTAGCAGATTCTACGGCATGTGCTTCAATTCTAGCACGTGGAGGTGAGTCTAGATATCCAGAAGGTGCGTGAGAGTGTGTGGGAGGTCAAATGAGGGCCAAATTCTAAGATTCTGTAGATTGGTAGACGACAAGGTCTAAATGTTAGTGCGTATGACTAAAATCCGATCTTGGAGTCAAGAATCTGTGGCCACACATGGAGTAAGTGCTAGAATCTGTGGCAGTGCGTGAAGCTTCTAGTGGAGACCAAATTCCTAGGTTTTGGTTGTGGGAGGCCATGAAGCACGTCTATGTGGTTGGTTTCATCAAGAGAGGGCCTAATTTGTACATATCTGAAAGGGAGAGGCACATATTGCTTAGGCTTATGATCTAAGACACTATGGCAAGGCAGTGATGATGATCCATGGGAACTGTGTGATGACGTGGGGTTTAGATCTGAAGTCAAGCAATGGCACTATTGTGGGGTTCAAATGTGTATGTAGGAATCTTCTTTATAGGTAGAGATATTTGCTTAATGCCAAGGAAAAAGTTTGGCTCTAATACTACGTTAAATATATTAGCAACACGATATGTTATATCATGTTGTATATGCTAGAGTGAATGCGGAAGGGGAAGATTAGAATAGGAATACCGAGATCACGAATGTTACGTGGTTCAACCTTGTTGCCCTACGTCCACAGAGGAAACCCTTAAGAGTGTAGTATAATAACTTGTGTTACAATATACTATAACATGAGTATATATATATATGACTAAACTCTAGACTACTAGTACAAGTACGAGTGGGTTTGGTCCTATTACATTGGGCTAATATGTCTAATATATCTCTAACATCCTCCCTCCAACTTGATCAAGACAGAAGTTCGATGAAGGCTTGAGGTTGGATAAGCATGAGAAGATCGATTGGTAATGCCTTGAAGAAATCATGATGAAAAATGTGCCAATTAAGTGACTTTTGAGTTTTAAATGAAGAAACAGAGTCCAAACTTGGAATCAACGCAAAAAACCGAGCAAGATAGGCCATTTCGGAAATTTTGACTTTTGGTCAATGGCCAACACAAAGGTCAAAGTCAACGGTCAATGGGACAACAGTCAGTCAATGGTCTACACGATCCGGGTCGGTTTTGGGTTGTCCGAGTCAGGTCACAGATCAGGTTGTAAAGACCCTGACATGGTCCTGTGACATGACACTAACTAGACGCTGACATGGCTAGGGCTTATGTGGCTCTTGTTGACATCATGGATGACATCAAAAGAAGGCCGACATAGTTTTTTAGCACGTGGATGGTGCTTGACAGCAACGGCACGTGGAGGTGACAACCAACATATAGAAGGCATGTGAGAGTGCGTGTTAGCTCAGATGAGGGCCAAATTCTTAGGCTTCGTAGAGCGGCGGATGACGAGGCCAACATGGCAGCATGTGTCCCTAAAAGCTGATTTAGGAGTTAAGAATTTGAAGCGGCTCGTGGAGGAAGTTTTGGAGTCTATGGCCACACATGGTAGCACGTGTAGTTGCCGATGGAGACCGAGTTCCTGGGTTTTGGTCGCGGGAGGCCATTGAGCATGTCTGTGTGATTGGTTTTGTTAGGCTAAAGCTTGATGTGCACAAATCTGAGAAGTAAGTCACAGTTTTCCTAAGATCTTGGATCTTAGACACAACATTGAGCCATGGTGGTTGCGTGATACTGTGGAGTCTAGATTCGAAGACAGATTTGTGACTTCAAATGGTGGTGTGCATGTGGGAATCTTCTTGTAATGTAATACCATGTTGTATTTGCTAGAGTGGATGCAGAATGGGAAGTATAGATTATGAATACCAAGAACACGAGGGTTATGTGGTTCAGCCTTATTGACTCACATCCATGGAAGAAACCCTTAAGGACTACATGTTTATTGTATATAAGTGTAGTGCAAATCCTGTGTTACAATGAACCTTAACATGAGTATATATATATATATATATATATATGCGACTAAACCCTAGACTACTAGTACAAGCAGGAGTGGCCTTGGGCCTATTACATTGAACTAATATGTCCAATATATCTCTAACATTGAAGAATTTAATTAGATAGGTACAAAAACAAAAGAGGTCATGGATCACTCACTTATGTACCCCAATAGATCCAAAAAGAAATGTTAGCTTGGATTCAAATCTTTAGGCTATTTATAAGGGTATTGTGTGAATTTTTTTTCTTCTTGAAGTCTCTAGAGAGAGAGAGAGAGAGAGAGAGAGAGAGAGAGAGAGAGAGAGAGAGTTATGATAAGTTTTGTGATTGAATATATAATATTTGTTGGAATTAAGAATGCAATAAAAATGATTTAATATTGTACAATGGAGGCTTGTTTATATAGAGGCTCCGAATTAAGATATTTGAGAAAGGCAGCAGTCTTGTAACGATGAAGCATGTTAGTAGTATTTAAAGGAATTCTGGAGAAGACAATCACTACTATGGCAACACCATGAAGCTAGAGTTTTGGTTCCGATGGCATGTTGGAATTTGAGAATAAAATTCTCTATATATTGAGTTTTTGTATGAATATTCTTTATATATTGGATGATAGTAAGATCATGGTTTTAAAAGTCGGACCAGTCAAACAACCGAAAAGATAGTGATTCCCGATTTTATGGTCGGACCATGGTTGGATTAATGGTCGATCCAATGTCATCATAATTAATAATTTTAAATTATAAAATATATATAATAGAATATGAAATAAGTTTGAAACAAAGAATATTTAGAATATAGTATTAAAATAACAAATCCACAACTTATATATTAGTCATTAAATTATTTCAAAACAAAATGTATTATTATTTATTATTAAATTTATATGGATTATTATTGTGCATTTTTTTTAATATATATTATGCTTTAGCTACATATATTATATCTTATTATTATTTATTTATATGCACACGTTACTTGGTTCTTTTCCTCTGTATCAAAGTTCATGAAATACGCTAATAGCCCAAAGGTTGCCCAAAGCCCAGAAGCAAAAAACACACCCTTAAAAGATCGACACTAATACTGATACATACACTACAAGACAACATTGAAAAAAAAAAAAAAAAAAACCATTTAATACCCCACCTAACCCACTTTCCTACCTAACCCACTTGTTTTCCCTCCTTGTTATTTTCGCCGAATAGTATCTTCAGCAGATTCATCAAATTTTTGTACTGTTTGGCAGGGACGAAACCAGGATTCATACCTGGGGGGCCAAAGCTTAAAACCAAAAAAAAAAATTTATGAAAATAAAAACTAATATCTATTTCATATTCAACAAATTACTACCTACAAAATAAGTATTTCTTAAACATTTCATATTATAAAACACATCAACAAAGTATAACATACAAAATAAGTGTTTCTTATTTTGTGTGCGATTTTTGTTTAGTTTATATTTATTTTTTTTAATTTTGGTTTTGTAGTTAAAGGGACATGAATTTTATTTATTTATTTATTTTCTTGTAAGTCAATATCTAAATATTTTAGAGGAGGAGAGACAAATATATATATAAGGGCAAATCTTAATATTTTTATACTAGTTTTTTTTTTTTAATTGGGGGGGGGGGGGGCAATGGCCCCCCTCTTGCATAGTGTAGGTCCGTCCTTGCTGTTTGGAGAATAAACAGTAACTTTTACCTTTTAATTACTCATTTTTTCAAATACATTTTCCATCAGATTCTCTATCTCATTCTCTACCTCATTTAAATATTATTTTTTCATTCATTATTTATTCTTTTTTTAAGAACTACATATCTTTCAACATTTTTTTATTCAATACCTGATTATTATAATAGAAAAAAAAAACATTTGAAGAATGAACAGTAGCCCATTAGACTTGATGACTACTGTTCATGAGCCAAAAAAAATTCTGGGTATAAAGAGTCCATTGGAGACCATTTTTATGGCGTCATTCTCTATTATTGAGATTTTTATGCATTTGACTACATCACTGGAGATGCTCTTAGTCATCCCCACTTCTTTTATTAAAGTTTATTTCTCCCTTCTCTCTCAACTTAGATCTACTTCTTCTACTTTTCTTTTAGACTTGTCTAAGTTGTCTTGGTCAAAATGCTTGTGTGTGCTCATATAGTCAAATAGTGCCTCCATTGAAGAACCCCTCTCCTCAACTACTTTTTTTTTTTTTTTTATTAAATTTTTTATACTTTTTCTTTTTCAGTAGCTAAGGATGGTCATAGTTGATTGTTTTGTTTTTCAGATCTTTATTATCTAGTTAAAATTGTTGCATTTTGGTGTTTTAAGCAAACCGACCAATAACCCATTCAACCATACTGGTTTTCGATTTTTACGGTTGAACCGGCCAGTTTTTAGTTATTCTCAGTTTTTAGATACTTTTCGATTTTTAATTATAACCAGATCGGATTGGTGGTCGGTTTTCGGTTGAACCGGCCAATCCTGTCTAGTTTTTAAAACTATGAGTAAGACTAAAGAGTATTAGCAATACACAAGTAAAATGTATATCACAATCATATAACATAAATAGTACAGTAGTACAAGCGTATAGTGAGGCCAAGGATGGGCTTGGGTAGACTTGACAAATTGATTGGGTTGAATTAATCGGTTTACAATAAGTTAGATTGGGTTTGGGTTGGAAACAGGATCTTTTAAATAGGTTGTGAGTGAGTCAAGTTGACCAAGATATAGGTTAGGTTAATTAGGTTATAGGGTGACCTATATTTTTCTCATGCAGTATAATAATAATAATAATAATAATAATAATAATAATAATAATAATAATAATAATAATAATAATAATAATAATATATTATTATTATTATTATTATTATTATTATTATTATTATTATTATTATTATGTTGTACTTGGATTTCTTTCATTAAAAATAAGAGAACAAATAAAAAAAAGACTCAAAAATAAAATTTAAATAATACATAAATCCTTAAGTTTACACAATCCACAATTTACGAAAAATATTATCACCTTAAATTTTTTTTTTTTTGAGAGAGAGTTTCAACCTATGACGTCCGCTCCTGATGATTGCTCTTTATCATCAGACCAAGACACCAATCAGTTTTTTGTGTAGGCGGGGATTGAACTCCAAATCTCTTATACAACCATCAGAGACTTTACTTGTTAAACTAATTGGAACCTACAATTATTACCATAAATAAACGAAGAAAAAAGACAACTAAATTTCATAGACCAATTTTTTTTTTTTTTTGAGTACAGTATATCATCACTATAAATTGTTTCATGGACTAATACTAAAAGTTGATTAAAAAGCAATTGTGATTATAAAAATGTTTAAGAGATTGTGTGCTATAACATCAAGGTGTGTCTATAATATCTAGTATTAAAATCTCCCCCTCTTCAATTGTAATTATCGAATTAAAAAAAAAAAAAAATCATGCACCATTAAAGAGAGTTCAAAAAACATATATATTTTTTTTTATTATTTTTATTTTTTTATTTTTTATATCTTAGATCATGCAAAGTTGGTTACAGATTATAATTTGCATTGTACCTTCAAATATAAAAGAAATTAATAAGCAAAAGGTTTGTTTTTATTTTTATTTTTAAATAAGATCCCTTCTTTAAAAAATAGGTTTTTTTTTTTTTTTTTAGATCATGCAAAGTTGGTTACAGATTATAATTTGCATTGTACCTTCAAATATAAAAGAAATTAATAAGCAAAAGGTTTGTTTTTTTATTTATTTGTAAATAAGATCCCTTCTTTAAAAAATAGGTCAAGTAGGGTCGAGTATTTGTTGACCTGGCCTCACTCGGCATTTCAAGAAGTTGGGTTCAGGTCTAGTTATTTCCCTTCAAATTCTATTAATTTAATGGATTTAAGTCCAATTCTTCTGGGTCTACGCTTGGGCTTGAGTACACAAACAATATGACTTTACTAAGTACATAGCTATCAATTTTTTTGAATCAAAACTCCTACAACTCTAACAATGGAATATCTAGAATGGAAAAAGTTTAGCTACAACTTCATTCAATATTTTTTAAATGTGAGTTTGGAAAAATACACCATTGAATTACATTTTTTTTTAAAATATTTTTTATACTTGTAAAATTTCTAGAATATCAAAGATCAATAACTATGTCATCAATTAAATGTTTAAATTTTAAATTTTTGTAATATAAAATTATACATTAAAAATAAGTTTATGAACCAAATAGTAAATAACATTTGATTGACATGAAATTTAACATGCATATTAAGGACATAAAGAAAATGCAATTCAATGATTAAATTTTCAAAATATATAATCATATTAATTTTTTTAGTGCAAGTTGTAGCCATTGACTACAAGTAACTAAAACTTTGTCAATCTAGTATTTACCTAATTTTTATAGAGCAAGACTTAGGTACAGTAGATGTTAAAATTCTATCATGTGAATTTTTTCTCATTGAATAGAAGTGTATTTTTTAGTTAAGTAGCCACATAGTTGAATTTTAAGAGGGGAATTTAAGAAACAACACCTAAGATACTGTACTTAAATTTTGTCAATTTCTATATGTAATGGCCGAATGTTGTCCAAATTTTCACCAACTTCTCAAAGAGTATTTTTTTTTTTTTTTGGCTATTTTAATTTCTATAAATGTTTGTCTGGACATTAAATCTAAATCACCCGTTCGGGTGGATTAATTTTGTCTCAGAATGTAATTCCAATGTCAAAGCAACTGGACTATTTTAGAGAGTATAAGAAAAAAATTGAGCCAGCGATTGGAAACCAAGGAATCGAAGACCATATCAATAATGCAGTGTTCGTCATCAGTGCTGGTACAAACGACTTCGTTGTCAACTATTATACTGTACCAGTTAGACGACAGAGCTACAATGTCTCAAGTTACCAGCGATTCTTACTTCAACAGGTTAAAGAGTTCATTCAGGTTTGCATCTCCTGCCATTTTTATTAATTATTATCAAACAGATATAATGATAAATATCTTGGTCATTGCTTAGCCTTAGCATATAGATAATAACTAAGGATATACTACGAACTAAACATGATTACCTTTTATCTTGACAAGTATAATAAATTGAATATTATGTGAAATTATATTTTTTTGATCATGATATTCTGTGGTTTTACTAGAGATAAATGTATAGTCTACTAGCATGTCCTGATAACCTGGTTAGGGTACTAAGCTAGCCATATGAGGTTCATCTTGATTTCGAACTCACAAATTAGCCAATAATGAGAACTCCAATTCTTTAGATAGAAGAAAGAATTAGAATTTGTAGAGAAGAGTATCCTTCTAGGGAGCCTGACCTCCTACACCAAGTGAAATAATATTAGACAATTTATTGCATCACCTCATTAGCTACATCATCATCTTTTTTCTATAAATTTTCTTTTATTTGTTGAACAATATTAAAAATAAAGAAATATTAACTTTACAAATCCAATCATTTAGTCTCCGTTAAGGAACAGTTTATTTAGTAGAAATTGAAAACTTTTTGTTGAAAATACTATAGATAAAGGTAAAAATTAATTGAATAGTATAGTGAAATCCATGAATAGTACTAAAAGTGCAGTGGAACTTATAAATAGTAGTAAAAATAAGTTGAAATTGCAAATAAGCTGAAATTTTCAACTTATCCCAAAGGCATACTTAATTTTAGAAACTATTTAGTTACTAACTTTTCAAATCCAACCATACAACTTTACCAATTCAATCATTTAATCTTACTTAACCATCATTCTTCCTTTTTTTAACTCTTCTTCCAACTCTTTCCTTCCCTTTCTTAACTTTTTTTTTTATCCCAATTTTATTTTTTATAAATTTGTTATTACTCCCCCTTGCACATTTCTCTTTCATTTAGTCCATGTTTTTCCCTTGAAAAAAAGGTGACTACTCTTATAGTCCTCTTCTTTAATGGATTTATTTATTTATTTTCTAATTCCTTCTCGCTGGCTTGCTTTGGGTTGATGAGTTTTTGTATTTTTGATAACCCCACTTTGGATTGATGTGTTTTAATGTTTTCTATTATGTTTTCTGTCACGGATCCCTTCTCTCCCTTTATAGCTTTGACTAAATGAAAAGTATTAATTGTTAAAAATTAATACACGTATTTGCTAAGTGAGTATATTTCTTTTAAAAACAATTAATCATAATATATTATCTTCAATAAATTTCAAAAAATTAATTATATCACATTACAAAATATTTATATATTTGCACACATTACATTTCGTGGGTTTGGGTTTGCAATTAGTTCATACAAAAGTCTATAACCTAATCTTAAATTGGACCCACTCTTTAATCTCTATAATCATGAGCTATTATAATCTTTTAGGCTAAGAGCTTATCCTGAATAGATTCAACAAAAGCAAATAAACTCAAACACTCAGCTCCTAATGTCTCTCAAAGGATTGTCCCACTCATTCACACCTTCAAGTGCTGCCCATGTGGGACCAACTACACCCACGCGCGTTCCCTTTCACCTCGTGCACTCATACACTTACCATTCCTTACCCATTAAAGTCAGACCCTTTCCCTCACCGGCATAATCTAAAATTGGGTAAAACTTGTTCACACATTTATGAGCAGAGCATGGGTGTGAGTGTATAATAGCCTAATAGGGTGTGTAATAAATACTATCCATCTGGAATTTGTGGTTGTATATGTACTTGGTCCTAGGTCTTTTCGCTTACAATGGACCACTTCCTTCTACTAAAAGGAATGTGTATCGTGTGACTTTACAATAATGTCTTCAATCATGAAGCTAAAATAATGTGACTTTATAAAGCTCCCATTGTCTTCATTACCCTCCTTAGTTGATTTCTTTAATTTGTTTATCACCCTCCTTATTTCCTACACCATTTTCATGATAGCGTATTTCTCCAAACATCTAAATAATTTTTTCTCTATGCCTAGCTCTAATACAATTGATACAAGATATTTTGAGAGGAAAAAAAAAAAGAAAAAGAAATATTTAGAGAGTTCAAAAGGTAAATTATTGAATTGAGATAATAGCATTCACTCCTTCAAGTACTACAAGTGGGGGCCAACACCAATCACACTCATACACGTTCAGATTTTCCCTTACATCTCATGCTCTATACACGTTTCGCGGTCAGGGACGGAGCCAGAACTTAAAGTTAGAGGGGGCGGTTTTATTGTTAGTTATATGCAGTGATTTCGGCTTTTGGCTCCATTGCTTAGCCGGCAAAGATTTTACTTTTTTTTTTTTTTAAATTTTTATGTGTGTATAGAGTGTGTCTTTTGTTGGTAAGGACAAAATTATTTTGTTTAAAGTTTTTTAAAAGGCTAAGTTGTTTGTTTTTGGTAAAATTGGTTGATTAATCTCAATTTTTTTTATTTTTTTATTTTAGCTTTGCTACTGCCTATTGGTAATTTTTGTTGTTGGGCTAATATTTTGGGCTTGTATATATATATATATATATATATATTTTTTTATTATTTATTTTAGATCTATAAATTTTTTTATGGACTTTAAAAGGAGGAAAATACTAGATTTACAAATTTTTGTTGTGATTAGTGGTTATTAGTAAGTAAAAAAGTGATATAAGTGGTGGATCCAGATGCAAACCAATAAGAATTTGTTACCTCAATAGTCTGTAAAAATGTTGTAAAAAAGTTTGTAACTGTAGCATTTTTCCTATAACGATCAATAAGGGGGACAAATTGCTTAGCCGGCAAAGGTTTTCTTTTATTATTATTATTATTATTTATGTGTGTGTAGAATGTGTCTTTTGTTAGTAAGGACAAAATTATTTTGTTTAAAGTTTTTTAAAGGGCTAAGTTGTTTGTTTTTGGTAAAATTGGTTGATTAGTCTCAATTTTTATTTTTTATTTTTTAGCTTTGCTACTGCCTATTGGTAATTTTTGTTGTTGGGCTAATATTTTGGGCTTGTATATATATATATTTTTTGGATTTTAGATCTACAAATTTTTTTATGGACTTTAAAAGGAGGAAAATACTAGATCTACAAATTTTTTTTACAAATTTTTTTTTTTTGTGATTAGTGGTTATTAGTAAGTAAAAAAGTGATATAAATGGTGGACCCAGATGCAAAGTAGTAAGAATTTGCTACCTCAATAGTCTGTAAAAATGTTGTAAAAAAGTTTGTAACTATAACATTTTTCCTATAATGATCAATAAGGGGGATAAAATGTAATTTTATTGAAGGAAGTTGCTAAAATTAGTACCTAAATATATAGTTATATAATTATATTATTTAAAAAAAAAAAATTAGGGGGGGCCATTGCCCCCCTTGGTCCATGAATGGCTCCGTCCATGGTTTCACCATTGGACCACAAGGTAAGAGGAGTCACTGGTTCTGTCTCTGCTGATAGAGTTAGGAGAGCAATGAAGGTAGTGATGATATTGGGTTGGAGTGATCGAATTGAGATATTAGCTTGCAATGTCCCCCCTCCTCCCCCACACATATACATAATAGCTAGTATAATACATCGCTGGCATTGTCTGAAAATTCAATCAAAAGATCCATATCCACTTATCCAGCTGAGTTGCCAAGTTAGACAAAATGATAAATGCTACTACGTTCACAATACTTTCATAACAAATTTTAAGTATTAGGTTGTTATTGACTATTACTAATGGACAAAAAATTAATTTCAATGATAGGTCAAAATTATAACTAGTAATAATTTAATATTTAAAATTTGTTATGAAAATGTTGTAACTGTAACACTTCTAAAAAAAATTGTATAGAAGAAACACTTTTAGTCACATATCCCATTCCCAAAAAAATAAAAATAAAACCACCAAAATTAGTTTTGGATGAATAAAATCATCCAAATTAATTCTAAGACTTCTAAAAGCAACCCGAGGAATTCATTGAATTTTTTAGGTAACAAATTTGTTAGAAAATTTCAAAAGAAAGCAAAACCCCATAAATAGGATATCAAGGATCTGTCATGAAGTCAATTATTTACTTCCTTTGTTCTTTCTCCTCATAGTACTATTTACATAAGTTAAATTATATTGCGTTTGGTATTCATGAACGCCTTTGAACTTTAAACTCTGGATCAGAGCAATTTATAATCATTTAAGGGCATACCCCAAAATGGAAAGAAAGAAGAAGCCACAACAAAGAATATCTAAGAAAAAGAAAGAACAAGAAAAGGAATGTATGGACATGATTGCTTTGAAAAATATGATTTGTAAAGTTTAAAACAAATTCTCTCTTACTTGGTACCACAGAGACACCAAAATCATCTAGAACAAGAAAGTCCAATAAAGCCCTTTCTACAAATTAAGGGTGTCAATTAAATGACAGATTTTATTCATTGAATTAAATGACAGATTTTAAGTCACAATCTGGAATATCCTATGTTATGCAAATCTGATGAGATATCTGTGTTTATGCTTTATAGGGTTTGTGGGATGAAGGGGCTCGAAAGATAGCGGTGTGTGGGCTACCTCCAATGGGCTGCTTGCCAATTGTTGACACCTTTTCTTCCAACAATACTTTCACCAATCGTAGTTGTATTGAACAGTATTCCTCTGTGGCAAGAGATTATAATCAAATGCTTCAAACTGAATTGGATGAGATGCAACAAAGTTCAGCAAATCATGGTGCCAAAATCTATTACGTTGACATATATGGACCGATGTTCGACATGGTTCAATACCCTGAAAAATATGGTGAGTGGATAGTTTTTTGGGTAACCCTAAAATTGACTATAATGTAGGTTCTAGTTAGTTCAACTGGTTAAATATCTTATTATAGAATAAAAGGTATGAAATTCGAACTCTAATTACACCAAAAATATATCAACTGGTGTTTTGACATGATAATAAAGAGTAATTATCATAAAACGAATGTCATAAGTTGAAATTCTACCGTATCTAAAAAAATTGGCCATTGAGGATTATGCCTAAATCTAACTTGAATTCTTTTTTTAGAACTTTAGTACAATCACAACTCACTGATCAGCTGTGATTTTTGTTGTAGGGTATGAAGAGGTTAATGTCGGATGTTGTGGATCTGGATATGTAGAAACATCAATTTTGTGTAATCAAGCTTCAACTGTATGCACTGATGCTTCTAAGTATGTATTTTGGGACGCAATACATCCTACTGAAATGGCATACAACGTTGTCTTTAAGGACATTCGTTCTACAATAGATCTCATCACCAGCGGGTAAGATTCAATGATCAATTGATCATTGCTTGCAAAGCAGAGATTGATTTAAACATATGATTATCACTTCCTAGTTCCTATATACTAAAGCTCAATATGAATATGTCCAGACAATAAAAAGGGTAAAATAAAAATATTCCAGCGGCCATCAATATCAGTGATCTTTGTTCAAAGAGCAAATTATGAAAGATTTCTTCTACCTTGCTTTCCGTAATGGATTGGTTTGATTTAATCTTACTCGAGTTTTTAATTTAATTTTTGGGAAAGGAAGTGCCATTACCTTTAAGATTAGAGATTAAATTCTATAAGGATGGGGTGTAAAACCCATGTTTTACACCATCCAATAAGTGACTATCATATCAGCATTTTACTTAAAATTCAATATATCTTATTACACCTAATAACATCTTGATAGATTCCCAATTTGGTTCGATTTAGATATGAGTATTAGAATTGATTAAGTGTGATTATGTTTATTCTTAAATATGTGATAAGATGATATGACATGTTGGGATTGAAGGGGTAAAACATGGGTTTTACACCATATCCTTATAGAATTTAATCTCTTAAGATTAATGGGAAAAATGAAGAAATTTCACACATTTTGTTCGTAACATAACCAATTATGTATATAATACAAGTAGTGTTAATAATTTATTCATATGAAAGTGATATTAGTCTAATCAATATTAATTTGCCACCTTAACTATTTGCGAAACGGATATGAAAATTTTAAGTAGTGTTATAGTAGACATTTACTACGGTACATAGGTCTTACAAATTTATATGTCATTTTTTAAATTATAAAACAATAAGGTCATGAAAATGTTAATTAAAACTACTATAAATTTTACTATAAAATATTTATAAATTAATATGCTAATGAATGTGATTGATGTACTTTAACAATTTAATAACTGAATGTTTGAAATAGTTTTTTTTTTTTTTTTTTTGGACATATCCATTTGTAAGTCTTATCATTTATTTGGTGAAATTTGTAGTATTTTGTTCATCAAAAAAAGAAATTCGTAGTATTTTTTATTTGGAATAAAACTTAGGTACAGTATTTTAGATTTAGTATATTAGGTTCTCAATTGAATTCAAACACTTAGTTGCATTCACCTATAAAACACAATTAGTATTATCTTTTCTAAGACCATCCTCATTAAAGGTGCTAAAAATGCTAAATGCTATTTTTTAGCATTTTTAGCACCTCAAATGATAAAAATTCACTTCCATCAAATATGCTAAATCTTAAAAGATTTAGCACCAAGCTATAGTGAGCTTGTATTAATACAAGCTCATTGTAGCTGGATTGTAAAAAAAAGAAAAAAAAAAAAAGGTTTTTTATTCCCCCAATAGATCTATTTCTTTTCTATCTCTCTTTCCTATCTCACTTCTCTCTTATCTCTCCGATGTTTCATGGTCTGTTGTGGTCTAGCGTTGTCTCTTCTTCCAAAACCTGATCTCTGCTCGTCACTGATCACTCTCGTTATCGATCACTACTTGTCACCGATTTCTGCCTGTCGTCGATCCCTACACGTCGCTGATCAGTAAAAGCTCTTTGTCTGCAACGTCGCAAGCTTGTCGGTGGATGGACCAGTGGTGGATGGGTATGGTTTGGATATGTATGGTTTGGATAGGTATGGTTTGTGGTTTTGGATGGGTATAGTTTTGTGGTGGACCGGTGGTGGTGGATGGGTATGGTTTGTGATTTAGTGGGTATCGGTGGTGCTTGGCGATGGTTTTGATAGAGTTGAGATCAGGGTGGTGGGTTTTGGCTGGGGTTGAGAACAGGGTGGGTGGTGGTGGGTTTTGTAGTGGCTGTTGGTATTGGGGTGAGGTTAGGTTGCGGTGGTAGGGTTTGGATTTGCAGTTATTTGTGGCATTGATGGTGGTTTTGGTGGATGGGTGAAGACATTGGATAGATTTTTTTTTTTTTTTTTTTGGTTGTTGTTTGTGGTTGTGATGGATCTGGCTGGTAGCTAGTGGTGGCGATGGTGGGTGGATGTGGTGATTGTGATATGGGTGGGTGGATATGGTGGCCAACGGCAATGGGTTGAGAAAGAAAGACACAGAGGAGAGAGAGACAGAGACAGAGAGAGGAAGAATAAAAAATGATAAAGAAAGAATATTTAAATGAAGTGTTAAAAAAATAGAAATTTTAATGTAAAGGATGTTGTAATAAAGTGATGTGTTATATGTTATAAAATTGATTTTTGAGATGGTAAATGCTAAATTTTTTAGAATGTTTGATGGGAATGCTCTGAGAACACCTAATTATATTAGGTTAAATTGGTTAATGCAACTAAGTATTTGAATTTAATTGAAAATTTTAATGTATTTTGCCTAAAATATTTTACTTAATTTTTTCATCTATTTATTTATTATGTTGTTAATGTTGCACTCATCATAATAATTATCAAATCATTTTATAAACATTTTGTAATAAAATTAATAGTAGTTTTAGAATTTTCTAACTCTTTGAAGAAAAAATTGCTAAAATACTATCAATTTTATTATAAAAATATTACAAAACTATCTTAACAAAAGGTGTGATTGATGTGGCTTTAATGATATAGTAAAGAAATACACTAATTCATCCAGAAAAAAGTAAATAAATACACCTGAATTACTTTTTATAAATTGTGACGCATGTAGGGGCCTTTTTTGTGTATTGTGCGTTGGGCTGGACTGCCTCCTGCGGTAATAGGCCCGAATGTTTCTGAGTAAAGGAGTTGGGGCCGGTCCAATTGTAACTCAACTTGGGCCGGTTTGTGCACAAACTTATGCCTTGTCTGCCAAGAGTAAGCTTACGACAAGCAGAACTGTTTCAGACGAGTTACGACAGGCAGATATAATAATAATAACCAAAACAGAGTATTCTGACTATTTAAATAAATGGCTATGTAATCCCTACTTATAAAGCATGAGTACAGTCATGATAATGTCATTCACAGAGAAAGTAAAGGAGAAAGAAAATAATACGAACTAATCAAATGGGCATAAATCAAGTTTTAAGTTTAGTCTGCCGAAGCAAAACCAAAGAGGGGAGAACGCCTCTTCTCAAAAGGGGTCCTTGTTACATTTTGGAAGAGAGCAGGATTTGAAGGGGGAGAGAGGGGAAACCGACCTACTGGTGCATGCTCCTTGAACTATATCTCTTTTTTCCTCAATTTTCTCTCTTTTTTTCTTTGTTTTCTTTCTTATCTTTTTTCTTTTCTTTTACTCTGCTTTTCTTTTTTTACTCCGTGAATACTCTGTTTTTCGGTCCTTCTTTCAGGGCACGGCAAAGGCCCTTTTATAGTGCCTGCTGTGACCAATCTTTTACCATTTTGCCCCTTAACCGCCTTTGTCTGGTCTGGGTGTACTTGTCGACCACCAAAGGTGTGTGACACTTACCCTCGCCAGACAAAGGCAGGTTTGTTTCATTCATCAGTCTACCATAGCACTTCTTTCCTGCCACGGTATAAATGCTTTCTCTCTCTTTCTCTCAAGACATGCACCCAACGGTTCCCCCTTAAACTTGCCTCTTTTGAGTGGTCTATCATCCTAGCAGGACGTACCTCCCAAAAGGGCTTGGACAGGAGCCGCAAAATAGATCTTTTCCCCTCTCCCCACCACCAAACCATATCCCCTTTACCTGTTACCTCTGACACATGGCCCTACCACGTCCTATATTGGCTGGGTACAGGCTGGTGGTGCTTGGGCCTTGCGCGTGCTTCCCTTTCAGATATGTCCAAGAGTCTGCCTGCTGCTCATGCGTTTGCCGTGATCTGGAGACTCTCCGTCTGTGTTTTCTGACCTTTTTATGTGGGCTTTTCTTTGGTTTCCCGTTCCATTCAAGAGTTGGGCTTTGTCTGGTGATGGGCCTTACATTTCTTTGGTCCACTCTTGATTTTCTTTATTTCTTGCAACGTTGAACTATTATTCCTGCTGGACCTCTTTTGGGCCAGCCGCTTGTTCCTTTTCTCAGTGGCCTGTCACGGGCACTGTTTTGCTTTTACTGATAGGCTCCTATGTCCCTTTGGGCTTTCCTTTGGGCATCCACGGCCCAATTTCTTTCTTTGGACTTCCTCAGCCCGTTTGCTAATTCCACACTCCCATGGGCTTCTTACTAACTTCATTGGGCTTCCCCGGCCCAATAACCTTATTCTTGTCCTTGGGGTTCATGGACCTGCCATAAACCCCTTACTCTCTTAGTTTGCATTGCCTTGGGCCTGCGACAGCCATTTCTCACTTTTCTACCTCATATACTGCCCATGGGATGCTATTTCTTTCTTTCCTGACTTCTTTGAGACCGCTTGCCTCTTCAAGTTCTATTTGTTTATTTGTTGGGTCTGTGATCTATTATTCCTACTGCTTGGGCCTAATGGGTTTTTGCTATCTATTTTGTCAATTCTTTGTTGCCCTCATTATTGGGCTTTCTTTCTATCTGCCTAGGCTTCCACAAATGGCCCTCAACATTTAGCCCCCTAAACATATGAAACGTTCTTGCGATTCATATGTGAATGAAAAGGAGTTTTTGCCCTTCTCTAATCTTTTTTCTTCTTCTCTTTTTTGCGGGTCTTTTTTTTTTAAGCTGTGGACCCCTTCTTATACATACACATATATATACATAAATATATATATATATATATATATATATATATTTATTTATATATTTTCCTTCCTGCCACGAACAGGGTTGTCTCTTCGAATTTCCCAATTTGGCAGTTATTTTCGAAACAGAGCCACCGCTTCATTAATTTCATCCCATTCTGATGGCTGACCCGTCACCTTCTTTCGTGCTATTATTAATGACCTGGGTATTTAAGGAAGAATCCTTCTGCACTTTAATCACAAACTCTTTCTTTTCCCAGAACACACACTCTCCGTCTCTTACTCTCCTTTTTCTTTTCAAGCACTCATACCCATTTTCTCCGACTAAGCCTTCTCACCATGTCGCCAGTGAAAAGCCAAGGCTCTTCCCGCCGCAAAGGGAAGGCGATTGCTTCCGATTCTCTCACCGTTCCTGATGTGGGTGAGGAGATGGAACGTTCCAATTCGGAGCGGTCCATTGAGGAAGAGACGCAACGCAACCCCAACAGTGAATGCGCTCCTTTAATCGACCCGTGGTACAAAGTCAATCCTCACTTCCCAAAAGTTCCTGGTGACTATGTACCGCCGCCGCCGGGCCGTGTATTGATTGCCCTTGTCCGGCGAAACCCCGACGTCTCTTGGGCTCCTTTAGCATCTTCGATCCCCGATCTGTCCATTCGTTAAGGTACCTCGCTTCCCGTACCCCTTCATTTTGAATTTGGGTCCGGCATAGCCTTGGGTTGGAAGGAATGGGTTGACAGTGAGCTTTCCGATATGGGCTTTATGGGTTTGTTGTAAAGAGCCGGCGTCTTGAAGGTTATAGTCTCATCTCGCTGCTTGTCGAATTTCCGGGACCTCTATAACCTCTGTCATTTGGTTCGGCGATGGTGTACCACCACCCACACCTTCTTTTTCTCGTGCGGCAAACTCACTGTGACCCTTGAAGATGTGGCTAACCAGTTGCTCCTGCCCATTCTTAGCGATGCCGATCCTGCCGCCCTAGGGCTTTCTTTGGAGGAAGAGGCCATTGAGGTTGAATTGAGGAAAAGGATGGCCGGAAACGTCAAGTTGTCATACTGGGTGAGTTCTTCCTCTAAGTTTTCTGTTGCTGCCCGCCGTGCAGCTTTTATTGCATTTTGACATTGCAAGTTTGTTTTTGGGTCCCACCCCCACTACGCCATAAAGCCTTTGTACTTTCGTTTGGCTATCAAAATATCTGCTGGGGTGAGCCTGCCACTGGCCCTTATGTTCCTAGGACATTTGTATGTTCAATTAGATATCCTCCGTAGTGATGAGAGTCAGGCTGGGTCCTACCACATTGTTATCTCTTCCGTTCACTGTACCATACTTCAGCAGCTGTTGTTTGAACGTTGTGCTCAGTACTTGACAAAGTGTAGATCCGCTCGGTTTGCCAGAGAGAAGTACCAGACATGTCCAAAAGTGATTACTGACTTTTGTGGTAGGTTTGAATCCGATTTTCCGCTTGCTTTTCGTTGGTCTGGTTTGAAGCCAATTGGCTATTCTGTGGTTGAATCTTTTGATGAGGGCGTCGGTTTCTCTTGAAGAGCCTATAGAAATTTGGGTGCAGATTACACTTGTGCGGATTCTACCATGGGTTCGTTTGTTGACACCATTGGGACCACTACCCCATTGGTTAGTTTTGATGAAACCGGGATCACCTATCTTGCTGCTACCAATGCCGGATGGCTGCCTTACCTAGCTAATGAAGGCAATAGGTTTGTTCACTATCCTGCCAACTGGGTGAGAAGGCAATTTGGGTTGGATCAAGATATCCCCGATGATATTTCTTTCCTCATGGAATCTCCTACTTCAGTCTGTCCTTTCCTGCGGCACACTGCCTTTGAGTTTTGGAGGCAGTGCTTCAACGTCGTTACAGTTCCCGGTTTGCTAAGGGAGGGTGTCTGTACTTTTCCCATGCACGGTTATTAGCACACAGTGATGGCTACATTGGTGGATGAGCTAGCGGGTAGCCGTGGCTTCTCCCTTATGCCTGCTGCTTCCTTCTAAGTCTGTTTTGGCGTATGCTAGAAAACAAAGCCTGTCAGCCATCTTTGAATGGGATGCAGAGAAGAAAGGATGGTTCTGGCACGCTGGCAACTATCCCCCTGGTTGGGAGAAAAAAGTTAAAGTAATAAACATCTCTGTACCGAGCAAGAAAGCTCCTGCCAAACCTAAGTCCACGGGCAAAAACAAGCCTGCCACCCCACTACCTCCTACAAGTGCTCCTTTGGCTAGCCGAACTCGTGGTAGCAAAAGGAAAACTACTCCTCACCCCGTATCTACCGCTGAACGGAGGGTAAGTTACTTCTCCCATTTTTTCTTCTTTGACAAAATTTCTTAACTTTCTTACGGTTAACTTGCTAATTTCCTCTGCCTTTTTCTTTCTAGTCCAAGCATAAGGAAGACTCGTCAGTTACCCACCCCATTTTGCTTGATGAGCTTGAATCTGAGGTAAGCCTCTCTTCTTCACTTTTTTTTTCTTTTTTGCACGCGCTCCCTTTGCCACGTGTCTTTTGTTTTTTGCTTAATAATTTTTTTTTTTTAGGAGGAGCCTGAGCCTCTATCCATATATCGCCCCACTGCCGAGGAGATTTTCGCCTCTATGGGTGTACCCATGGAAGGCTTTTTTGATGGGGCCAATGCAGTATTAGCAACACCTACTCCTTCTACTGCTGCATACAAGGCTCCTGCCAAAACTCCCACTCCTTCTGCCGAGCCGGTACCTAGAGAGGGTACTCATGTCGAAGGGGTTGGTGAGACTACACCTTTGCCTGCCGAGAGACCCACTCCTTCAGAGGGAGCCATTCCTCCTGCCGCTGTTCAAACCAAGATCACTTCTTCCGTTCTGCTGCTTGTGATTTCGACTAGTCCTTTTGCAGCTATCTCCCAGGCTGCAAAAGGCGGTGCCTCCCTTGTTGTTACTCCTTCCTCCATTCTCAGCTTCGCTACCCATGGTCTTGACACGGACTTATCCTTAGAGGGATCCGATGACATTCTTGAGGATCCTGATGATGCGCCCGTCCTGAAGAAGAGGATTTCCGATTCCGATGAAGAGGGGAGTGCTTCGCTCGAGCTTGACTTCATGGGTATGTATCTTTCCTCCCCTTCTTTTATTTATTTATTGTGTTTGTGTTTCACTTGCACACCTATCTCCCTGCTTGGAGAGACTTCTGAGGGGCCAGAAATTGCAGCAGGCGTGTGAATGACTGCTCCTGCCACACCCGTAGCGCCTATTCCTGCCACACCTTCAGCACCTGTTTCAGCCGTACCTACTACTCCTGCTTCTTCTGTGCCTGCAGTATTTGTTTCTGCTACACCCGCAGCCCCCATTCCTGGTAACTTTGGCAAGTTTCTTTTTTCTTTTTATTTCATCCTCTTTTTTTGTAAGTCTTCTCTTCCCATGTCATGGCTTCTCATTCTGGCTTGCGTTTCCTTTTTTATAGGTCCACTTCCTACTATCCCTTCTCAATTTGAGGCGAGTAGTAGTTCTGCCGCCGTTCCGGATGATGCTGTTACCTTCCTTGCCCGCTTTGATCAACCGGAGGTTAACGACCTTGGTTCGGGAGACTTCTGGGCTTCCGGTCCTCCTTACGTAGACTTTTATGGCTTTTGAGTCCCTGAGGACTGCGTTTCTCACTTAGTGATGATCTACAGCAGTCGTGGCAACTTCATGCAGGAGTTTCGTCTTGGCCGTTCTGCTAGGGAGCATTTCTTGAAAATGTTGGGGTGTGTGCTGAACGACATTGAGCATAACTTCATCAACTCTGTTTCTGCCGAGAGAATCCTGCAGTGGAGGGTCTTGATTCAAGAACTCATCAGTGTGGGTTTCGCCGTGGAGTTTGTTCTTGATCATCTACGTGAGGTTGCCCGAGCCTTTTTTATGAGGAGAGTTCAGCCAGCCTTGATGCCATAGATGCCTATATTGAGCTTTTGAAGAAAGAGGTGGCGGATTTGGAGGGTCGTCGTGAGCGTCTTCTTTCCGACGTTAGTGGGCCTAGTCGTTTTGGAGATAAGAGTCTCATTTTTGGACTTCATTGATGATGACGCGGTTCCCTTTCCTTTTTTCTGTTTCTCTGTTTTTGTTATGTCACACAGAACACTTATATGTTTCCTACGGTAGTTATTTGACGTGTGTTTGCCACAATTTGGGTTTGTAATGATGCTACACTTTGCTACTTTTTCTTTACTATTGCTATGACATGATGCTAATACTCTGTACTTTTTCATTGCATACTCATGAAAGCACGTTACAATTTCTTCTGTGACATAGTTACTTGGAGGAATAAAAAGAAAAAGTGAAGGAAATATAAACAAAAAACTAAAGAAAGGGACAACCTCATAACTTTCTTCTCTAAGCAAAATAACGCTTCAGCCATTTTCCATTGATGGGATCCATCAAGTCCTTGCCATCCATTTGAGTTAGGCGATAATACCCACTTTGATGTGCTTCCTTTATCACAAGGGGTCCCTCCCACTTTGGTGCAAATTTGGATGGTCTTGCCAGACCTCGCCTGACATAGTCTGCCACTTTTAACACTAGTTGTCCTTTCGTAAACACTCTTTCCTTGGTCATCCCGCCGTAGGCTTCAGTCATCTTTTACCTGTATCTTCGACTTTGTTCCTGGGCTTCTTCCCTCCTTTCATCAAGCTCTTCTAGGTCCTAGAACCTTTCTACCGCGAAGACTTCCCCCTCTTTTTCTTTTTTTCGCATCTGCATGACCTTTAGGGACGGTGTCATTATTTCTGCCGGACTCACTACTTCAGTTCCGTAGACTAAGGAAAAGGGTGAAAAGCCTGTGGCTGACTTTGGTGATTTTCTGTAAGCCCAGAGAGCATCTGGCAGGTGCATCGTCCATCCTCCCGTATACTCTTGGCTCATTTTGCTAATGATTTTTATGAGAGTTTTGTTTGTTGCCTCTGCCTGCCCATCCCTTTGAGGGTAATAAGGTGATGACCTATGGTGTTTGACTTGGTAGAACTCTAGCATTCTCCTTACATCACTGTTGACAAATGGTGTGCCGTTGTCACTGATGATCCTGTGGGGCACCCCAAACCTCACAATTATATTTTCTTTGATGAAGTTTGCCACTGCTCCCCCTGTAGCCTTGCGGAGTGGCACTGCTTCTGCCTACTTAGTAAAATATTCTGTAGCCACTAATATCCATATGTATCCACGTGATGGTGGGTTGACTAGCCCTACCAAATCTAGCCTCCAAGTGTGGAAGGGCCATGGGGTGACCATGCTGTGCAACCCTTGTAGATGGGTATGAATCAAGTTGGCTTGTACTTGACAACTATGACACTTTTTTTACAAATTCTACCGCATCTTTCTTCATGTTTGGCTAGTAGTAGCCCATCTGCAGCAGGCATCTGTAAAACTTTTTCTTCCCCTGATGTTCACCACATTCCCCTGAATGTACTTCTTTTATCATTTCTTTAGCCTCTTCAGGGCCCAAACACCTCAAAGGGTCTCCATCATATCATTTTTTAAAAAGGACCATGTTATGCAAGAAGTAACGTGTTGCCAACCTCTTAAGCTTGTACCTTTCACTGTGGCTTTGTGGCAGGACGCCTTCTGTTAGGTACTACATGAAAGGGCTTCTCCAATCCTCGCTGATGAACACAGCGTAACTTTCCTCCCTGTCTGTCGCAAGCTGGCAGGTCCCACACTGGATTTGGACTTGATCCGCGTCTTTACCCATGCTTTGCCAATAGAAGCCTGCTCTCTGAAGTCTGCGGTAAAGACTAACTTCCCCGCAAGACCCGCAAGTCTTGTTGTGTATTTCTTTCAATTTTCTCTGGGCTTCCTCCTGGCATCCTGCGGTACAACTCTTCTTTTACCAAGGCATAGTCTTTTAATATCTTCAATTCTGCTGCATCGTCTCCCTTCACCAAGGTTTCCTTTATGAGGGTTTGCCAATCCCCTTCGCCCTATTCCTCCCTGAACTTTTCCTTCAACACCTCAATGATGGATTCTTCCCTCTTGTTGACTTTTATATTAATGCTATTCCCTTTGAAGATTATTTGCGAACCCAATGTAGCTAACGCGTCCGCAAACCGATTTTCGTTTCTTGGAGCATGTTCTATTTTAAAGGTTGAGAATTTTTCTTCCATTCTTTGGACCATCACTCTGTACGGGGCTAGGCTAGGCTCCTTTAAGGAAAAGCTTCCTTTGGCCTGGCAGACAACTAAGTTCGAATCTCCCAGTACTCTCAAATGTTTGACTCCCATTTCGAGCGTTATGGCAAGCCCGGTTAGATAGGCCTCGTATTCCGCCATGTTGTTTGAACAGGGGAATTCCAACTTAAATGACAACGCCACTGCCTTGTCTTCTTCATGATATAGAACTACTCCCACCCCTCCGGAATGGGTAGTAGAAGACCCATCGAATTTCATTACCCACTGTTCCCTGACTTCTTCTGCTATAGTTACTTCCCCTGGAACTTCATCATCCAGTGGGAATTCTTCCTTTCCTGGAAACTGCGCCAATAAATCTGCTATAGCCTGACTTTTCACTGCCCTAGGTGTCCCCATTCTCAAGTCGTATTGCGATAACTGTAGCAACCAATGGGATATCTTGTCGGAGAGGATCGGCTGTTGTAACAGAGCTTTAATGGCATGGGACTTAGTCATCAGCCATACTTCATAGGCCAAGAAATAGTGATGCAACCTCTGCGAAGCATATACAATGGCTAGGCATGCTCTCTCTGCCCTTGGGTAACAAGTTTCTGCATCTTTTAAGGTGCGACTGATGTAGTATATTGGCTGCTCGATACCACCTCCATCTTCCTGAGTGATTAGTGCGCCGATGGTGTACGAGTTGGTGGCCAGATAGAGTAGCAGTGGTCTTTTATGAATAGGGGCCTACACCGAGGGGAGGTTCATCATTATCTGCTGTAGCCTTTTGAAGACCGTCTGCTGCGCTTCCCCCCATTCAAAACTTTGCCCCTTCTTAAGCAACTTGGTGAAGGCAGAGGTGATTGATGCCAACCTAGGGATGAATCTCCGGATATATGAGACTTTTCCTAAGAAGCTCTTCAATTCTTTTACTGTGGTCGGAGGTCTCATAGTTGCTATGACCGTGGCTTTGGCCAGATCCACGTCTATGCCTCTGCTGTGAACCAGGAAACCTAAAAATTTCCTAGAGGACACTCCGAATGCGCATTTAAGGGGATTCATTCTTAACTTGAAAGCTCTGCATCTTTCAAATACTTTTTTTAATACTCAAAAGTGTTCTTCTCTCCTCCTTGACTTAACCACTATGTCATCCACATAGTCTTCTAGCTCCTGGTGCATCATGTCGTGAAATATGGCCATCATTGCTCGTTGATAAGTTGCACCTGCATTCTTTAACCCGAAGGGCATCACAGTATAGTAAAAATTGTCCATGGGTGTTCTGAAAGCAATTTTCTCTGCATCCTTTGGTGCCATCTTGATCTGATTATACCCGCTGAAGCCGTCCATGAATGAGAACATGGCGTTTCCTGCTGCGGAATCTATTAGTAAATCCATGTTCGACAATGGGAATTCGTCCTTTGGACAAGTTTTGTTGAGATTTCTGAAATCTACATAGCATCTTATCTGGCCGTTCTTCTTCTTTACTGGTATTATGTTGGATAGCCAGCAAGGATGCTGGATAAGCTTGATGAATCCTGCGGCTAGCAACTTCTGCACTTTTTTGACTATCTGCCCTTCTATTTTTGTGTGAAATATCCTGGCAGGCTGGGCCACCGGCTTGGCCTCTGGCTCTACATTCAATGTATGTACAACAAGCCCGGGATCGAGTCCTGGCATTTCATTGTAATCCCAAGCAAAAACGTTTTTGAATTCTTTCAACAACAGTATGAGTTCTGATTTCTCCTTTTCTGTCAGGCTTGCACTAATTGAGATAGGCCTTGGTTCTCGCGAATCAGACCCTAAGTCAACTTCTTCCAACTCTTCCTCTGCCATAACCTGGATGTCCTTTTCTGCCGCAACTGCCTCATCCTTCTCTTCTTCTTTTCCCAAACTTCCTTCAGCAACGCAACACACCAAACTCTTGTGTTGCCCTTTTTGGGTGGGACCCACTTGCATCTCACTCGTGGGCCCCACACACTTTCATAATTTATACACAATCCTGCCATCAAAGCCTCGAACCTTGATGCACTGAGGTATCTCGTCTAGCTCTGCGACAGGCGCTTTTTTTCGTTTCTTCTTTCGTGCCAGTAGCTCTCTTAAGTCGGGTTTTGGGTCATCTTGAACATCTTCCCACCTAGGCACAAAGGTGCCTTGTGGCTTTGAAACCGAATTTTCCCCAGATGGAGCCCATTGGTCATAAAACATGGTTTCCACCAAGTGGGCTTCTGCCTGCTCGAATGGCGAGGGGTTTGCAGCTATGCGTATCATCCTGTCATTCAATCTTCCTTTCACACATTGGTGGTAGGTGGATGGGACTAGTCGGTGTTTGTGTAACCAGGGTCTCCCCAAAAGCACATGGTAAGATACTTTCGTTCTGACCACATGGAAACGAGCTAAAGAGGCTATAGGGCCTACTTTCAACCATAACTGAATGTGGCCTGTGGTGTACTCACCTCTTCCACCGAACCCCGTTACTTCCATCGGGCACCCTTGGATCTTTTTCTCTGAAATTCTTGTTGCTTGCAAGGTGCTCAACGGAATGAGGTTTACGGAAGCACCCGTATCCACCAGGGCCCTCTTGATGGGGATTTGATTTATAGATGCTACTAAATAGAGAGGCCTCCTATGATCTGGGTGCCCCACCTCCATATCCTCACTGTTGAAGGTGATTTCTATTGATTCCTGCAGGAGGGCCCTGTCTTCTGACATTTCTACCGACAGGCACTCCACCCCTGCCCCGGAGGCGATGCTTACCAAAGCCTCCGTGGCTATTTTTCTTTCTTTTGCTGTAAGTCCCAACTGGTCAAATAGGTTCTTGAACTTGGCATTCTGCTAAAGAGTGGTAATCGCCGCGGCAGGCAAGGCCAAGTTTTCTTCCTCGTCTTCTCCCAGGTCTGCACATATCACCACTGCTGCTACACCCTTTCCCTTTTGGTTTGGGAGTGGGTTCCTTTGGACTTCCTGCTGGGTTAGCTCTAATGTGCTCTCTTTAATCCTGCGGTGCACCAGCCTGTGGAGCGCCCAACATTCTGTGGTGGGATGTTGTACATAGTTATGCAAGCGGCAGAAGCGAGGATCCCTCCTTTCTTCCTTCGTGGGCTCTCTAGAAACTTGGTTGGGTTTAAAGATCCCGTCCGCTATCCATTTGTCGAGTAACACATCCAGCTCCTTAGGGGTACATGGTAAGGGTGGGGGCGTATCATACTCCCTTCCCTCTGTTTTCCTTCTCTGATTTCCAGTGGACATCGCCATAGCCTGCGGGGCGTTTCTCTTGTCTGAACTGGGTTTCACGGACTGAGCCATCTTTCTAGCTTTCTGCAATAGCTATGCAAACTGGGAAATCTTCAGATTCTCCAGGACAGCTCTGAATTCCCGAATCATATTGGTCATGCACATTTCTACTAATGTCCTTTCTTCACAGTGGTCGTAGTAATCAAGTGCTATGTCCCTGAACCGTTTGATGTATTCCATCAGATCCTCTCCATTCCTTTGCTTGGTCACTTGTAGAGTTGCAAGCGTTACCGTTTCTTCCTCGTGAAAGTATTTAGTGCAAAATACATCCACCATGTCATCCCAGGTTGGGATTGATCCTGGTTTTAAGCCAATGTAACAGGTGTATGCCCGGTCGCATAGTGACTTTGAAAAATCCCGCAGACATAAGTCCTTATCTGCTGCGTAAGGGCCAAGGGTGTCAATAAATTTACTCACGTGCTCTACTGCACTTCCCTTCCTGCCATCGTACTGGGCAAAGGCCCTTGGTTCATACCTCTCGGGGTACAGTTTGCTGAGTACTTTTAGAGGATAGGGAGGTCTTCGTGCGTAAAACCTCTCCTTTGGTGTTCTGGCTCTCTCTTGCTCCAAGAGAGCCGCTACTTCAGCCATGGTAATGAAACGCTGTTCTGCGTTCTGTGGGACACCTCCTGCCAGTGTCTCTTCTCTGTCTGCCGTATGATCCGGGTCATGCTGGCTGCCTTTCTCTTTTGTTTTGTTTGCCTTCAGTTGACGGATCTCTTCCATCATTTATTTCTGCGAGTGCTGTAATGATTGCAATACTTCGATGAAGGTGTTGACATTGTCCGCGGGGACTCTTGTCTGAGGCTGAGGATCAGTCCCTGTTCTGTTGGCACCTTCTGTTTGGTTAAGTTGTTGTTGGTGAGGCGTTGTTGGCCTGGATTTTGCTTGTGAGGGTACGACACTCATATTCCGTGTCATCTTGAACTTTGGTGGCATCGTTTACGAGGGGCTCTGTTTTCTTTTCTTTTCCTTTTCCCCTGTCTGCTTCCTAACTCCCCAGTGGAGTCGCCAATTTAATGTAGGGGTCTTTTTTGTGTATTGTGTGTTGGGCTGGGCTGCCTCCTGTGGTAATGGGCCCGAATGTTTCTGAGTAAGGGAGTTGGGGCCGGTCCAATTGTAATTCAACTTGGGTCGGTTTGTGCACAAACTTATGCTTTGTCTGCCAGGAGTAAGCTTATGACAAGCAGAACTGTTTTAGACGAGTTACGGTAGGCAGATATAATAATAATAACCAAAACAGAGTATTCTGACTATTTAAATAAATGGTTATGTAATCCCTACTTATAAAGCATGATTACAGTCATCATAATGTCATTCACAGAGAAAGTAAAGGAAAAAGAAAATAATACGAACTAATCAAATGGGCATAAATTAAGTTTTAAGTTTAGTCTGCCGAAGCAAAACCAAAGAGGGGAGAACGCCTCTTCTCAATGCAAATAATCTCCTAGGAAAAGATCCTGCCGTGGGGATTAATGGCTTTGAGGGAGTTAGACCTGAATGGTTATTGCCCAAAAGAGGTCCTTGTTTCGTTTTGGAAGAGAGCAGGATTTGAAGGGGAAGAGAGGGGAAACCGACCTACTGGTGCATGCCCCTTGAACTCTCTCTCTTTTTTCCTTAATTTCCTCTCTTTTTTTCTCTGTTTTCGTTCTTATCTTTTTTCTTTTCTTTTACTCTGTTTTTCTTTTTTTACTCCGTGAATACTCTATTTTTCGGTCCTTTTTTCAGGACACGGCAAGGGCCCTTTTATAGTGCCTGCCATGACCAATCTTTTACCATTTTGCCCCTTAACCGCTTTTGTCTGGTCTGAGCATACTTGCCGACTACCAAAGGTGTGTGACACTTACCCTCGCTAGACAAAGGTAGGTTTGTTTCATTCCTCAGTCTATTGTAGCACTTCTTTCCTGCCACGGTATAAATGCTTTCTCTCTCTTTCCCTTAAGGCATGCACCCAACGGTTCTCCCTTAAACTTGCCTCTTTTTGGTGGTCTATCATCCTAGCAGGATGTACCTTCTAAAAGGGCTTGGGCAGGAGCCGCAAAATAGATCTTTTCCCCTCTCCCCACCACCAAACCATACCCCCTTTACCTCTTACCTTTGGCCCATGACCCCACCACGTCCTATATTAGCTAGGTACAGGCTGGTGGTGCCTGGGCCTTGCGCGTGCTTCCCTTTCAGATATGTCCAAAAGTCTGCCTGTTGCTCATGCGTTTGCCGTGATCTGGAGACTCTCTGTCTATGTTTTCTGACCTTTTTATGTGGGCTTTTCTTTGGTTTCCCGTTCCATTCAAGAGTTGGGTTTTGTCTTGTGATGGGTCTTACATTTCTTTGGTCCACTTTTGATTTTCTTTATTTCTTGCAACATTGAACTGTTATTCCTACCGTAATAACTTAATCCTGCTGGACCTCTTTTGGGCCAGTTGCTTGTTCCTTTTCTCAATGGCCTGTCACGGGCACTGTTTTGCTTTTACTGATGGGATCCTATGTCCCTTTGGGCTTTCCTTTGGGCATCCACGGTCCGATTGCTTTCTTTGGGTTTCCTCGGCCCGTTTGCTAATTCCACACTCCCATGAGCTTCTTACTAACTTCATTGGGCTTCCCCGGCCTAATAACCTTATTCTTGTCATTGGGGTTCATGGGCCTGCCATAAACCCCTTACTCTTTTAGTTTGCATTGCCTTGGGCCTGCGGCGGCCCTATCTCGCTTTTCTACCTCATATACTGCCCATGTTGGGCCTGTGGCGACCCTATCTCGCTTTTCTACCTTATATACTGCCCATGTGATGCTATTTCTTTCTTTCCTGACTTCTTTGAGCCCGCTTGCCTCTTCAAAACACATTTGTTTATTTGTTGGGCCTGTGATCCATTATTTCTGCCGTTTAGGCCTAATGGGTTTTTGCTGTCTATTTTGTCAATTTTTTGTTGCCCTCATTATTGGGCTTTCTTTCTGTCTGCCTGGGCTTCCACAAATGGCCCTCAACAACGCATAAAAAATCTCTAAAACTTATGTAATAAAATTTATAATAACCCTATTTTTTAAAAACGAAAGTAACTTATTGATTATTAAAGCCAACAGTCAAGGAATAAAACAAGGTCCCGTCTCTCCCATATATGGACTTATCATTTCATTAATCTCTGCAGCATACTTTCCCCATGGCCGCCTCCTCACACCCCGGTAGTGACGTGTAGCCACCTTCTCTACTCTTACATTAGTCTCCGGTAAGCACGAGTCTGTTGCAGAATTGCTTTCCAGCTTGTCATTACTCGACTGTTGCATATTGGTTGCAGGGCTAATGCCATCAAGAAGCTCTTCCCAGGCCTCGGCTCCCATTGATATCCACCTTCCAAGACTTGGTAAACGTTGTAGAACTTTCATCGACCTGTCTTTCCCATCAAGACTAGGCAGTTCATCCCAGGAATTGGAAATTTCTGATGTATCTTTTGTTCCTTCACCTGCTCCATCCCCACCAATAAAGCTTGCCCACACGTTCTCTAACATTGCTCCAGATGCCGCATAATCTTCACCATTTTCAGCCATATTGCCAATTACAAACTCTTTTATCTCCAAAAGTCACATAAAAATATAGAAGAGGGGAGAGGGAAGATTTGGAGTTGAGAAATATAAAGCATTAGAGCTAGACGCGTAATTTGAACACCTCAGACTCAGCAATGCTTTATCCTACTTTCAACAAAGGGAATCCAGTTGGAAACTTATGGTTTCATCCACTGACTGCTTAAATCAAGGAGGATATTAGGATTAAAACACCATGAAAATAGCTCAGGCTGTATATTAAATGGCTCCCATGTTGACTTGTGTGGTTGGTCTAATCATTTGTATAGATACTATGTACTTCGTATGTCATATTGGAAAACCTTCCTACAATTCATGATTAATTGCATAAGAAACAGAGAAGCAGAAGAATTGAAAGCTGGCTAGAGTATAATTTACATTTTTATAATTGCCTTTGCGTGGTGCACATATATTTTGGCATGTTTGTACTATACCTCATTAGTCATACCTTCGTCACAAGTCTGCCTGTATACACCTTCAGATACATATTATAATATTGTTCTTTGTATCCCTAATAATTAGAAAAAGCAACTGTGGCCAATGGCTTTATGGCCTAATGGCATATGCAATCCATGTGTGTTATTACTATCCTCTGCATTTAAAATGAATTTACATTTTATAATTCAAATTAAATATTACAAATTTAACAGTACATCTAGTGCCATATCATTTGGGTCATTGTGATTGAACTCAGAGATAAAATATTAAGCTTGAAATGGACTGTACATTGACTTTGTACATATTATAATTTTGTATTCTTAGAATAATGGAAGTAAGGCTACGTTTGTTTCGGCTGAAAATGGATTTGGGAAAACAATTTACACCCTACCGTGTGTTTGGTTGCGCATGGAAAATTTGGTCAAACGGAAAATCATTTCCATTGATTCTAAAATACCCACCCCACACCCGTAAATCATTTTACACTTTCATTTTACCCTCAAATCATTTCCACTATCTTTAGAAAATTTCTCTCCTCACACACGCCAAGCCCAAGTCGAAGGACGGAGAGAGCTATCGTCGATGAAGCCCAGATCCAGTCCCTGACCCACGGCCCTGCCGGTCTAATCGCACCACTCAAACCCATTGCCGATCCGATCGCGCCACCTCAGCTTCTCCATCATGCCCAAACCCATCTCCGATGAACCCAGCTAAACCCACCCCGATTTCACCACATTCCAATCCTCGACCCACGGCCTCACCGTCGTGCTTGCAAGCCCCTCTGCCGGTTAAGGTAGTTTCCCATCTACTTCACTTTCGTCCTCTCTCTCACTCATCAGACCCATCCTTCTTCCACCCACGTCGTCGCTGTCTTAATTTTTTTTTTTTTTTAATTGTAAATAACATTTTTGCTTAGGTTTTGGAGGATTGGTGGTTGGGGTGATTCATGGGTTTCAGTGGTGGTGGGTTGGGGGTGAGTTTAAGTGTTGATGGTAGTCGATTAGGGGTGGTGGATCGTTGGCTATGGTGGTTTGTGGGTTTCAATGGTGGTGGATTATGGGTTTTGGTAGATGGTTTTGATATTGATTTTGAGATTAATGGGTTTTGATTTTGATTATAATTTTTCAGATTAATTGGTTATGTGGTGAATGATGGTGGCTAGGTTTGGAAGCTGAGAAAATGTGAAAAATTTGTAAGAAAATAGCATTTTCAGAATGTTACCAAACACCGGAAATTGTTTTCTGGACTATTTTCCATTGCAGAACCAAACGCTCGGATTTCATTTTCCTTACGAGAAAACAATTTCCCCTGAAATCATTTTACGCTTGGAATTGACTTTCCGTTGAACCAAACGCAACCTAAAACGGTATTAATGCAGGGGGCAGATTGTAAGAATTCAAATATTTAAGGGATTAGTAGAAATATAGCAGAAAATAAGTGTTTGTGTGTAAATTGTAAACTGCGTTGACCAGTTGTTGAAGTTATTGATTTTACAAGGATAATGCTTGTGTGAAAAAGTATGGTAACGTTGTCTGTATTTTTTAGAAATATGTGTGGGTGAAAAAATGTGTAAAAATACGTGTAATGTTGTTTAAAAACTGAAAATATGTGTTTAAACACATGTACCAAACGTGCCCTAAGAACTTCGTTGTTTCTTTGAAAATACATTTAAGAAGAAGAAGGGCATATTTTAAATTCTTGTTCAAATATAGATCCTAATTTTAAAAACCACCCTTTTCATACACTCCTTTCCTCTAAACTGAAACTACTTACTATTCAAAGAAATGTTCACATTTCTCCAAGTTTCAACATTTTCTTTTACTTTTTCCTCATCTTTTTGAATAGCCTTCTTTTTTCTTTTTCTTTTTCTTTTTTATGCTGAAAGAATCTTCTGAATAACCAAGTGGAGGCAAGGGGGTTTTCTAGTACATGTTTGAAGCTCACCATGGTAAAAAGGTGCAAAGGGAAAACCAGTTTCATTTTAGACCACTCCATATTGCCACCTTTTATGCATGGTAAACAGAAATTAAAAATAATAATAATAATTATGCCCATATAATTAAACTGACCCAAATAATTAGGTACCGTAAACCAGTATGCTTGGTAACCATATTATTAGGCCGGCCATTTCTTGAGGCCCAAGAATGTTTTGGATGACGAAATCTGAATAGCTGGGAATACAATTTAATTAGAAGCCGCACGCGTCACCATAAAATATTAACAAGAGAAAAAATTTAAAACGACACAAAAGAAGAAGTTTATGTGCTTAACATCAAAGCAAGAGATAATACATAGATGCGGTGATATGACTTTAATATATCAAAAGAGAAGAAACCTTTTCTTTTTTTTTCCCCCCTTAGGGTAAGTCAAATGAGAAGGAATTTAATTAAAGTGATTGAGCAAGAACTTGAAAACTCTGGGTGCATTTGACTTCTAATGGGCATGTTGGAAATGTGCTTGATGGAATAATGGCCGACGGGTTTGATTTTGATAATTCTCTCTTTTACGTCCTTGATAGTATAAAAATTAGGCCAGGCAAATGGGTTAGGCCGGGTCAACTTAGGTGACTCATTTTTTTTTTATGTGATTTTAAAAAATATATATATGTATTTCAAACTTAATAAGTCATGCAACAAATTATTACCAAAAACAAAAAACTAAACTTCTAACCACCACACTTGGTACGGAAAAGGCACAATTTTTTTAACAAATTCCAACACTTAGTTCAAATCCACCAATAAAACTCAAAAAAACCAATTAAATATATATATATATATATATATATATTCAAAGTTTACACAATTCAAATTCAAAGTTCACTAATGATATCATAACTATAAAATAACAAACAAAAATTCAATATCAGAAATTTGATGTCATTGACCATTTCAAGTTATCATATTTCTTACGTGCACCTGTTCATGTTACATGTAAAATAAAAACAAAGTAAATGTAACATATTAGATAAATAAGAATAATTAAGTAAATATTTAAAATGAAATGCACCTTAATCTACTCAATGTTAGTAGTAGATCCAACACTAGAAATCTTCATACTTGTAAATAACAGCTCAAGTTGGCAAGTAGCTTCATTAATTAGTTTACACAGAGAGAGATATGAAAAATTACCCTCACTATGGTCCGTGGCCAAATAACTTAAGCATGAAAGGAAATAACTTAAGTCCGCTACCGTCTGCATGCTTAGTAAGGTAGTGGTTGGTTACTTGGATAGCTTTAGTGTTTCATTGTTTTAGTTTTTAATTTTAATTTTAATTTTTTTTTTTAAAATGGTGAGGCGAGCACATTATATATATATATATATATATTTTTTTTTTTTTTTGAGAAACAGGTAAGGAATTTTAATTAAAGCAAATCAAACTGAAAAACATCCTCCAAATCACGTAGTAGATCTTCTAACCACACATCAAAATCTGCAAGTGCAACTGCTCTGCGGGCAAGGGCACGAGCAAGCTTATTGCCCTCCCTCTTGGCATGACAAAAACTACAATTAATATTAGACACTAAACAATGAATATCAGCAATAACATTTCAAAACATAGTCCTGGAAGACTTGGTTGCAAAAGAGCTTGGATAACCCACAAGGAATCACCCTTCACCTCCACGGATTGAAGACACAGCTCCTTGGCAAAGACAACAACTCTTCTGGCAACTAAAGCTTCCACCATGTCCACAGAACCTGGATGCCTAATTTTCTAGCTCAACGCACCAATGGTCAACCCCGTCGAGTCCTTGATAACCACCCCAAGACCTGCACAAGCCTGCTCCTTAAACAAAGCCCCGTCAAATTTAACTTTAAATAAAATAGAGGCAGGCAGTTTCCACCAAGTATCCCCACTTCGAGCAACCATCCGAGGGATCTTTTTATGCACATCATGGAACTCCTTTAGCAAATCAGAGGCCTGATGACACACCTCATCAATACCCCACACCTTCTGTCTCTCCCGAACCCTGTACCGATGCTCCTAAATACTCCACGCAACCATGGCGAAGAGCTCCACCAGCTTGGATGAAACTTCCCCACACAGAAAGTGAAAAACATATTCAAATGTGGAAAACTTCTTCGAACGCAGAAAGGAAAAACGCTGATTAGACATCCAAATGGACTTAACTGAATCACATAACCACATAGCATGGATACTATCTTCATTTAAGTCATGACACTGCTCACAAAGACCTTCAGCCATCACTTGCTGCTTGAACAAATTAAGCTTGGTAGGCAGTGCCTCTCAGACAGCTCTCCATAAAAAATGTCGAACTTTCTGAGGCACCCAGAGTTTCCAAATGCCATGCTACAGCCTTTACCCTCCTCCACAGACGAAGAAACACCTCGGGGACTCCTTAGCATCAAAGACATTACTAAACCAAAAATATTTAGCCCGGAAAACCTTATACACCAAGGAATTTCTGTCATGGAACAAACGCCAAACTTGCTTTCCCAACATAGCATCATTAAACATCCGAAGATCCCTAAACCCCAAGCCTCCAACCGATTTAGAAGAACAAAGAGTCTCCCACTGAACCCAATGAATTTTCCTAGAATTTTTTGAACAACCCAACCAAAACTTTCTAATCATAGCTTCAATATCCTTCAACCAACCAATAGGTAGACGAAATACATTCATAGAATAAGTAGGGATGGATTGAACCACCACCTTGATCATTATTTCCTTACCGGCCTGAGAAAGTAATTTCTCATTCCAACCTTGCATACGAGTCCAAATCTGCTCTTTTATAATTCATTATTTCTTTGCATACAATGTACATATAATTTGTTGTCGTCTAAAAAATAAACTAAACAAAGAAATAATGAATTATAAAATGTATCTTTTTTTAATTAAAAAAAGGACAATTTAAAAAAACTGCGTCATCGGTCAACTCATTTTATTCTGTGTCAGGTTACTTTCCTTTGGGTTATCAAATCAGCCCAATTTTTTGAAGTCTAATAAAAAAATTACATCATGTATGTACAAATTGGAGAAGTGGGTTAGCCTTCATTGGGCTATTAACTTTTACAAGTTTTGGGCCTCCAGTCTAGAACAAAAATTTACAATAGTGAGGAGCATGGCAAAGGTAGCAAAACTACAGCAGCTCTGGCTAAAGAGGAAAAACCGACTGACTGGTCTATTTCTACATTCATTGGTAATCCTTTTGAATTAAGTTTGTTTTTTGTTAATAATCGTAATCTACCTCCTCAAGTTCTGGAAGCTTGCCTTTGATTCTTAATTAAATTATATTTTATATAATAAAATAAAATCTCTCCGAATTTTTTTTTTTTTTTTTTTTGAGGAAAAAAAAATCTCCGACTTTGATATGTATTTATCAATCTTTCATGCACAGACTTTGTCCTATTTTGTATTTACGTTCAAAATTACACCAAGTCGGTTACTAATTAAACTCAGACTTCCCCCACAAACTATTACAGTTAGGAGCTGGCAAGGGAAGATGGCAAGCAGCCGCCTAGCCAAAAAAATAAAAAAGGTCCTAAGTTTTCTTTCTATCTTTTTAATCTTTTGTTGTTTTGGGTGTACAATGAATTTTGTTTGTTACTGTTAGGTTTCACAGAGCTTTGTTAATAAATAATAATATTCTACTAATTAATATTTGTCATTTTAAACTTTAAAATATATTGAGTCAGCCGGATTATATATAAAATTAGAATTGATGCTGGTTGTTAGACTATAAGAATGGAATATCTATGTTAATTACTGAAAAACAGGTTATGTGGCCAAAGTTGGTAGGGGTAGTTGATCAGAATCTAAGACTAATTAACCAAGAAAGGTTTGGTTCCCAAACCCCAGCAACCTAGGAGAATAGAAGAGTGTAAAACTAGTCAACTCTCCTCACCGACTGGGTAATATTTGGTCATGACAATTCAATAGGTACGAGTCAAGTAGCCAATTAGATGACCTCGTACTATTACAATATGAAAGATATCGCAGCCTTACTCACCATATTTAGGAGCATCATCAGCAAGTTTTTGCTTAGCTCCTATCATCAGGTTCTGATAATATGGAATTCTTCTATAAACATTCTCTACCTCTTCTTTTCATTCTCCAATTGTTATGCTTCACTTCTATAGGTCAAGCTTTGAACAGCAATGTCACAGCTTTGTTAGTTTTTGGTGACTCCACGGTCGATCCAGGAAACAATAACAATATAAGAACGATTTTTAAGGCAAATTTTCCACCTTACGGGAGAGAATTTGCAAACCATACACCCACAGGAAGGTTCAGTGATGGCCAGCTTACCACTGACTTTGTTGGTAAGTTTTCATAGTTTTCTTCTCCTTTGCTTATGTTTTTGTTCCTTTTGTTTGCCTAATGCATTGAAGAAAAAAATGAGGCTGTAAACTAAGGGAGTTGGCCATGAACACTGATTATATTCGACTCCCTAAAATTAAAGCATGTTTACATCAGATCGACGAGAGAGTATTCATAAAAGATTTTCTCCTGTTTTTTTATTTATAAATAGGTCAATGTGAAACCTAATTTTGAGGATTATCTAATAAACGTACCAAGCACAAGTAAAACTTTGTGTTCATAAATAAGCTGACAAGCATATATATAGAATTCGTGAATAAACAAGTCCAAGGAATAAGCTCATGAGCAGAGAATTGTGTCATGCTTTGTTAATAAAATTTGTTAAAGCATCTGGCACGATTTGGCTCGATATTTACGTGGAAATTATTATTTTTACATTTTTTATATTTTAGATCCAATTTATTCTGACCTTTTTTGCATCAACTAAAACTTTTTAAAAATGAATATAGGCTTGTTTGTGAGATTGAGCTTGAACTTGTTTTGAGACAGTACTTAGGTTAATTTTGGCTTGATTTATAACACAACCCGAGATCAAATTACTTGAATTTTCAATACATTTGAGTTCAATTTATAATTGAGCTCGAAATAGGCCCAAGTCAAGCTTGAACGCCTTATTAATCTTGCCTAACCGAATTCAAACCTTCAATACTCAACTTGACTAAGTCAATTAAAACTGTGCACTAATTTTGGAATACTTTGGTTATGTCTGGCACAGCTTCGTATTTAGGCATAAAAAAGTATATTCCACCGTATTTGGATCGAACTCTAAGCATTCAGGAGCTGGTGACAGGAGTTAGCTTTGCGTCAGGCGGCTCTGGATATGATCCACTTACGCCAACGCTAAGTGTAAGTGCTTCACTCTCTCTTCGCCACGGTAAAATAATCTAGGAAATAATACTATTAAAACTTTCTGTAAAACTTCATGTTTATATCATCCAATTATTTATTAATACATCAAATTTATTTAAATTAAATATTAGATAGCTTCATGCAAAACAGAAGTTACCAAATTTTTAATTAGAAAAGGAATTATGGGTTTTAATTAGTTTTTTAAATGATAAAGTCTCTATATATAAAAATAAATAAATAATTTACTGTCCTTAAATGAAAGACTTGCAGAGACGGAACTAGTAAAGGGCTGAGGGGGGCCATTTTCCCCCCCCCCCCCAAATTTTTTTTTTTAAATAGTAATAGTATAATGAATAGTTTAACAATTGAGCCCAAAATAATTATTTTTGGCCCTCTCCTCCCAATAAGTTACAAATTGACCCATGAAAATGATAAAACCCAGCAAACAACTATACTACAACATCTGTGTTATTATGTTGGCTGTTTCTCACTCTTTCTTTTTAGATCCAAGCTATTTTTTTATAAGTGTTAAGATTGACTATTTGAATTTTCGTGAAAAAGATATGACTATTTTTACTGAAAAGAAAAAAAAAATGCGCAAAGAAAAAAAGAAGAAAGATAGATGAATACAAATTACAAACCAAGTTAATGTACTTGTAGTGAATGAGAGTGGGGTGCGTGGGTGGCCATTAATCGATGTGTGGGGTGGGATGGCAGGTGTGTTTGGCTATTAATTTTTAACTCAAAAAAAAAAAAAATATATATATATATATATATATATTTTAACTTACTACTCACTAGTTGGTTGTTTATTAGTAAATTAGTTTAATTTTATGTGGGGTATTATAGAATTGAATAGTTGCGTTAATAAATTAGTGCTAATGTGTAGTGTACAGTCATTAGTATTACAAATTTTATTATATAAATTTTATAAATTCATGTATCATTAATCAAAAGAAAATTAGGATTGAGGGAGATTGTTGCAAAGTTTAGTACAAAATCAACTATAGATGATTTTTGTTATTTAAAAGAATGTTGAATTCTATTTTTAAATTATTAATTTAAAATTTATTAATAAACGGTTATTTTGTTTCTCCTCTCTTTTGTTGATATTTTCTTAACAATAAATATATGCTAATTTGTATTTTAAAGAATTTTTTTTATTGAGGTTTCCACACCCCCCCCCCTCCAAATTTTGATCCTAGTTCCATCCCTGAAGACTTGGTTGGAATCTCATCAACAAAAAATAAATAAATAAAGTCATTGATATCTTGATATGTGCTAAGAAAAATCATTATAAGGAGGACACCATAAATTTTAAATTCTCTTGCAACTATATATACAAAAAGAGAATTTCTTCCTCTTTTTTTTTTTGTTCCTTCCTTCTCTGTTTTGCCCGACATTTTAGTGTCAGTTTGAGAATAGCTTATTTAACTTTTTGCTGAATGTTTTTTTATAAAAGTGTATTAGAGTATATTTGTACTTTGAAATTTTTTTTTAAGAAGTGAGAAAAAGCGGAAAAAATAAAGTTTTAAAAAATTATACATAAAAGTTAAAAATTAAAAGCTAAAACTTAAAACTAATGTCAAACTCACCTATGTGTGTACAACAGCTCAACCTCATATTACATGTTTTTGCTACTGGATAGTGCCCTCCCAATTCTTTTCAGGATTTTATCCTATGATTAATATGACTAGATTGTACGGTTGTATTTACTATTTAGCATGAATTACCGATTTTTAATGTTGAAAAATCAAATAGCATAACAGATGATTAGATGATGTTAAATATTTATATATAATCAATGCTTTCAAGTGATTCAATTATTTAGTGAATAATCCGCTATGAGTCTTGTATTTTAATTGGTAATTCATGGTGTTTTCAACAAAAATATTTAGGGTTTAAATTCTTCCACTCCTAATTATCGAATTATCCAAAAAATAATATTGAATGTTAAATATATTAGCAACGTGAAGTGTTATACCATACTGCATATGCTAGAGTGGAAGCGGAAGAGGAAGCATAGAATAGGAACACCGAGAACACGAGGGTTATGTGGTTTGGCCTACGTCCAGAGAGGAAACCCTTAAGGGCTACATCTTTATTATATAAGAGTGTAATACAAATCCTATGTTATAATGAACTCTAACATGAGTATATAAAGACAACTAAACTCTAGACTACTAGTACAAGCAGGAGTGGATTTGAGCCTATTACATTGGGCTAATATGTCTAATATATCTCTAACACCCTCCCTTAAACTCAATGCAAAAACTCGATGAAGGTTTGAGATTGGATAAGTATGAGAAGATCCCTTGGAGTTGCCATGGAGAATACCTTTGAAGAAACCATGATGAAGAATGTGCCAATTAAGCGATTTTGGAGCTTCAAATGAAGAAACAGACTCCAAAATCAAAATCTACGTGAAAAATTAAGCAAAATAGGCCCTTTCAGAAATTTTGACTTTTAATCAATGGGCAATGCAAGAAGTCAAAGTCAACAATAATCATCAAAGTCAATGGATGAGGTCCAATCTAGGTCGGTCGGTTCGATTCCGAGTTAAGGCACATGGATCCATTGAGTTTGTAAACAAATGATGTGGCGTGAGGTGGACTAAGGCTGATGTGGCTTTGCTTGCGTGGCTACTAACATGGCTTGGTGATGTCATCAGATGACGTCATATAACATTAGCAAATTCTTCGGCGTGTGCTTCAATTCTAGCACGTGAAGGTGCAGCCAGATATCCAGAAGGTGCGTGAAAGTGTGTAGGAGGTCAAATGAGGGCCGAATTCTAAGGTTTTGTAGATTGGCAGATGACAAGGCCTAAATGTTAGTGCGTGTGACCAAAATTTGATCTTGGAGTTGCGCATGGAGTAAGTGCTAGAATCTGTGGTAGCGCGTGAAGCTTCTAGTGGAGACCAAATTCCTAGGTTTTGGTTGTGGGAGGCCATGAAGCATGTCTCTGTGGTTGGTTTCATCAAGAGAAGGCCTGATTTGCACATTTCTGAAAGGGAGAGGCACATATTGCTTAGGCTTATGATCTTAGACACTGTGGCAAGGCAGCGATGATGATCCATGGGAATTGTGTGATGACGTGGGGTTTAGATTTGAAGTTAAGCAATGACACTATTGTGGGGTTCAAATGTGTATGTAGGAATCTTCTTTATGGGTAGAGATATTTGCTTAATGCCAAGGACAAAGTTTGGCTCTGATACTATGTTAAATATATTAGCAACGCGATATGTTATATCATGTTGTATATGCTAGAGTGAATGTAGAAGGAGAAGATTAGAATAGGAACGCCGAGATCACAAATGTTACGTGGTTCAGCCTTGTTACCCTACGTCCACAAAGGAAACCCTTAAGGGCTAGATCTTTATTGTATAAGAGTGTAGTACAATAACTTATGTTACAATGTACTATAACATGAGTATATATATACAATTAAACTCTAGACTACTACAAATAAGAGTGGGCTTAGTCCTATTACATTGGGCTAATATGTCTAATATATTTCTAACACCCTCCCTCAAACTCGATCAAGGCAAAAGCTCGATGAAAGTTTGAGGTTGGATAAGCATGAGAAGATCCATTGGTAATGCCTTGAAGAAATCATGATGAAAAATGTGCCACTTAAGTGATTTTGGAGTTTTAAATGAAGAAACAGAGTCCAAAATTAGAATCAACGTGAAAAAACTGAGCAAGATAGGCCATTTCGAAAATTTTTACTTTTGGTCAATGGCCAAAATAAAGGTCAAAGTCAACGGTCAATGGGACAACAGTCAGTCAATGGTCTACACGATCCGGGTCAATTTTGGGTTGTTCGAGTCAGGTCACAGATCAAGCTGTAGAGACCCTGACATGGTCCTGTGACATGGCACTAACTAGACGCTGACATGGCTAGGGCTTATGTGGCTCTTGTTGACGTCATGGATGACGTCAGAAGAAGGCTGACATAGTTTTTTAGCACGTGGATGGTGCGTGATAGCGACGGCACGTGGGGGTGACAACTGACATACAAGAGGCTTGTGAGAATGCCTGTTAGCTCGGATGAGGGCCAAATTCTTAGGCTTCGTAGAGCGGCGGATGATGAGGCCAACATGGCGGCACGTGTCCCTAAAAGCTGATTTAGGAGTTGAGAATTTGAAGTGGCTCGTGGAGGAAGTTTTGGAGTGGTAGTGTAGTTGTCGATGGAGACCGAGTTCATGGGTTTTGGTCGTGAAAGGCCATTGAGCATGTTTGTGTGATTGGTTTCATCAGGCGAAAGCTTGATGCGCACAAATCTGAGAAGTCACGATTTTCCTGAGATCTTGGATCTTAGACACAACATTGAGCCATGGTGGTTGCATGATACCGTGGAGTCTAGATTCAAAGACAGATCTGTGACTTCAAATGGTGGTGTGCATGTGGGAATCTTCTTGTAATGTAATATCATGTTGTATCTGCTAGAGTGGATGCAGAAGGGGAAGTATAGAATATGAATACCGAGAACACGAGGGTTATGTGGTTCAGCCTTATTGGCTCACATCCATGGAAGAAACCCTTAAGGGCTACAT
Source organism: Quercus lobata (assembly GCF_001633185.2). NCBI lineage: Eukaryota > Viridiplantae > Streptophyta > Magnoliopsida > Fagales > Fagaceae > Quercus > Quercus lobata. The sequence goes on from NC_044908.1 coordinate 43,969,299, forward strand.
CTTTATTGTATAAAAGTGTAGTGCAAATCATGTGTTACAATGAACCCTAACATGAGTATATGTGTGTGTATATATATATATATATATGCGACTAAACCCTAGACTACTAGTACAAGCAGGAGTGGTCTTGGACCTATTACATTGAGCTAATATGTCTAATATATTTCTAACATGGAAGAATTCAATTAGATAGGTACAAAAACAAAAGAGGTCATGGATCACTCACTTATGTACCCCAATAGATCCAAAAAGAAATGTTAGCTTGGATTCAAATCTTTAGGCTATATATAAGGGTATTATGTGAATTTTTTTTTCTTCTTCAAGTCCCCAGAGAGAGAGAGAGAGAGAGTTATGATAAGTTTTGTGATTGAATATATAATATTTGTTGGAATTAAGAATGCAATAAAAATGATTTAATATTGTACAATGGAAGCTTGTTTATATAGAGGCTCCGAATTAAGATATTTGAGAAAGGCAGCAGTCTTGTAACGATGAAGCATGTTGGTAGTATTTAAAGGAATTCCGGAGAAGACAATCACTACTATGGCAACACCGTGAAGCTAGGGTTTTGGTTCTGATGGCAAGTTGGAATTTGAGAATAAAATTCCCTATATATTGAGTTTTTGTATGAATATTCTTTATATATTGGATGATAGTAAGACCATGGTTTTAAAAATCGGACTAGTCAAACAACCGAAAATGTAGTGGTTCTCAGTTTTATGGTTGGACTGATGGTCGAACCAGTGACATCATAATTAATAATTTTAAATTATAAAATATATATAATAGAATATGTAATAAGTTTGAAACAAAGAATATTTAGTATATAGTATTAAAATAACAAATCCACAACTTATATATAGTATTAAAATTATTTAGTATGAAATTAACAATAAATAATAAATTAGTCATTATTTCAAAAAAAAATGTATTATTATTTATTATTAAATTTATATGGATTATTATTGTGCATTTTTTTTATATATATTATGCTTTAGCTACATATATTATATCTTATTATTATTTATTTATATGATCAAAATTGGCAATTGGCAATCGGCAAGTAACATGTTACTTAGTTCTTTTCCTCTGTATCAAAGTTCATGAAATACGCAAATAGCCCAAAGGTTGCCCAAAGCCCAAAAGCTAAAAACACACCCTTAAAAGAACGACACTAATACTGATACATAAACTACAAGACAACATTGAAAAAAAAAAAAAAAAAAACCATTTAATACCCCACCTACCCTACTTTCCAACCTACCCCCGCTTGTTTTCTCTCCTTGTTATTTTCGCCAAATACCTCTTAGAGTATCTTTAGTAGATTTATCAAATTTTTGTACTGTTTGAAGAATAAACAGTGACTTTTACCTTTTAAACACCCACTTTTTCAAATACATTTTTCAATAGATTCTCTATCCCATTCTCTATCTCCTTTAAATATTATTTTTTCATTCATTATTTATTCTTTTTTTAACAACTACACATCTTCTAATATTTTTTTATTCAATACCTGATTATTATAATAGAAAAAAAAATATTTGAAGAATGAACAGTAGCCCATCAAACTTGATGAGCTACTGTTCATAAGCCAAAAAAATTCCAGGTATAGAAAGTCCATTGGAGACTATTTTTATGGTGTCATTCTCTATCATAGAGATTTTTATGCATTTAGCTATACCATTGGAAATGCTATTAGTCATCCCCACTTATTTTATTAAAGTTTATTTCTCCCTTCTCTTTCAACTTAGATCTACTTCTACTTTTCTTTTAGACTTGTCTAAGTTGTCTTGGTCAAAATGCTTGTGTGTGCTCAGATAGTCAAATGGTGCCTCCATTGAAGAACCCCTCTCCTCAACTACTTTTCTTTTCTTTTTTTTTCTTTTTTCTATACTTTTTCTTTTTCAGCGACAAAGGATGGTCATGGTTGATTGTTTTGTTTTTTAGATCTTTACTATCTAGTCAAAATTGCTGCATTTTAGTGTTTTAAGCAAACTAGCCAATAACCTGTTCAACCATACTGGTTTTCGGTTTTTACGATTGAACCGGTCGGTTTTTAGTTATTCTCAGTTTTTAGATAATTTTTGGTTTTTAATCATAACTAGATTGGATTGGTAGTCGATTTTCGGTTGAACCGGCCAATCCGGTCTAGTTTTTAAAACCATGAGTAAGACTAAAAAGTGACTAGAAAGTATTAGCAATACACAAGTAAAATGTATATCACAATCATATAACATAAATAGTATAGCAATACAAGCGTATAGTGAGGCCAAGGATGGGCTTGGGTAGACCTGGCAAATTGATTGGATTGAATTAATCGGTTTACAATAAGTTGGATTGGGTTTGGGTTCGAAATAGGACCTTTTAAATAGGTTGCGAGTGAGTCAGGTTGACCAAGATATAGGTTAGGTTAATTAGGTTATCGGGTGACCTATATTTTTCTCATGCAGTATAATAATAATAATAATAATATGATAATGTTGTACTTGGATTTCTTTCATTACAAATAAGAGAACAAATAAAAAAAAGACTCAAAAATAAAATTTAAATTGTGGGAGGGTAAAATACTAATAGGCCCATGTCGATGTCTACATTGGGCTAGGGGCCCAGCCCAATGAAAATCCCTCCTCGGCCATGGGAGAATCCTCCTCGACTGAGATATAGTCTAGGGTAAAAGAGGCAACATACCACCAGTAGTGACACTCTATATCGTTCCACAAGGCAGGAAAAGCACTAAAGCAGAAAAAGACAACGGAGAAAACGGAATAGTCTAAGGGAAAGGCTGCCACTATTGCATTCGGTGCCTTGTGCCTGACAGAGCCATACTTCTCTGTCCTTACAACCACTCCCAACAACTGAAGGGAAAGGCTGATAGGACAAGTACCTACCCTAGAGACCCCATTCAGAAGGAAGAAAACGACTATAAAGAGGGAATAAAGAGAAATAGAAAGGGAGATCCCCCCCCCCCCCCCCAACACACCAGGGATACCAGGAAAAGCTCATCGGATCATGCCGAGGACCAATTTTCTTTGGTAAACTCGGCCCATGAGGAACACCGCGATGATCGTTTTCCATACACTAAAGCCCAACTCTTTGGTCCACTCTCTACAAATTCATTGTATCGGGCTCACTGGTCTAAGGTCCCATGCATCTCTCGGCCTGAAAAATGTGCTCCTACATAAATAATACATAAATCCTTAAGTTTACACAATCCACAATTTACGAAAAATATTATCACCATAAATAAACGAAGAAAAAAGACAACTAAATTTCATAGACCATATATATATTTTTTTTAGGTACAGTATATCATCACCATAAATTGTTTCATGGACTAATACTAAAAGTTGATTAAAAAGCAAGTATGATTATAAAAATGTTTAAGAGATTGTGTGCTATAACATCAAGGTGTGTCTATGACATCTAGTATTCAAATTTCCTCCTCTCCAATTGTAATTATCGAATTTTTTAAATAAATAAAAAAAAAATCATGCACCATTAAAGAGAGTTCAAACAACATATTGAATTTTTTTTTTTTTTTTTTTTTAATCTTAGATCATGCAAAGTTGGTTACAGATTATAATTTACATTGTACCTTCAAGTATAAAAGAAATTAATAAGCAAAAGGTTTGTTTTTATTTTTATTTTTAAATAAGATCCCTTCTTTAAAAAATAGGTCAAGTAGGGGCGAGTATTGGTTGACCCGGCCTCAATCGGCATTTCAACAAGTTGGGTTCAGGTCTAGTTATTTCCCTTCAAATTCTATTAATTTAATGGATTTAAGTCCAATTCTTCTGGGTCCACTCTTGGGCCTTGAGTACACAAACAATATGACTTTACTAAGTACGTAGCTATCAATTTTTTTGAATCAAAACTCCTACAACTCTAACAATTGAATATCTAGTATGGACAAAGTTTAGCTACAATTTCATTCAATGTTTTTTATTAGATGTGGGTTTGGAAAAATACATCATTGGATTATATTTTTGTCTTATATTATTTATACTTGCAAAATTTCTAGAATATCAAAGATCAATAACTATATTATCAATTAAATGTTTAAATTTCAAATTTTTGTAATATAAAATTATACATTAAAAATAAGTTTATGAATCAAATAGTAAATAACATTTGATTGGCATGAAATTTAACATGTATATTAAGGACATAAAGAAAATGCAATTCAATGATTAGATTTTCAAAATATATAATCATATTAATTTTTTTAGTGCAAGTTGTAGCCATTGACTACAAGTAACTAAAACTTTGTCAATCTATTATTTAACTAATTTCTATAGAGCAAGACTTAAGTAAAGTACTTAGCTGTTATTCCTTAAATTCCCCACTTAAAATTCTATCATGTGAATTTTTTCTCATAGAATAGAAGTGTATTTTTTAGTTAAGTAGTCACATAGCTGAATTTTAAAAGGGAAATCTAAGAAACAGCACCTAATATACTGTACCTAAATTTTGTCCATTTCTATATGTAATGGCCGAATGTTATCCAAATTTTCACCAACTTCTCTAGGAGTATTTTTTTTTTTTTTTGGCTATTTTAATTTCTATAAATGTTTGCCTGGTCATTAAATCTAAATCACCCGTTCGGGTGGATTAATTTTGTCTCAGAGTGTAATTCCAATGTCAAAGCAACTGGACTATTTTAGAGAGTACAAGAAAAAAATTGAGCCAGCGATTGGAAACCAAGGAATCGAAAATCATATCAATAATGCATTGTTCGTCATCAGTGCTGGTACAAACGACTTCGTTGTCAACTATTATACTGTACCAGTTAGACGACAGAGCTACAATGTCTCAAGTTACCAGCAATTCTTACTTCAAAAGGTTAAAGAGTTCATTCAGGTTTGCATCTCCTGCCACTTTTAATTATTATCAAACAGATATAATGATAAATATCTTGGTCATTGCTTAGCATATAGATAATAACTAAGGGTATATTACGAACTAAACATCACCTTTTATCTTGACAAGCATAATAAATTGAATATTAGGTGAAATTATATTTTTTTGGTCATGATATTCTGTGGTTTTACTAGAGATAAATGTATAGTCTACTAGCATGTCCTGAAAGCCTGGTTAGGGTACTAAGCTAGCCATATGAGGTTCATCTTGATTTCAACCTCACAAATTAGCCAATAATGAGAAATCCAATTCTTTAGATAGAAGAAAGAATTAGAATTTGTAGAGAAGAGTATCCTTCTAGGGAGCCTGACCTCCTACACCAAGTGAAATAATATTAGACAATTTATTGCATCACCTCATTAGCTACATCATCACCTTTTTTCTATAAATTTTCTTTTATTTGTTGAACAATATTAAAAATAAAGAAATATTAACTTTACAAATCCAATCATTTAGTGTCCATTAGGGAACAGTTTATTTAGTAGAAATTGAAAACTTTTTGCTGAAAGTACTATAGATAAAGGTAAAAGTTAACTGAATAGTACAGTAAGACTTATGAATAGTACCAAAAAGTGCAATGAGACTCATAAATAATAGTAAAAATAAGTTGGAATTACAAATAAGCTGAAATTTTCAACTTGTCCTAAACGCACACTTAATTTTAGAAACTATTCAGTTACTAACTTTTCAAATCCAACCATACAACTTTACCAATTCAATCATTTAATCTTACTTAACCGCCATTCTTCCTTTTTTTAACTCTTCTTCTCCCCATTATTTCTTCATTATTGTTACTCTTCTTCCAACTCTTTCCTTCCCTTTCTTAGCTTTTTTTTTATCCCAATTTTATTTTTTATAAATTTGTTATTACTTCCCTTGAAAAAAAGGTGACTACTCTCTCTTATAGCTCTCTTCTTTAATGGAATTTTTTTTTTAATTTTTTTATTTTAATTCCTTCTCGCTGGTTTGCTTTGGGTTGATGAGTTTTTGTATATTTGATAACCCCACTTTGGATTGATGTGTTTTAATGTTTTCTATTATGTTTTCTGTCACGGATCCCTTCTCTCCCTTTATAGCTTTGACTAAATGAAAATTAATTGTTGAAGGTTAAAACACGTATTTGCTAAGTGAGTATATTTTTTTTTAAAACAATTAATCATAATATATTATCTTCAATAAATTTCAAAGAATTAATTATATCACATTACAAAATAATTATATATTTGCACACATTACATTACGTGGGTTTGGGTTTGCAATTAGTTCATACAAAAGTCTATAACCTAATCTTAATTTGGACGCACTCTTTAATCTCTATAATCATGAGCTATTATAATCTTTTAGGCTAAGAGCTTATCCTGAATAGATTCAACAAAAGCAAATAAACTCATACACTCAGCTCCTAATGTCTCTCAAAGGATTGTCCCACTCATTCACACCTTCAAGTGCTGCCCATGTGGGACCAACTACACCCACGCGCGTTCCCTTTCACCTCGTGCACTCATACACGTACCATTCCTTACCCATTAAAGTCGACCCTTTCCCTCACTGGCATAATCTGAAATTGGGTAAAACTCATGGATATCAAGTTACAAAACGCCACTATAGGTTCTTTAAAACGCCACTATAGGGTTCTAGAGTTTTTTTTTTTTTTTTTTTTTTTTTTTTTTTTTTTAACTTGATTTTGAGAAAATCGAGTTTCAAAAGAGGGGCATTTCCCTAATTAGTTTGGGAAAAATGGCAAAAGGCTAAATAATTTGCCCGAAAAAGGTAGAAGCCCATTTTGTCCGTGTATCGTGTGACTTTACAATAATGTCTTCAATCATGAAGCTAAAATAATGTGACTTTATAAAGCTCCCATTGTCTTCATCACCCTACTTAGTTGATTTCTTTAATTTGTTCATCACCCTGTCTTCATCACCCTACTTAGTTGATTTCTTTAATTTGTTCATCACCCTCCTTATTTCCTACATCATTTTCATGATAGCGTATTTCTCCAAACATCTAAATAATTTTTTCTCTATGCCTAGCTCTAATACCAATTGATACAAGATATTTTGAGAGGAAAAAAAAAAAAAGAAAAAAAAAATTTAGAGAGTTCAAAAGGTAAATTATTGAATTGAGATAATAGCATTCACTCCTTCAAGTACTACAAGCGGGGGCCAACACCAATCACACCCATACACGTTCAGATTTTCCCTTACATCTCATGCTCTATACACGTTTCACCATTGGACCACAAGGTAAGAGGAGTAACTGGTTCTTTCTCTACTGACAGAGTTAGGAGAGCAATGAAGATAGTGATGATATGGGGTTGGAGTGATCGAATTGAGATATTATCTTGCAATGTCCCCCCTCCTCCCCCACATATGTACATAATAGCTAGTATAATACATCGCTGGTATTGTCTGGAAATTCAATCAAAAGATCCATATCCACTTATCTAGCTGAGTTGCCAAGTTAAACAAAATGATAAATGCTATTACGTTTACAATACTTTCATAACAAATCTTAAGTGTTAGGTTGTTACTTACTGTTACTGATGGACAAAAAATTAATTTTAATGATAGGTTCAAATTATAACCAGTGATAATTTAACACCTAAAATTTGTTGTGAAAATATTGTAGTTGTAACATTTATAAAAAAAATTGTATAAAAGAAACACTTTTAGTCACATATCCAATCATCAAAAAAATAAATAATAAAATCACCAAAATTAGTTTTGGATGAATAAAATCATCCAAATTAATTCTAAGACTTCTAAAAGCAACCCGAGGAATTCATTGAATTTTTTTAGGTAACAAATTTGTTAGAAAATTTCAAAAGAAAGCAAAACCCCATACATAGTATATCAAGGATCTGTCACGAAGTCAATTATTTACTTCCTTTGTTCTTTCTCCTCATAGTACTACTTACATAAGTTAAATTATATTGCGTTTGGGATTCATGAACACCTTTGAACTTTAAACTCTGGATCAGAGCAATTTATAATCATTTAAGGGCATACCCCAAAATGGAAAGAAAGAAGAAGCCACAACAAAGAATATCTAAGAAAAAGAAAGAAGAAGAAAAGGAATGTATGGACTTGATTGCTTTGAAAAATATGATTTGTAAAGTTTAAAACAAATTCTCTCTTACTTGGTACCACAGAGACACCAAAATCATCTAGAACAAGAAAGTCCAATAAAGCCCTTTCTACAAATTAAGGGTGTCAATTAAATGACAGATTTTATTCGTTGAATTAAATGACAGATTTTAAGTCACAATCTGGAATATCCTATGTTATGCAAATCTGATGAGATATCTGTGTTTATGCTTTATAGGGTTTGTGGGATGAAGGGGCTCGAAAGATAGGGGTGTCTGGGCTACCTCCAATGGGCTGCTTGCCAATTGTTGACACCTTTTCTTCCAACAATACTTTCACCAATCGTAGTTGTATCGAACAGTATTCCTCTGTGGCAAGAGATTATAATCAAATGCTTCAAACTGAATTGGATGAGATGCAACAAAGTTCAGCAAATCATGGTGCCAAAATCTATTACGTTGACATATATGGACCGTTGTTCGACATGGTTCAATACCCTAAAAAATATGGTGAGTGGATAGTTTTTTGGGTAATCCTAAAATTGACTATAATGTAGGTTATAGTTAGTTCAACTGATTAAATATCTTATTATAGAATAAAAGGTATGAAATTTGAATTCTAATTACACCAAAAATATATCAATTGGTATTTTGACATGATAATAAAGAATAATTATCATAAAACGAACGTCATAAGTTGAAATTATACCGTATCTAAAAAAATTGGCCATTGAGGATTATGCCTAAATCTAACTTGAATTATTTTTTTAGAACTTTAGTACAATCACAACTCACTGATCAGCTGTGATTTTTGTTGTAGGGTATGAAGAGGTTAATGTCGGATGTTGTGGATCTGGATATGTAGAAACATCAATTTTGTGTAATCAAGCTTCAACTGTGTGCACTGATGCTTCTAAGTATGTATTTTGGGACGCAATACATCCTACTGAAATGGCATACAACGTTGTCTTTCAGGACATTCGTTCTACAATAGATGTCATCACCAGCGGGTAAGATTCAATGATCAATTAATCATTGCTTGCAAAGCAGAGATTGATTTAAACATATGATTATCACTTCCTAGTTCCTATATACTAAAGCTCAATATAAATATGTCCAGACAATAAAAAAAAGGGTAAAATAAAAATATTCCAGCGGCCATCAATATCAGTGATCTTTGTTCAAAGAGCAGATTGTGAAAGATTTCTTCTACCTTGCTTTCCGTAATGGATTGGTTTGATTAATCTCACTCGAGTTTTTAATTTAATTTTTGGGAAAGGAAGTGTCATTACCTTTAAGATTAATGGGAAAAATGAAGAAATTTCACATGTTTTGTTCGTAACATAACCAATTATGTATATAATACAAGTAGTATTAATAATTTATTCATATGAAAGCGATGTTAGTTTAATCAATATTAATTTGCCACCTTAACTATTTATGAAACGGATATGAAAATTTTAAGTAGTGTTATAGTAGACGTTTACTACGGTACATAGGTCTTACAAATTTATATGTCATTTTTTAAATTATAAAACAATAAGGTAATGAAAATGTTAATTAAAACTACTATAAATTTTACTATAAAATATTTACAAATTAATATGTTAATGAATGTGATTGATGTACTTTAACAATTTAATAACTGAATGTTTGAAATAGTTTTTTTTTTGGACATATCCATTTGTAAGTCTTATCACTTATGTAGTGAAATTTGTAGTATTTTGTTCATCAAAAAAAGAAATTCGTAGTATTTTTTATTTGGGATAAAACTTAGGTACAGTATTTTAGATTTAGTATATTAGGTTCTCAATTGAATTCAAACACTTAGTTGCATTCACCTATAAAACACAATTAGTATTATCTTTTCTAAGAGCACCCTCATTAAAGGTGCTAAAAATGCTAAATGCTATTTTTTTAGCATTTTTAGCACCTCAAATGATAAAAATCCACTTCCATCAAACATGCTGAATCTTAAAAGATTTAGCACCAAGCTATAGTGAGCTTGTATCAATACAAGCTTACTGTAGCTGGATTGTAAAAAAGAAGAAAAAAAAGGTTTTTTATTCCCCTAATAGATCTATTTCTTTTCTGTCTCTCTTTCCTATCTCACTTCTCTCTTCCCTCTTCTCTCTTATCTCTTTGGTGTTTCATGATCTGTTGTGGTCTGGCGTTGTCTCTTCTTCCAAAACCTGATCTCTGCTCATCACTGATCACTCTCGTTGTCGATCACTGCTCGTCACCAATCTCTGCTTGTCCTCGATACCTACAGGTCGCTGATCAACAAAAGCTCTTCGTCTGCAAAGTCGCAAGCTTGTCGGTGGATGGACCAGTGGTGGATGGGTATGGTTTGGATAGGTATGGTTTGTGGTTTTGGATGGGTATAGTTTTGTGGTGGACTAGTGGTGGTGGATGGGTATGGTTTGTGATTTAGTGGGTATCGGTGGTGCTCAATGACGGATTTGATAGGGTTGAGATCGGGGTGGTGGGTTTTGGCTGGGGTTGAGAACAGGGTGGGTGGGTGGGTGGGTGGTGGTGGGTTTTTTGGTGGCTGTTGGTATTGGGGTGAGGGTGGGCCAGGTTATGGGTGGCATTGATGGTGGTTTTGGGTGATTTTGGTAGATGGGTGAAGACGTTGGATAGATTTTTTTTTTTTTTTTTTTTTCCTCCGCTGTTGTTTGTGGTTGTGATGGATCTAGCTGGTAACTGGTGGTGGCGATGGTGGGTGGATGTGGTGATTGTGGTATGGATGGGTGGATATGGTGGCCGATGGCACTAGGTTGAGAAAGAGAGACACAAAGGAGAGAGAGACGGAGAGAGGAAGAATAAAAAATAATAAAAAATGATAAAGAAAGAATATTTAAATGAAGTGTTAAAAAAATAGAAGTTTTGATGTAAATGATGTTGTAATAAAGTGATGTGTTAAATATTATAAAATTGATTTTTGAGATGGTAAATGCTAAATTTTTTAGAATGTTTGATGGGAATGCTCTAAGAACTCCTAATTATATTAGGTTAAATTGGTTAATGCAACTAAGTATTTGAATTTAATTGAAAATTTTAATGTATTTTGCCTAAAATATTTTACTTAATTTTTTCATCTATTTATTTATTATGTTGTTAATGTTGCACTAATCATAATAATTATCAAATCATTTTATAAACATTTTGTAATAAAATTAATAGTAGTTTTAGAATTTTCTAACTCTTTGAAAAAAAAAATGTTAAAATACTATCAATTTTATTATAAAAATCTTACAAAACTATCTTTACAAAAGGTCTGATTGATGTGGCTTTAAATTTATGATATAGTAAAGAAATACACTAATTCATCTAGAAAAAAATAAATAAATACACCTTAATTACTTTTTATAAATTGTGACGCATAAAAAGTCTCTAAAACTTATATAATAAAATTTATAATAACCCTATTTGTTTTTAAAACAAAAGTAACTTATTGATTATTAAAGCCAACAGTCAAGGAATAAAACAAGGTCCCGTCTCTCCCATATATGGACTTATCATTTCATTAATTAGAGCTACTTAAATAAAATCCCTCAAAAAAAAAAAAAAAAAAAAAAAAACACGTAAATAAAAACCTTTCAATAGTTTTTTTTTTTTTTTTTAAATTTTTTTTAGAAGATCAATATATAGTTTATTTAAACTGTCAGAATCTAGCTTCACCTTTTTTTTTTTGAGAGTCAATCTAGCTTCACCTTCCGTCAACGACTGAAACTTCTTTTATACCACACATATATGACGCATCATTTGTTTGCAACTTGTCGTACGTAGGAGATCAAAAAAAAAAACTTGTCATTCGTAGCTACGTAGTAACCATCTCAATTTTCAAAGCTCGTTTAACTAGTATTATTCCATCAACCTTAGCAACCTAGCTACTTGATGCGACTGCGATTAAATATTATGCAAGATTTCATTATCAAATTTTAGATGTGAGTTTGATAAAGGAAAAAAAAAAATTTTTTTGAGAAGCAAGGAAAAGATGTAGACATTATACACACACAAGCATTGCTTTTCAAAAAAGATCAAACCCGAGCTCCTTGGTTTATCGTATCCTTAAGGCGAAATATTTCCCCTTTTGTGATATTCTCCATGCAAATTTAGGCAACAGCCCCTCCTACATCTGGCAGAGTATTTTTAATAGTCTAGAGGTTTTAGGAAGTGGAACAAGATGGAGAGTGGGAAATGGACGTCTAATCCACATTTGGGACAACAAATGGTTCCCAAACCCCTCAACTCATAAAGTTATCTCCCCTTTCCGCCCTTTTGAGGACTATCCAATGGTCTCCTCCCTTATTGATCCAGTGACTAGATGGTGGAAAATGGAGGCTGACCGTGCTCTCTTCTTCCCATTTAAGGCTGATATGATTTTAAAAATTCCTCTAAGTTAAAATCTGCCTGAGGACAAACTCATTTGGATGGAGAATAAGAGGGGTGATTTCATAGTTAGGGGTGTCAATTTTTATTCATATCCATGAACCCGCCCATTATCTACCTTATTTGGATAAGTCTTAACCCAACCCATTTAAATATTTGGGTTAAATGGATAAAGACCCATTTGGTTATTTAATTAGATGAGTCTAAATGGATAAATCTACTAATACCCACTAAATCCATCTAAAATTTAAAATTAAATAAACCTACTAATACCCAAACCCTTCTAAAATCTAAAACTTAAATAAACAGTATGAGCTCAGTCTCACTCTCCCTTAGATTTTCTCAGTAACCAAACATTTTCCCAAACACTTTAACCTTTAGATTTCTAAGCCCAAACACTTTCCTTCAGATTTTCTCAGTAACCAAACAAAAGGAAATTCTAGAGAGAGAACGGGGATGGAATCGGAGTTCACCAGAGGTAGTGTATCAGCTTCATCTTCGGCAAAGCTGGTTATGTTCGTCAGTGTTCTCGTTTTCTTGTACGAATCCAGATGGGTTGCCAATATCGGCGGACGATGTTTTCGTTAACAGTCAGATCTGGCTGATATTTCCGATATTTAATTGAGATCTTTTGTTCGGTGGCGGTTACAACAGAGATTTGAAGTCCAAGGTCGATTCTTTGAGTCTCCGGTCACCGTTGAGGAAGCTATTTATGGAACTGGCATTGGAATCCGACGAGCTTGAAGGCGTCCCAGCCAAAATGTACTGTGAGTGGTACTTTTGGAGGTGTGAGGACATGGTGGTGCTCTGCTTTCGAAGCTCCGCCGAGACGGAGTCCCAACTCTCCATGTCGTAACGGTAGACAGCGTAAGCTAGCAGAAGCTCTTCCCACGTACTCCATGTTTGTTTCTCGGAAAAGCTTTGTTTTTCCATGAAAACTTTTTCCCTCCTTTTAACTTCTCCGCGTTTCATGAATTTTATTGGGCTTTCCTTAGCTATATGATGTTGCTAGGGCTTTATTTTTCTTTTCTTTTTCTTTTTCTTTAGGTAATATTTTCTCAGACTCTGTTTCATTATCGAAAATATATATATATATATATATAGAGAAGAAAAAAGTCTTTTTTTCTTTTTCTTTTTTTTTCCTCTCTCTGTGGCTTTTTTTGGTTGCTGAGAAATGAATTTTGTGAAGGGAAAATGAAAGGAAAGAACAAGAAAAGTGATTTTTGAACTTTTTAATTTTTGTTTTTAAAGTTTTTAACAAGTTATTTATTTATTTATTTGGATCATATTGGATTAAATGGGCGGGTTACTAATTAAATGAGTTGGATGGGTAATAGATAATTAATTTATATATAAACAGGTTATAAATGAATAAATGGGTAATTACATACCCAACCTATTTATGACCCAACCCGCCCATTTGCCACCCCTATTCACAGTTAAGAGTGCCTATTTTGTCGCTATTAAACTCCTTGACACAAGGGATGAAGGGGAATGCTCCTTTGGAGATCCAAATGACTGGATTTGGAGGAAAATCTGGTCTCTAAAGCTCCCAGAAAAAATTAAGATTTTCTCTTGGCGTGCTTGTGTGAATGGCCTTCCCATGCTCACAAATGTGGTTGCAAAAGGTATACAAACCTCTTGTGTTTGCCCAATCTGTGATGAGGAGCCTGAAAACCTTATTCATGCTTTAATCTCTTGCGTTTTTGCACTCTCGGTGTGGTCCCTTTGGCAAGACTGCCCCATTGATTTGCTGCTAAATGCGAAAGACTTCAATGATTTAGTGCTCCAAATTTGCTCTTCCCCGACTGCCTTACACCTTGAATTCTTCTTTGCCATCTCCTGGGCAGTTTGGTACAACAAAAACAAGCTTATCCATGATGAGAATGGTCTGCCGCCTATGCAAATCTGGGAAATGGCCAAGAACTTGGTTGAGGATTTTAAGGAGGCCTCCTTGTTGGACTTTACCCCTCTGCCGTCTCCTCAAAATGGTTGGGTTGCTCCCCCGTCGGGCTATTTCAAGGTAAATGTAGATGGTGCTTCTTCCATTGATGGCAGCGGAATTTCTGGTGTCGAGGTAATCATTCGAGACGAGATGGGTGAGGTAGTCGCTGCCCTTTGTAAGGCTCTGCCCTTGCATTACCCCGCCGAATGGACGGAGTTTTTTGCTTTAGAGCATGGTGTACTCTTGGCTTAGGAGATGAATATTTCAAAGGTGATTTTCGAATCTGATGCTTCCTCGGTCATATCAGCAGTTTCTCAAGCCTGTAATGGTGGCATAATGGGCCACCTGGTGCAAAGCATTCAGTCCGTAAGGCCCTCTTTCTCCTGCTGTTCGTTCCATCAAGTGAAAAGGGATTACAACAGGGCCGCTCATGAGCTAGCCCAATTTGTTAAATGTAATCAAGCTTCCAATCTCTGGAATGGTGTTATTCCGCCCCTCTTAGTTCACTTAATTCAATCAGGCCTAGGATGATTATGTTAGCTTTCGGCCTCTGTTGTACTCCTTTTCTTGTGTAATGAAATACAAGTTTCTCCTCAAAAAAAAAAAAAAAAAAAAAAAAAAAAAACAAAGATCAAACCCAAGAAAAAGGCCACGAAAAAAGTTGAGGCATTTTCCTGTACAAAACTATCGAGTACAGGTGACAGATTGATGATCATACTTCATTTTAATCTTTATTCATGTGGCAGATTGTCCTAGAAAACCATGGATTTAAATGGTTTTTTAGTGTTACATAAAAAATAATAAAAAAACAGGATTGGGCCAGTCAATGTAATAACATTTGAAAAATAAAAATTTAATTATTTAGTTTTCATTCTAGAATACTTCGGATTGTACAATCAAGTCCAATATGCCTTTCTCAATCCAAAAAAAAAAAAAAAGTACAATATGCCATACATAATTATTTCTAAGAAACTCAGAACCAAAGACAAAAAATTTATGTCCTTAGCTTAAGAGTTCTGCACTGAGAGATTTCAAAGCCTCATTTGCAATGATCTTATACATTTTCTGGGTTGGATGAACAGCATCCCAGAATACGTATTTTGTTGGATCAGTGCATGTACTTAAGCCCTTGCATGAATCGCCATATTCTACAGTTCCTGTGCCGCAACACCCCTTTGAAGTTTCGTCTATATCTGCAAATGTTTTTTAGAAATATTATTTTGTTTCTCCAATTGTGTTTCAAGGAAACTTCAAAATAATAATAGTAATTGCTTAGCAAAAAAAAAAAAAAAATGATTACTTTTTTATGCTATACTATGTACAAACTGTTAAGTGTACTATTTTGGCATCATATATAAATCAAATTTTCCTACTAAAGAAACTCCCAAAATAATACTTAACATGAATAGTTTATTTATGTGACTATTTGTTTCCTACTTTTAAAATTTGTCTGAATGTGTTATTTTCTTTCTTCTTTTTTCCAATGTTGTATAATTGAAATTTTGCACAACAAATAAAATAAATTGATGAAACTAAACTCAATGGAATATATTGAAGTTGAAAACAGATTGCCTTAGGCATAGTTGGAATCATTTCTTTACTTATTATTGTTTGTTAAAAACTTTTATCTTTTGATCCTAAAATATATATATATATATATATATGAGCAAGACTTAGATACAATACTTATATGTTATTTCTTAGGTCTTTTAAAATTTTATTATGTGGATTTTTTCTCATAGAATGGAAGTATATTTTTTAATTAAATAATCACATAACTGAATCTTAAGAGAGAAACTTAAGAAACAGCATCTAATGTATTGTACCTAAGTTTTGTTCAAAAAATATTATCTTTTTATTTTATTTTGTTTTGTCTTAGTTTATTTTATAAATTTAACAAAACTAGTTTCTTAAAAAAAAGAAGTAAACTTTTAATGTTTTGTCACACATTTAATATAAAAACTAACAAAAAAAATTTATATTTTTTGTTAAATACTGTACTATTCAAAATAAACTACAAAGAACTACATTAATTACGAATATTTTTAAGAAAGAAGAGTTAATGAGAAAAAATTCCTTATTTATGAATGTACTAACCGTTTTCACCAAAAAAAGAATGTACTAACCGTATAACGTGGGGTTGTTAACTGCATTGTCAATGATAGAATATGCATCAACAAAGGCAATTTTCATTCGTAATTTGGCCTTGAGGGTTGAAAGTTTTGTCTGTATCTTGGAATTGAATGAGAAGGCTACTTTATTGTAACTTTCCACGCATCCTGTCTTCTCCATTAATGTCTTCACAAGTGGCATACACCCCAATGGTGGGACTCCAACGACCACCAACCTTGTGGCCCCTAGTCTATGCATTAACTGCATTTCAAAACCACCAGA
The DNA here is from genome assembly GCF_001633185.2 of Quercus lobata. Taxonomy (NCBI): domain Eukaryota; kingdom Viridiplantae; phylum Streptophyta; class Magnoliopsida; order Fagales; family Fagaceae; genus Quercus; species Quercus lobata. The sequence continues at coordinate 43,986,038 of NC_044908.1, forward strand.
AAATATTTAGATCATGTAATTTGAAAAAAAAAAAGATAAAGAAAAAAGAACTAGAAGAAGTCAATATAAGAGATAGACGTCATAAAGAAAAAAAGCACGCAATATGGTGAATTTAAATTAAGGTTTCACCTATAATTTAACTAATCATGTAAACTAATAAAACACTTGTTGCTAAGGTTCTTAGGGAAGATAGAACTAAGTAACAATCAGTCTAGAGTTAAATCTTCTTTAAAAAAAACCATAGAGTTAGAATTTCATCCACAAAAAAATTTATAAATTTTTGAAGTGACATTATGTTTTAGCGATAGATAGTAAGGAAAATTTTTAGTTTACATGTAAATTTACATTTGTTTAATCTATAATATAGGATTTACATTTATAGTACAATATAAACTTATAATTACCCAAATAATAATGTTATGTCCATGGTTTTGAAAACCGAACCGGACAAAGAACCGTTTTTTTTAGAATTTCCGGTTCAACCCCGGTTTTTGACCGATTTTTGGCCGGTTTTCCGGTTCTTGACCGGTTCTTGACCGGGTTTGGGGGTTTAAACCGGACCGGATTGGCTTCCGGTTCCCGGTTGAACCGGCCGGACCGGCCGGTCCGGTCCGATTTTTAAAACAGTGGTTATGTCAGTAATGGATTTATGTAAAAATACAAAATAATTTGTCAATTTAACCGTTAAGACCTTGTTTGGTACACCATTTTAAATACATGTTTTTAGTTTTTAAATAATATTATATGTATTTTTACAAACTTTTTTACCCACACGTATTTTTAAAATAACTGAAAACTATTGTTTAAACACAAATACCAAATGGGCCCTAAGAAATTTATTATAAAAACTGTTGTGTTTATATGACATTACTCAACTAAGTAGAACCTTCGCACTTTTCCCATAGAGAAAAGAGACCATCAGTGCTCTTATTCTTTTCTCTCTTTTTTTTTTTTCTTTGTTTTTTTCTCTTTTTTGCTGAATAACACATTTTATTTACAAAGAAAAGAGACCAATCACTTACAAAACTAAGGGAATGGGAAGGGATATATTTAGCCTACACCTCCTTCCACAAACTCAAAAACTACAGAGAAAGGGAGAGTTCCAAACTTGTTACAAAGTTAGAGTTTTTGAATAAAAAAGAGGCATTCCAACATACAAAAGAATTTAGAATAACACAGGTATCTTCTATATATAATAGCACTGATGGACCAATGAGGAGTTGTAGATATATGGATTTAGGATATCTTTTATTAAATCTTTTATAATAAAACGGGCATCTTATTTCATTAAATCATCCATACATTATATAATAATTTTAAGTGAGATATTTTCTTGTTCTCTCACGTGATTTTACTTTAATCATATATATAGCATTTTTAGTAGTAGTAGTGAAAATTTTAACAATAAAATCACACAATCATTTTAACATTTAAAAGTAAATACAAATTCACCTAAAATCAATTTAATAATATATTTTTCACAGCTATTATATATAAAGCATAATATAAAAAATAAACTTATTGATTTTAGACCTATGGAAATAAGTTGGTAGGAGAAAAAAGATAGCTGGATGCTTAGAGATACTTTTAGAGATAGAGAATAAGTGCTAGTGAATAGATTTATGCATGTAGAGAGAAAGAAAGAGTGATTTGATTGAAGGATTGAAAGACTTTTACAAGGGGGGGTTGGGTGTGGAATACTATATACTATATAGATCACTTTAAAATATTTCAATGGGTACGAAATATTTTTTATTTTAAATTATATATATAATTATATATAGTACTATAGTAGCGTATACTAGAAAACTATAAATAGGAGGTCTTCTCTCATTTAGAGCCTTAATTAATTGCCTAAATGAACAGAAGTATGAGCTAACTCTAATCTTACCCTTCCATTATCACAACAACAACAACAATAATAAATTAATAACAACGATAAATCAAATCGGGAAACTATTTCATAATTAATTATCTTGTTGCATTCTTTATTGCTCAAAAAAGAGGAATAATGTTATCCTTTTTATAGAAGAAAACAACAATAATAACAATGTTATAGTCTTTCTTTTTTACATAAATAACGATGTTGTATAAACACAAAGGAATTTTTATTTTATAAAAATTTTAATGAACCCTTAAAAGGATATCTTATTCAATATTTATGCACGCGAAAGTACTGGTAGTCTGGTACAGTGATACTCAAGCTAATTATTGATTGTAATTCTCAAAAAAAATGAGAGAGAGTGATAACCTCAATGTCACGTGACATGCAAGAGACCAAGTAATCCTGGTACTTTTCCACTTTGAATTGCTTGGAGCGAATAGGTTGCAAGTAATAGTTCTGCAGAAAGTCGTTTGTGCCCATACTCAAAACAAACACAGCATATCTAATAATATCAGTTGCCTTCTTCTCACCCACAAAATTTCTCATATGGATTAGATAATGCATGAAATACTCCAGCTGATTGGAAACAGAGAATACATTCTGTTTCATAAAAATTCAACCAAAAAAAAAAACAGTAGAAACATGTTAGTACTCATAAATGGACCTTTTTCTAATGGCGACAAGTTTGATGCAAGTGAGAAGGACTTTAATTACCGAAAGGTTAGCAGTAAGATCATCATAACCAGAAGCAGCTGATGCAAAACTAACACCGTGTAGCATATCTTTTGGCTTTAAATTCGGATCAAGAAAAGCTGGAACTATTTTTGTGTAACCAATGGCCTCAGCTGAAAAGATTATGTGGAAATACATACTAACAATCAAATTTAAGTAATGGCTTTGGCAAAATAAATGTCACACAACAAATATAGTAATATACACAACAAGATTCATGGCCATGAAAAGTAAAGTTTTCAGGTATGTATGATAAATATACAAACCCAATTCTGACAAGAATGTTAACTTATTCTTCACATAATGATCTACGGTCTTACATAGTATGAATCTCTGTGGCATTACGATCAACTTATAAACATGAGAAAATGACAGTACAATGAATTTTAGACTAGGAGAGAACAGTGTTATTATTTCACTCTCAAATCTCCAATTAAAATATTTACATAACCCAAAAAATAATTAATATAACGAAGCAACAACTCTGATTCATCTTTATAAGCCACTTCTTTCTTCCTAGGCCATCAGTCACACACAAATGACAATATCTTTTGACCATTATTATTATAACAGTGTACTGCACTAGCCTGAAAACTAAAATGGCTTCCTCTTTTGAGCGTATTGGAGGCACCAAATTAAGAGAGTCTACATCCGCATGAAACTCACTCTTCTTTCCAAAAGTAATAGGCTCCGAAAACAACACAGACACAGTAAAAATTCGAAGTTGTAATAGAAAAACATATGATTACAAGGAATAGTTAGTTGCTCAAAGAGCTCTGAACACGCTATTGTTAACCAAACAAAACAAAAACTTAGTGCAGTAGCAGTTAATTACCAATGAAATCTGTGGCAAGTCTTCCATTACTAAACCTTCCAGTGGGGCGGCCATCAAAGAAGTCCTTCCCATAAGGAGGATAGTTGCTCTTCACGGTCGTTGGAAGAATGTTGTTATTTCCAGGATCAACACTCGAATCTCCAAAAACTAGGATACTTGTCACGTTATGTTGAGCTGCCAATAGCCTTACTTGACCAACGTGCAGAGCTCGTGAGAGCATTGGCATCAAAGCCAATGCCAATAGCATCCCCAGAGTCATCCTCATTGAAACCGACCAGCCTTTGGTGAATATGAGATAGCCAGAGTCAGCTGAGAATAATGTATTGGTACGTACTGAACTTCTGCGCATCTTAAGTAGCCCTGTGGAAATAAATGATGCTGGTAAGAGCATTTAACACATGTCTGAAAATTTTGAATGATTGGTCCGTAGCTTGAAAGTCGAAATTGAATTTTCTTCAAAGTGAACGGTACTGGAATATTCTGGTTGAGAAGTCCATCTGCTTAGAGTTTCCATGACGTTGCATCTGGCCAGGGGCGGCTTGATGCATTTGGGGGCCTAAAGTAAAAATTGATCATCTTATTTAGATGCAAAATTACTATTAATTAACATGAACTACATAGAAATTTTTTTTTTTTTTTTTAATTTTTAAGACAAAAAAAATTTGACAAAATTTTTCATACTTGTTGATGTAGTAGATTGATAGTGGTAAGTAAAACAGTGGTGTTAGTGGTAGATTTAGATGAAAACTAGTAAAAGTTTGCTAATTAAACTCTTATTATTATTCTTTTTTTTTTTTTTAGAAGTGCAACATTCACAATATTTTTTACAACAAATCCTAGATTTTAAACTGTTTTTTGTTTTTTATTTGAAAATATCACTATAATTATTTTTTTGCCATCAACAATAGGCTGTAATAACTTGCTACTTAGCATTAGTTGTAAAAATGTTGTGAAAAATATTGTGAACGACGTTGCATTTTTCTCTATTTTTTTATTTGTTTTTCATCTAATAAAAAAAATTATTTTATTTATTGATTATAAATAATCCTATTGGTTAAAATTTAGGGGCCTTTTTTTTACTTGGGGCCTTAGGCGGTTGCATTTTTTGCTTCACCATAGAGCCGGCCCTGCATCTGGCCGACTCAACTTTACATTAGTTTTAGTGCATGCTAATAATCATGGCTCATGGAAATATTGGATTTGAACTTAATAATTGATGTTTGAAAGTGTTAAATATTTGTTATGATATATTTTATGTTGAATATACTTGAATAAATTCGGAAGTGAGAAGCATAAAATAGAAACACAAAGACACTAGGGTTACGTAATTCAGCTTTACGGCCTATGTCCATAGAGAAAACTTTTAAGGATTACATATTTATTATATAAGAGTATAGTATAAAACATTTGTTACAATGAATCATAACATGAATATATATAGTAGACCAAAACCTAGACTAATAGACTTCTAATACAAGTAAGAGACTTGAGTTACACACAAAGTAGAATTAGGCTTAGGCCTATACTAATGGGCTAATATATCTCTAACATCCCCTCTTAAACTCAAGATGCAGGAAGATTAATGAAACCTTGAGATTTGATAAGGTTGAGAAGATCCCTTGAATGAAGTTTGGCTCTATGACGGTGGTTTGAGGAAGGTAATGGTCTTATAATGTTGATGCGACTTCTAATGATGACTTGATTATATCGAAGAGTTTTGATGGTAGCAGTGGGAAGTCAAAGAAGATGAACATAACGAAGAAACACCGAGAAAAACAAAAATTGCTTTTAAACACATCGTGAGAACAGAAAATCATAGTCACAAGAAGGTGGCTCTTATACCATGTTAAATATTAGTTATGATATATTTTATATTGAATATGCTTGAATAGTTGCGGAAGTGAGACGTATAAAATAGGAACACAAGAACACTAGGGTTACGTGGTTCAATCTTACGGCCTACGTCCATGGAAGAAACCCTTAAGGGTTACATCTTTATTATATAAATGTGTAGTATAAAACCTATGTTACTGTGAACCATAACATGGGTATATATAGTAGACTAAACCTTAGACTAACAGGCTTCTAGTACAAGTAGGAGATTTGGTTTGCACACAAAGTAGAATTAAGTTTGGGCCTATACTAATGGGCTAATATATCTCTAATAGGAAGACATATGTACATTACTAAAATATGTGGTCTCCCCCATTTTGATTTTTATCCCTTTAATTTTTTTTCTTAAAAAGGTATTTAATATTTAAATACAGAAAAAATATCATTTACTCATTTTTATTCCAAAACCCCTGAGTCACGACAAAATGTTTTCCTATTTTGAATGTTTGTTTGTATGTAAAATGTTGTCAAACTTGTAAAATATTTTTCATTTTATAAAAAAATGTAAAACATTTTACCTATAAAAATTTGGTAACACATTTTAGAAAAATATATAGTAATTTCCTCTCACCCCATCTGGTAGCTAGTTCATTAGTTTGGTGGGCTAGGCCGTCGATGTTGGCAGTCTAGTGGCTAGAGCCGCAGCTCCAACAATTAGTGCTAGGGGTCCAATCACCAAAACCATTGTTCAGATGATTGGTGCTAGTGATCTGGTCACTTGAAAGACCATTCTGGTGGTGGTTGTCAGAGCCACTGTTAGGGAAAGGGTAACTTAATTAAAATAAGTTACTCAACGGTAAAATATAAATTTTATTGTATTTGTTATACTTGGGGTTTGTTTGAAATTCGTTTATTTTACTGAAATTGAAAACTTTTTGCTGAAAGTATTGTAAATAAAGGTAAAAGTTAGCTAAAATAGTACAGTGAGACTCATAAATAGTACCAAAAAGTACAGTGAGACCCATAAATAATAGCAAAAATAAGTTGAATAGTAAAATAAGTTAACTTTTTAATGCCCATGAGAATACTATCATTTCTTAAAATTTGTGAGGGTCACTAATATAGTTTCCTGAAACAGTGAAACCATAAATAGAAATATTGATGTATTTTTTCTATACACACAAGTTCTATGCATTATTTTAGTTTTCAAGGATAAGGTCATTTTTGCTTCCATGACAAAGATATCTCTCAATCGGAAAAAGTGTTTTATGAGACAATCTATTAAGACATCTCACTCGCAACATATGCAATTTGCAACTGTAAGGATCACAAGTGTTAAATCTCCACATGCAGCGTCTGTTTCAGCTCTCCCATCTCAGATCCCACAAAGTGCGCGTTGCAGGGAACGATAGCAACAATAAGGGTCAAGGGCCCTTGAAGACTATAATTGCTTAATTAGCTAGCTGTTGTCTCAACAAAGTCATATTCATTGACGTTGCTATCTGTACAGATAAAAATCAAGGTCTCAGCTTCCAACAAGGAGAAATGAATTTTGTTTCTTTGTCTCTTCTTTCAAATCTTTTCGGTCAGATTATGCAATAAATTTGGTGTTGACTTTGTTCCTACAAAACAATAGCATGCATACCCACAAAAGATCCACTTCAACCACCGCCCTACTCCTCGATAAAGGATTAAAACACCTACATTACATATGTGACCCCATGCATGTTACTCATTTTTGAGTTTGGCACACTGGTTGGTAACGAACTTGACCCAGACCAACTCCCCCCCCCCCCCCCCGCCCCCTGTTTTTTCTTTTTTCTTTTTTTGCTAAAATGAGTAGATATATTAATTTTAGCAACAAAAAAAAGTAGATATAGATATTAAAACAAAGAGGCACAAATATTCAGTAAACTGCAAATTCAATTGGGTCCAAACTCCAAAGAAATGGGGCTCGGGCTGCCCATAATTTGGCAAGTTGTGCACTTGTAATATAGTGAACTTGAGCTATTTACACAAACAATATGATTTTTGTATGATGTCATACAAAAGTTTAGCATATGTGTATGCAAAATTTTAGTAACACAAAATTTTTCACAACTTGTTCCCACAAATATGATGTGATAGAGTGTGATTGATGAAGAAAATATAATAAGTCAATTTTTATGTGATGGTTAATTACTCATAATCTGCCACATTAGAGTTGTAGCAAAAATATTATGGAAAAATTAGTGATCCTAGAAATACTCTAGGTATATAATCATGGTTTTTTCAAATTATCTTTGTTGACTTTCAAAGAATGGTTTAATATAATCATATATATTAAACAACTATGATTTTCATGAATCATTGTTATGATTAATGAATAACGATTATGGATTATAAAGGTTTGATAATATAATACACCAAACTCCACTCCTTGTCCTTAATTATATATATATTCCTCCACATACTCCTTGTCAATGGCGCCAGAGGAGCCAATATTTGATGACTTTATGGGGGTCAAAATTTATAAGTAATATATATCTCTCTAAACACTTGTAAAGATAGTCGGTATATATAAACGTTGTGCACACAGGCATCACATGTGACTTATATATATATATATATATATATATATATATATATATAAAATACTTAGAAAAAGCTAAAGCCTACTTCTTTAGTGAGTGTTTGGACTGCATTGAAACAGAGAGCACGTTTACGGACTGCATTGAAATCTGTGTTTTGCTGAAAAAATGTGGGTCCCATAGCACTATTTACGGACCTACAAAAATCATCCAAACACAGATTTCAATATAAATTTGGTCCCATAGTACTATCTACACATTTAAAAATTATTTTGTTACAATGTTTTCAGTTTTTAGCAATAAGTTGTATCCAAACAAACCCTTTGTTAATTTGAGAATTATATTTTCACTACTTCCATCTTGATCACGTGCTCTCATTAACTCATTGTAGGACAATAGTAAGTTCATAAATTGTAGAGGAAATGGCCAAGCACTATATATTTCCCTTATTATGATTCAAGGTATAAAGTAGAGATTCCGCCATTATCTTCAGGTTCATATTCAATTGTCCACAGAAGCCAAAAGGTTGGGGGGAGTGTAACTGTATGTGTTATCTAAATATGGATTTGTTGTAAACAGTGAACTCATATAGGAGTATATGTCACAAATGAGCTTTACTTGAAATGTTAGCTCAGTTCGCACAAAAAATTCTGTTTATTTTAATATAAAGACTTACTTTTTCTATTTTATATATTTATTTTTAAAAATATCTTACATTAGATTATCTAGTTTACACCACATTTCATTAAAATATCAATTTTTCTTGATTTTTTTTAATTATTTCTCTTTCTTCATATACACAATCTCCATTCGTCCTCTTTCTCATTCATCCATGAATAATGCTAGTGTAAATTTATACCATTAGAACATTAACATTAGTTTATCTAAATTTTTATGTCTATTTTAGCATAAAAATCATTTTTTGTATAAACAACTACTTTTACAAAACACTCACATAAGATCATCTATTCTACCTTCCATTTTATTTAAATACTCATATTCATTCTTTTTTTAATACTACATTTGTAATCTCAAGTCTCCTTCTCCCTCTCATATTTAGCATTAGCAATCAAATGTCTCTCTTCTCTCTCCTATCAACCCTTGCCTCTCTTTTTCCATTAGGTTTGGGTTTGATTTTGATTTTAGGTTATGAGTTATGGGTTTTCTATTGATGGCTTGATTTTGAGTTGATTTTTTGTTGATTTGGGTTGATCAGGTTTAATTTTCAGTTGTATTTTTAGGTTGATTTTCTGTTATTGTAATGAGTTTTGATAGTGGTGGTTGGGTGGTGGTGGTTGAATGGTGCTAGGTTGCAAGTTATGTGAGGGTGGACAAGAGGGAGAGAGAAAGCTTAATGAGGGCAAAGAGGTGAGAGAAAAAAATATTAAAATATTGGAATAGAAAGTTATAATTGTACATGGTTACTAGTGTAGCAACAATGTAAATTAGCACAACTTTAGCTTAACTGATGTGAGAGAATTTTGGGGTTAAATGTTCATAACTAGACACCTTTTCTATTTTACATTCATTGGTATGAATGCTCTTATTGTAGCAACCATATATTTTTACATAACTTTCCATGATCTAATGTTTGTGAATTTTAAACTTAGTTGACTAAAATGTGGTATTTTTTTCTATTATGAAAGCACTGATAAGAGTATTGACCTTAAGAATGGATGAAGAGTAAGGATTTGAATTTAAACTCATCTAGATGTGTGTATAACTTATTGGTAAATAAAAAAAGTGGGGGGCTTTGATAGACATCATGCGGTTGATGTATTTCATGCCTTTTGTGTTATGTGGAACATTTGGATGGACAAAAACCTTGGTACTTTTGATGGGTCCATTTGTGGAGCTAAAATTGTATATTCTGCAAACCATGTTCGATTGGTTGGCTGCTTTAAATTTAAGTGGCCAATACTTTTCTTCCTTAGAGGAATTTCTAGATTTATGTAATTTTGATTGAAGCATTGTTACTTCCTTTGTACACTGCTTGTGTAGTGTGTACTTTTCATTTTCAATAAACCATTTTTGTAATTTATACAAAAAAGAAAAAGAATTTATTGATAACAACATTCTAGCCAGCTTCACTCTTGTTGAATATTTTTATGTGTTTTTCAGGGAAAATTACATTTTATCACTGTAAACTATATCTTTTCTACACTTACCCTATAAATTATGAAAATGCACACTTACACCCTATAAACTATACCCCCTTTATACTTACCCCCATAAACTATAAAAATGCACACTTTACCCCCTAAACTATACAGTATTTTACATTCACTCCCTAAACTATGAGAATACGTACTACTTCCCTAAACTATTACCAATTGGACCGGGTGAGGTACAAAATGTTACACAGGTAATAGTTTAAGGTGGTAAGTGTGTACTCTCATAATTTAGGGAGGCAATGCATAATAGTTTTAGGAGGGTAAATGTGCATTCTTATATTTTAGGGAGGTAAATATAAAAGAAGTATAGTTTTAGGGGGTAAAATGTAATTTCACCATATTTTTCCCTGTTACATAAGTTTTTTATGATTGATTGGAAATTGTGTTTTAAAGATATGATTGACACGTTGATATTTTTTTAGAGCACTGATTATTACACATTAGTGTGTACAAAGTGTATACATCACCTCAGTTGAAATTGTGTTTTCAAAACACCATTTCAAAATTATAACTAAAATCATGCTTTTAAAACATAATTTTCAAAATAGTGTGTACAGATAAATGCAACGTCTAACTGTACACGTGCAATAAACATTATCTGGAAAAAAAAAAAAAAAAATTTTGAAATATCTTTGTTAGCTTGGCCACAAAACATGCCTACTGATGACACGATTCAAAAGTGCTATAGATTCCAAAAGGTTTAAGTCCTTCTTGATCAAAAAAATAAATGCTAGTAATTCAGGTAGATCTTGAAACAGAATTGTGGTCCTATGTAGGGGTTGAGCGTTGAGGTTATTTATTACTCTCAATTGATAGATTTAATACCTATACCAACCAACCGGGGCGGAGGGTGGGGTACACGGGCCCATCCCTTTCTCTTATATTTTTTTTAAAAAATAAATAATAAAATGTTATATTTCAAAGTATAGTTTTTTTTTTTTTTGGAATATAATATTTAAAATGTAGCTAATTGCCCATTCTTAGGTTATATATATATATATATATATATATATATATATATATATATTATGTGTTATAATATAAACTAGCATGTAAACGCATGCATACATTTAAAATTAACAAATTTTTATTATAAAAATAAATAATTAGTCAAATTTTAAAAAAAGAATGGAACACATCCATATTATAGATATATTTAAAATTAAACACAATTTTTATCATAAAATATAAATAATTAGTCAATTTTTTAAAGTAAACATAATTAGTCACATATTAAAATTATTCTAAATTTAATACCACTTATGATTATTTTTTAAAAATTTTTAATAAGATAAAACGTGTGGTATTTTTATTGTGCAGTGATTTTATTGAGTATATGTGATTTTTTTTAAAAAAATTTATAGTTCATTAATGTTAGATAACTTAGATTCTTAGTATTTTGCACTCATTAACTCACTTGACAAAAAGATTAAAAAACTTAAGTGGATAATTTATGGCATGATCCCACATAAATTAGACTCATGGCACAAAATTGATTCTAATTTCAAATTTCTCTAAACTTTACTTTATATATATATATATACTAGTATTATGCCCGTGCGATGCACGGCTTAGTAAAAAAACTTATATATAAATTATTATTATTTTTGATAATATAATCAAATTTAATAACAAATAAAATGGTAAAAATATTTTTAAAATTAAGTACATGGAAAATGTATATTATGTAAGTATTTTTTTTTTTTGCAAAAAAAGATATTATAAAATATTTTAAAAAAATTATGGCAAGTTTTAAATTTTTAAAAGATCTTAGTATTAAAATTGTAATTTGATTGTGTGTGTGTGTGTGGCACTTAAAAATCTTTCCATTCTAATTATAGATAAATTTCTTGCATATATGGCCAAAAAAAAATCCATAAACTACCCAAAAAAAATCCATAAATTACAAAAAATGTAAGTATTTAGACTACAATATAAATGTAAAATTTTATCTATAAATTACCAATCATAACCACTTTAATGTTTCCATAAGGGAGGAGATAATCTGTATAATCAATTAAGAACACCAAATAAAAAAATAGTATCAATAATTAAGATAAATTGCATTATCTAATTTTTTTTTAAACCATATAATTTAAGCAATAATTGAACTACTTTAATAGAAAAATAGAAACTAAAAAAAAAATGAAGATAGCTCTTCTCACATAAATCTCATAATTTCATATTGTAGATGAGCTCCATCCCAAATAGATTCAGTGATAATATTTTGACTAAAACAAATATTCCATAAATTACAAAAAAAAAAATATAAGTATCTAGACCTTCTAGAGTATCACAATCAAAATAATTTAAAAAATAGATAAATGAAAGTACATAAAGAAAAAAGAAAAATTGTATTGCAATGTAAATGTGTAAAAGTTTACATATAAATTACCCGTGTCTAACTATTTTGATGTTGTCATTTGTATCTAGCCATCTTGATATTGCTATAAGTGAGGAAATAATCTGCACAATCAATTAAGAACACTAAATCAAAAAAATACATCAATAATTAAGATGAATTGCATTATGTAAAATATTTTTAAAAAAGCATAGAATTTAAGCAATAATTGAACTACATTAATAGAAAAATGCAAAAAGTAAAAAGTAAAAAGAAGATAGCTATTCTCATTGAAGAAGCCAAATCCTTCATTTAGTAGTTCTTCACTTAATTAATTTTGGTTTTTTATGTATTGATTTTAGCATTCTTAAATAGTAGAGTGGAGTAGGTTTAGTAGAGTTTTAGTTCAACTCAATTTCTCTTGAATTCAAACTTAATTGGTAGAGCTATTTTCTTTTTACGTGTATTATTATATATTTTTTTATTAGCTGTTTTCTTTTTAAGTGTAGCTATATCGATTTTTTTTTTTTAAATCATAAAAATGTGCTCTATGTTGCTATTTTTTTTTTTAATTAAGATTTGTTTTTCAACTTTTTTTTTTTAATAAGATTTTTTTTTTCAACTCAAACGTGTGCTATGTTGCAGGTTTTTTTTAAGTAAATTTTTATTTTAATTTTTATAAAGGATTAGATAAAGAATTTAGATTGAAATCAAATAAAGATAAAATTTTGATTGTAATTAAATTATGATTTTTATCAACTTAAATTTTACCTTTTTTTTAATTAAGAATTTTTTTATAAAGGATTAGATGAAGAATTTGGATTGTAATCAAATTAAGATAGAACTTGGATTGTAATCAAATTATGATAGAATTTGGATTGTAATCAAATTATGATTTTTATCAACTTAGAAATTATAGGAGAAGTTAAAATCATATAAATGTGTACTATGTTGTTGGTTTTTGTTTTTATAAAAAATAAGGTTCTTTTTACGTGTAGTATTATTATTATTATATATATATTTTTTGCTATTTTCTTTTTAAGTGTAGTTATATCTGTTTTTTTTTTTTTTTTTTT